>NC_044016.1:24939218-25247898 GCF_900496995.4 Aquila chrysaetos chrysaetos | reverse complement strand
CACCGGAGCCTTCCCTTCTCCAGGCTGAACAACTGTGACTCTCTCAGTCTTTCCTCAGAGAAGTGTTCCAGCCCTCTGATCATTTTTGTGGCCCTCCTCTGGACCTGCTCCAAGGTCCATGTCTTTCCTGTGCTGAGGGCCCCAGAGCTGGACGCAGTACTGCAGGTGGGGACTCACCAGAGCAGAGTAGAGGGGCAGAATCATCCCCCTTGACCTGCTGGTCACGCTTCTTTTGATGCAGCCCAGGATAGTGTTGGCTTTCTGGGCTGCAAACACATGTTGCCAGGTCATGTCCAGCTTTTCATCCACCAGTACCCCCCAAGCCCTTCTCCTCAGGGCTGCTCTCAGTCCCTTCATCCCCCAGCCTGTATTGATACTGGGGGTTGTGCTGACCCAGGTGCAGGACCTTGCACTTGGCCTTGTTGAACCTCGTGAGGTTCACATGGGCCCATGTTTTGAGCTTGTCCAGGTCCCTCTGGATGGCATGCTGTCCCTCAGGCATGTCAACCACACCACTCAGCTTGGTGTCATCTGCAAACTTGCTGAGGGTGCATTTGATCCCGCTGTCTGTGTCATTGATGAAGATATTAAACAGTACTAGTCCCAATACAGACCCCTGAGGGACACCACTTGTCACCAATCTCCATCTGGTCATGGAGGCATTGACCGCTACCCTCTGGATGTGACCATCCAAACAATTCCTCATCCATCGAACAGTCTACCCATCAAATCCATATCTCTCCAGTTTAGAGAGAAGGATGTTGTGGGGCACTGTGTCAAAGGCCTTACAGAAGTCTAAATAGACGACATCCGTAGCTCTTCCCTTGTCTGCTGATGTAGTCACTCCATTGTAGAAGGCCACTAGGTTGATCAGGCAGGACTTGCCCTTGGTGAAGCCATGTTGGCTGTCTTGAGTCACATCCTTGTCCTCCATGTGCCTTAGCATAGCTTCTAGGAGGATCTGTTCCATGATCTTCCCAGACACAGAGGTGAGGCTGACACGCCAGTAGTTCCCAGGGTCTTCCTTTGTACCTTTTTTAAAAATGGGTGCAATGTTTCTCTTTTTCCAGTCACCAGGGACTTCACCTGACTGCCATGACTTTTCCAAAGTCATGGCAGTAGAACTGTTTTGGTGCAAATCATGTATACCTTCTTTATTCCAGCGCTGCTGCCCAGAACCTAGTAAGAGGATTCCCTCCTGGAGTGGCCGTCCCATCTGGATGGAAAAGATGGTGCTCTGCAGAGTGAAGGTTCCGCACACCTTTGCTGTTCACTCTTACACTCGTCCCACCATATGCCAGTATTGCAAACGGCTGCTCAAGGGCCTTTTTCGCCAAGGAATGCAGTGTAAAGGTAAACATTTAATTTTCTGCTGCAGTAATAGATTTCAGTAAAGGTTTTGTATTTAAAATTGATTTCAACTTATGTTTTGATTGCCAGAAGGTTATACGCTGTGAAATGGGGCAGTGTAATTTTTGAAAAATGGCATATTTTTGAGAGGATTACAGCAGCCCTCATTTTCATTTTAGTAGACTGTGCATTGTACATTTTTCTGAAAAATAAGATTTAATCACATGTGGATTGGGAACACTTTAATTCTAGTAAGATAATTCTAAATTAATAAAAATGGGAAATACTTCCCTTTGTTGAATGTCTGTCTTCTAGACTCATCACTAAAGAATTTGTAGTTTTCATTTTTTTATTCTAGTACAGAATACTGGTTATTATCTTTTGGAAAAAAACCCCCACATTTACACGGGTAGATGCCTTTCCTGCAGTAGCTTAGGCTTCATCAGCTACATGGTTTTTATTTAGCATATGTTAAGATGCATGATTTCAGTTCTCAGGCTCTTCCCTGCAGTTCCCAGGGCATAACTATGACATTGTGGTCTTCTGGCTCTTTATTGCTGGATAGTGCACATCTGTCAGCTTTGTTGCAGGAAAGAAAACTGTAGTGATTAATGATAAACATTAATATGGAAAGGACTTTCCATTTCTCTCATGTGAGTTTGTCAAACATGAGTACCAAAGGTCATAATTTTGAAAGAGGTCACTTAATATATTTTCAATTTCCTTTAGTAGAGGAGAGCAAAATTTGTAAGCTTATAGCTGTGTTAACTTTCTTTTGACTAAAAATACTGCTGTCTCATGTAAGGAAGGAATTAGTTTTATCTTTCATCCCTCTTTTTATTAATTTGCAGTCTTTGTAGTCTGTTTGAAGTCTGCATCCTGAACTGTGTTCTTTTTTTTTTTTTTCAGTCAGTAATACATAAATAACAAAGCCTGAAAAAGATGCTTTGCAGTTTTAACATATTGATGCTACTGACCATATACAGTTGTTGTGACTGTATATCCAGCTGAACAAATGGGGCTACCACATCAGTTTCAGGGAATTGAATGACACTGGATAAAGATAGCATTTTTATATGGAAAACAAGCCTAGAGAAATGTTATGTATATGCATAGGACAGAAATAAGTATATTAATAGGCCTCCATTTATGCAGTATGATCCTATATGTATTTTTAATATATCAGGAATTGATATCAAACAATCAAAATATTTTCATACTGCTTTCTCCTACAGATTCTTAAGGTTTCCCACTGACTTCCTTGTGCACATTCCCAAAGCTTGGGGTCTTTCAGCAGTCCCATGTTCCTGAGTACCTGCAAGAGCCCTGGATTTCTTGAATTCATCCAGGCTTCTTCTTGGACTCTGAGGATGATCTTTGGGATACTAAGGCTATATTTGTGGTAATAAATTAAATGTGCCCAGGAACATTCCTGGACACTGAGGTCAACTGAGACAAAATGACCCGTGCCCATGAACAAGTTTTCTTAGCATCCCAGCCTGGGTGGCTGTATGCACACTGCCTGTTGGGAACAATTTCATGGGATGCTCTGATTTATGAACTAGACCTGGGAACTGTTTGGGATTGTGCTAATGCTGTGGGCCAAAAGCATGCTAGGGGATGTTTCTAACTGTTTACTAGAGAGTTGCATTGCAGTACTCAAGAATGTTTCTGGACCTAGATTTATTTATTAGGATTGACTTGCTCTTAGTCTTTCTAGCTCCCTGGTAGGATTTGAAATGTCTCTTGTTTCTTCCAGCCCCCTTCAAACTACTGAAGTAACCATATTCCATAATATGGACTGAAAACAGAGCTATAGAAAGGACAGTTCATTGGTCTCCTAGGATGCTTCCTCGTAGGCACTCAGAAGCTGAACAGGATTGTGTTTTGCTCCAGGGTTTGGCTTCTCTGCTAGTAAAAATGGGGAGATAATGATTTTTCTCTTGTCTGGGCACAAGAAAAGCACAATGAGCTTTCTTTGGATAGCAGAAACGGGCTACATTAGCAGTTTGAGAACAGTTGTGGGGGCAGTAGGGAGTTTTGAAATTCATGATGTTGATACAGAGTTGAAAATTACAGCGATGCTGCTAATAAAGGAAATTCTTGTTAATACCACTACTGTTGTATGCTGGACTTTGTTCAGTAGGCTACATCTGATACCTCGGATGCAGAAATGGCACACATCCAGGTTAGATTCCATCTCCACATCAGGCCAGATCTGGACATAATATTATTCTGTCTGCCTTGTGTCAGCAGGCAGAAATGGAGCTTCAGTGTTCAGCCAAATCTGTAATCTGAATGATAGGGAAACTGGACTTTGGGATTTACTGCAGAGCATATTTGCACTGTGATACAGGTGTGTGATACTAGAGGCTCTGATGGCTGCAGGTCTTAGGCAGCAGGTGGGGAAAAATGGTAGAGATGAGACATTTGAATCATATAGCAATGGAAAAAGGGATGTGGAACAGATGAGAGGATGGGAAAAAATACATCATAATGGAAAAAGTAACTACAGAGAAAGCTAGAGAAGTAGAAAATTGTTTTGTACTGGAAGGGGAAGTGCTGACATAATAAGTAGTGGTGGGGCAAATCAACATGTGACATCAGGACAAGTTTGTTAATTTCCTTCTGAAGGTGACCTCATTGGTACTGTCTTGAGTTACATGCAAATGTATGAATCTGACCTGAAGCTTGTGATGGAAGTAGTGAATGATAGAATGTTAGTGTTTGAGTAGGAGTAAGATTCTGGTATCATGGGCTTATTTATCTTCTATTTTAGATTGCAGATTCAACTGTCACAAACGCTGTGCATCTAAAGTACCTAGAGACTGTCTTGGAGAGGTGATTTTCAACGGAGGTAAGATGAGAAACATGCTTTCAAATACTGACAGATCTTTGGAGGCTTAACAAGATGCATTAGCTTTTGGTTCTCTCATCTTTGAATATCTTATGTCTTTTTATTTTATCTTCCCATTTTTTTCACCTGAGATTGCTGACAATTAAAAAGATTCACTGTAAAACTTATACTCTGGTGAATTTAATTTTACATAATCAGTGTTGGCAAGTACAGTGTGCTTTGCTTGAGATTGCTCAAAGGAAATAAAAAATGAAGAAGCCTTCTCAATGTACAAAAATTAAGTATCTGTTGTGATCAGTCTGCTCATTGTTCACCATGAAATATATATTTTAAAATGTTAATATCTGAAGACAAGTACCATTTTTTGTGACTTTCTCATATCCATGATTTTTAGTGGCCAGAGTTAGTCCAGCAGTTTATGAGGTAAAAGAGAAAGGAAAAACCAAGCCAAACCAAAACAAGAAACCTCGCTCTATTTTTTTTTTTTTTATTTTTTTTTTTGAAACCTCAATTAAGTAGGACTGTTTTCTGAATAGACCTTACAGAGTTGAAAGGGGAAGGTGGGGAATAGTATGTGGAAGAAAGTTTAGTCTTATAAGTTTTAGACCAGTGTTAAGCTGATGAAATATGGGTGGGTGAGCAGACAGTGAGGTGGATTGAAAGCTGGTTGAATGGATGGGCCTAGAGGGTGATATAAGTGGCATGAAGTCTAGTTGGAGGCTGGTAACTTGTGTTGTACCCCAGGGGCCACTGCTGGGTCCAATCCTGTTCAACACCTTCATTAATGATCTGGATGATGGGGCAGAGTGTGCCCTCAGCAAGCTGGCTGCTGACTGGGAGGTCTGGCTGATACACCAGAACGTTGTGCTGCCATCCAGAGGGATTTCGACAGGGTGGAGAAATGGGCTCACGGGGGTTGTTGGACCAGATGACCCCCAAAGATCCCCTCCAACTTCAACCATTCTGTGATTGTGTTGCCCAAAATTTTGATCCTTGGCACACATATTTTGAGGGGAATAAAATTGATGACATGTAGCAGATCACACCAAACTGTACAACCTGATTCAGAGGCCTGGGCAGCAGCCCTGTTAGCCAGTGGGTCCGTTGCCATTGCACAGTGTATCACATGCATTCATGCCTGCCTTCTTCAGCTTCAAGGCTCTTGCCTGGGTCTTGAGATTGGTGGCCATGAACAATAGTGTGCAACACGTTGTTGCTGCAGCCTGCTTTCACTACCCTTGTGATGCTAAGTGCTAGGGCACATAGTTTAGGAGCTACAATTTCATAGAATTCTTCCGTGGACATAACGAGTCATTTATTTTTCACTCTTTCTCCCACCCTTAAATTGAACCTTCTCAGACCAAAAAAAAAAAAAAAAAAAAAAAGGCTGCAGATGAAGGTATTTGTATGTCTTAATTCTTAGTTTTCCACAGTGCAAGTTGTACAGCTTTTGGAAACTTTAAACCTCTGCCAGCAGAGAGTCAGATGTGAATAAGATCTGTTCTGCTTCTCTCTTTTCCTGCAATACCACAGCCCCCCTTTTCTCTCTTACTTTTGCTATTATGGGCTACAAGGGCAGCGAGAACAGAGTTGGGTTTCTGTTGACAGAGAATTTCATTTGCACAGGAGTAGTTCTCTGGGTCATCTCTAGCCATCGAGAGGTTACTTTGTACTGATTGCTTGTGGAACAGAATTACTTAATGAGATTCAGGTTTAGACCTTAAGCTTTTCGCTCCGTTTCTTTCAATATGATTCTTCTTTTAGATGGGTCTCTCTTGCCTTGGCATTTAGCAAAACCAAATTGATAATGTTCATTAGCATACTCTGCACCATTTAGCAGAAACTTGAGGATTTTGTATATACTGATTGTACTTTTATGTTTATTGCACAAATGTGAAATGAAGAAGAAATTTTTTTTTGTTTTCTTGTTTGTTTGTTTTCTTTGAGTTTTTTTTTAATTGTGTATTTGAAATAATATCTGAATCCTGTGTTGTTTCCAGAACCTGCTAGCCCAGGCCAGGACTTGGACATGCCAATGGAAGTTGATAGCAGTGAAATGAACAGTGATGGTAGTCGAGGTCTAGATGATGCCGAAGAGCCCTCTCCTCCAGAGGACAAAATCTTCTTTATGGATCCATCTGACCTTGATGGAGACAAAGATGAGGAAGCTGTCAAAACCATCAGGTAAGTCATAAGCTGTATTTCTTTGCTCTGGATGTACTTTCTTCAGTATTGTGAGTAAACCATTTCTGATTAGCTGAGGTTTACTGCTTCAAGTGTTTTTTCATTTGTGGTTTGTTTTGGGTTTTTTTGAACTTGAAAATGCTTTGTAAAGTTATCCTGTCTCAAGAAAATCTGAAACATAAATTCTATTAATTGGAAAAAGTGCTATGCTATGATTGTTATCAAAGAAATAAAACCAGATTATCAAAACATGGTGACTTCTATGGCTTAACACGGCTAAGGTCTTTGATTTTAGCCTAATTTAGTTACTGTTATGCATGTGTTGATTTAAAAGGAGTTACTTGAGATATTTTAATTTTCATATCATAGTCTATATGCATTTTAGGCAGAAGTTTTGCTTTATTGATCTTGAATGTGATTTTTCTGAAGTCTTCAGGCTGATAACTGTTACATAGTTTCTTTAATCAAGTTTGGTCTTTTTACCTTCTGTATTATTCTGAATAGTGTCATCCTGATTTTCTTAAGTCATTCTTAGTAACATAAGAGCAGTTGTGTTAGGTCAAACTAAAGGTTGTTTTAGCTCAGAGCTTAATAACAAATATGTGAGGAAGAGCATATAGTGATACCTTCCCAACTTTCAGCAATTTATATCTCAAGGACTTCCTGAGTTGTAAGTAGCATCTTTTTTGTGTTCCACCTCTAGGTAGGATTTTTCCATTCATTTCTAATGGGATTCAAAGCAATAAAAGTTTTTGGCATGTACAGCATCCTGTGGTAGCCAGTTCTGCAGTGTAACTGTGTGCTGTGTTAAAGCATCCTTACCTTTTTGGTTTTGAATCTACCTTGTGATTTTGTGTATTTACAAATGTTTCTGTTAGTGTCACATGTAGGAGCTCTGGTGTAAAGCAGGCAACTGAGTGCTTTGCTCCATTTTCAGTGCTATTGAAACCTGTATGTTTAACTAATGACTCTGTCAGAATATTAGAGATTGTAAAATCCTTGTCTGCAGGATAGTTAAGATCCCTGAGCATTGATAAAATTTTCTAGTGCAGCTGTGATTTGAATTAACATACCCCTGTTTGTATTTTCATAAATTGAAAGTATGCTTAGGTAGGGACCTTCATTAGTGTAATAACAATATTAAGAAGTAGCATAGTCAGCTTACACAGACAAGAGAAAATAATAGTGATGCTCATGTTAATTATATTTTTATGCTGGATTAAGACCAGCAGTCTCAGCTAATTGTTTTGAGAGAGGATGATTTCTGTAGGTGTCCTCATTCTAGTGTGTTTCTTCTGTGTTCTGTAAAGTAATTTAAGTACTGCAATACTTGCACCAGGAGAGCTAGTGGGAGCTCAGACACCTTATCAATTTCATCTATCAATGAAATTTGTATGGGAAGAAAAGGTGCCTGTTCCTGAAAATTATGGGCTAAATGTGTAGTATAATTGCAGTAGTGTTGTGTTTTACCTTGTTAAATATTAACTGTTCTATCTTTTTTTTAGTCCTTCAACAAGCAATAATATTCCTCTCATGAGAGTTGTACAGTCGATCAAGCACACAAAGAGGAAGAGCAGTACAATGGTGAAGGAAGGATGGATGGTCCACTATACTAGTAGAGACAATCTGGTCAGTGACTTTAGTTTCTTCCTACATTAAGTTAAATTATTTCTTTAATCCAGTGTATTTCATTTATCTTATTTAGTACTCTGATTTACAGTATAATTTGAAAGAACTTACCCATGATGTTCGTTATAAAGAAATCTGGTGTAAAGGAGAAACTGTAGTTTATTCAAAATTCTTCATGTGGTGGCTCAACAGTACTTTTCCTTCTCCCTTTTAAGAAGGAGAAGCATCTCTAAATTGTTTCAAATGAATTGTGTGTTTAAAATTTCAGCTTTCCTGAGATGATTTGGAATAATTTGCTTATGTCTTCTTTCTGTTTAGCAGTTGAACTAAATATTTGTATCAGTGCTTTTATTATCCTACAGGAAGAGGTGGAAATCATTGTAAAATGATGAGTACTGAAATGGCTGATGCTATTATTCTAATAATCTAGGTGTTTGTAAATGTCTGTGTGTAGGTATGGGAGCCCTTCATTCCTCTAGCAATTCACTCTAAAAGTAAGCAGCATTGAACGCCATCCCCTGCAAACTCACTATTCCTCTTGATGTCAGTGGAATAAAGAGTGGTGGCTTGACTGTGTGTCCTTGGGTATGCAGGCATCCTCCAAAAAGAGTATGTTGCTTGTTTCCAGTGCTACCAATAATGATCTCTTAATTGAACCTTCTTAGGCAAGCTCCTTGATTGTGTATTGAGGAAGAAGGTAAAGAAGAATAACTGGGTCCTGCAGAGTTGTCTGATGGGAGGGAGTGAATACTCTTGTCTTTTGGTAGATGAATGAAAAGGATGAAGTCAAGAAGTTACCAGATCTCGTGAAGCACAGTGTGTCATATTGAGACTGTTCATGAAAGGCAGCATAAATACTTTTGCATTGTCTCTACACAGGAGTCTGATTGAAGGGGACTTCAGGAATTTAGAGAAGCAAAGTTATTTAAGTTCTACTGAAATCAAGCTGAGAGGAGATACTAGTCACCTCAAGTTACTGTGGTGTTTTTACTTTTTGTGATTGTCAACTAAACAGACCACTGCAACTGGTCTGTCAGAAACTGCCTTACAAAACATTTCTTTAAGGTACAGTTTTGTAATACCTAGATGTATTTATCAGAAACCAAAATAAGTGTCTAGCATATTTCAGATGAGATTCCAGCCAAGGCTACTTAACAGACACAATTATCATCAAGTGGCTATGGAAAAACTAAGGCTAGGTAGCAGACAAAGATGAATAGTTCTAGCAGAACTGTTGAGGGCCGACCTAGTATTCAGCTCTGATTTAATCTTTCAGTACAACCAGTACATTTTTCCATGGACTTTACTGAACCTCCTCATAGAACAGTGATCAGATTGTACACCTTAGCTTAGTTTGATTGACATCTACCTAAAAAGGCCGTTCAAATGAAGTGGAGTATTCTGCCCAAAGCAAGATATCCTCAGCCATGCAAGATCTCATAGAGCTTCCTAATGGGAGGAGACTTCTGTATTAGGCATTACAACATCGGCTATTTCCCTTGACCGCTCTGCTCTCAGCAATGTCAGACTATTTCCTATTCCTGAAACAACTTGGGCTTTCTATCAGTTCTGACAAAGTTCATTTTAACAGCAATATCTGTATGCTTCTGGCTGACTCTGGATAACAAGATATTTCACCCTTTATAATGAGAAGTTTCTGTATCATCATCTGTATTCTTTTCCTCACTCTGAGCCCATCCTTTCTCAGAATAGGGTATGGGCAGATTTTGAATCTCTGAGTGAGTTACCAACCCGTTCCTTAATTCCCCCCCTCCAAAGTCTTCCCTGATTCATGATTTAATAAAGAGCATGTATGTCTAAAGGACAGGTTCACCCTTATGCTTTCACCCAGTTTCCATTCAGTGCTGCCTGGAAATTCCATATAGTTAAATCCATTCATGACCTAGCTTTCTTTGTCTGACTCCTACAGGTAGTCTTAGCTTCCCCATGATTGAAGTGATTGAAGCTTTACTGTATTATGTTTCAAACTTTGTCATCCTAGGCCAGAGTTAAGGATCTTGGTTTTTTGCCACAGAAAAATGAAACTGGGTTTCTAACTATATGAGCATGGTGCAAGCAAAGTAAGTTAGGTTCATACAACCATATTAGCTTTCTAAAAGCTTTGTTTTTAGGAATGTTTTTCTGCTTAAAATTACAAGACACTTATGTGCAACAGCTTATTCATATTACTTTTTGTTGGAGAAGATATTTTTCATTGGTGGAGACTTCCAGAAAATGGCTATTTAGTCTGTCTTGATTTTTATTTTATTTTATTTTCCCCCCAAGATATTTTGTCCACTTGAATCTCATAATCTGTCTGTCTTGCCACTGTGTGCTTTTGACCTTCTAGAATTCTGTGTTGACAAAAGAATTAAGGACTTGTTAGGCTTGCTCAGTCCTTGAATCCTTTCGATGTTGGTGTGAGGCCATGCAGGGAGAAAGCATAACTCCCACAATTGTTACTAAATTAAAATAATTCAGGTTTTGTGAGCACATGTACCTCGAGTGAAACATGTGTCGGTAAGTGTTTTTCCTGTATGAGATAACCACTGTTGTCACTCCTATTACTGTAAGGTAAGTGATATTTTTTTTCTCGTTTGTGGAAATAATTTTTGAGCCTCTTCTTGAATTTAAAAAAATATCTTTATTCTCAAAGTGTATTTTTTCATGTATCTAGCCTAAGATGCAACTGTAGGTTAACATTAATTGATTATTTTAGTAATTTAGAGCATTTCTCATTTAAATAATCCGATAACAAAAGCCATAACAGTGATTTATTCCTTATGTTACTGTACTGTACGTTTTGTAGAGAAAAAGACATTACTGGAGACTGGACAGCAAATGCCTCACGCTATTTCAAAATGAATCTGGAACAAAGTATTACAAGGTAATTAATGATGATTAATAATTATGTGGCACTAGTGTTTTATAGATCTGAAATCTACTTGTGAGCAAGTATAAGTGTTATCTCCTTTTCCCCATCTTTTTTTAATCAAAACTGTGATTAGGTTAATTGTTGGCTGAAGCTTATAAGCGAGAAGGACCAAGACTAACTCTGAGAAGTTGCTTGCAGCTGCTGTTCTAATCCCCTTGAGTATGTCACTCCTTGCATTTTACATGTACTGTTCTCCCAAATTACCTAGCATATTAAGCTTTCTTCACAGTTACCAGAGAATTTGTTTGGCCGCCAGTCTAATGAAGGCTAGGATTTTTGTATTCTATAAGTAGTGACTGAAAGTTTGCATGCTTATGTATTTTATTTCGAGGTTCCCAAAATTAAATTATTCCCAACTGTACAACTGGAAGTTGCAAGTAAGATTTAGAGGAAAACTTACTGTGCAGCCTGGCATTATATAAATAAAGCTTAGCAATAAGTTTAGTATATTGTTAATATAGTAATGTATTCAGTGGTGGAATATACAGAAAATGTGTTCGAATGTATAAACAGGATTTTTCCCTTTCTTGTCTTACACCTTTAGGTGGGGGTCCAAATCTTGCAGCTTCTTCCTTTATAACATCTCTAAGATCAAGCCTTTTCTCTGTACACCCAGCTAAACTTGCCCAGATCCTTTTCATCCCTATCTTGACCAGTGCAGTCTCTTCTTCTCAGACCTCTCTGATACTTGTATTGCCCTGTGCATTCAAAACACAGCTGGTAAAATATGTTCCTTGCTTGTTGCTCCGTTATGTCACTGCTTTTAGTCCTTTGACTTGCCCCTTTGCACCCCTTTTTTTAACTGCTTAAATCTCAGGTTATTTGTCTTTGCTGTTAGAGTCATTCACAGTTTTTGCCTTTACATTTATTTGCTCTTCATCGTAATCAGCTACTGTCTCTTATCCCCCTAATGCCAGCCTGGTGTTCACCTGCTTGTTCACTACTTTTGCAAGTGACATGCACCTGTACACCTTCCCATGTATGTGGAATGTCCTCCTCCAGCTAGTGTGAACTTGCAACCGTTTCTTCCTTCAGATCTGTTCTCTAGTACTGCTTGTACCATGATCTTAAACTGATAAGGTAGAGGAGTCAGTAGAAATTGTTAATATCTGTATGAAAGAGAATCTTTACCCAAAACAATTCAGATATGTGAAGCAGTGCTTATTGACTAGCTTATATAACCGCATCCTCTTCTTCATGTTGTCTTGTTTCACTTTTTTTCCCCTGTCATGTTCTATTCTAGCTAAGCTGTGTAAACTACAGGGGGAAAATGGTCATTTTATAGTTGTGCAGCATTTGTATGCTGTGGGGGCATGTTTCGTGCTAAATATAAATGCAGTTTGAGTAGAAAATAGTAGTTGTATAGAGAGAACTGTGGTGGGGCTGGAAGTCTCTCTAGGCTTGTATAGAGGAATTCAGAAAACTGGGCGGGCAGCGGTCATGCAGTTTGACATTAGTTGCGAAGCTTGGTGTTCTGGTGTTTCGATGTATTTGCTTTGATTTCTTTGCAAACAATTTTAAGTTTTGAGTATCAGTATATTAAAATATTATGTGCATTTTCATTTTTTAATCTTTAATATTTTTCTTCAGGAGATTCCACTTTCAGAAATTCTCCAGGTGACTCAGCCTCGAGATTTTTCAAACGTGGTGCAGGGCAGCAACCCATACTGTTTTGAGATCATCACTGACACGATGGTGTACTTTGTTGGCGAAAACAATGGCAGCAGTCATCACAGTCCTGTTCTTGCTGCCACCGGAGTTGGACTTGACGTAGCTCAGGGCTGGGAGAAAGCCATTCGTCAGGCTTTGATGCCAGTCACTCCTCAAGCTAGCGTTTGCACTGCTGCAGGACAAGGAAAAGATCACAGTAAGCAGGCAGACAAGGCACTATTATTCATATTCTGAAGCTGTTAATGGTAGAGATTCCTTTCAGAAAAGTGGTTATTTAGAGTGAAGTATTGTCTGTCTATTCTCTGCTGAATTAGGTCCATAATTTTCCACAAGTCTCTAAAAAGTGACACTCAGGTTTCTGGAGGGTGGGCAAATCCTGTAATCTGTTGTAGCAGGAAGTAGTAGTTAAGAATCAGATTTACAATATGAATGCATATTGCAGAGCTTTATTGTAGGAGCATTAAGAACTCACACGTAGTTGCTGGATATAAAAAGGGACCATAGTTTAGATATTTCTAATATACTTAAATAAATAAATTCAGATTATATACATACACTCTGAAAGAAGTAAATTTGGATGCTTTTTGATGTTAGCCCCTTTATTTTAATTTGCGAGATGTCAGTAGCTAAGGAGAAGAAGAGGGGTTAGTGATGCAATGTAAATACTGCCAGTGATGGAAAGAACTTTAGCTGAGCTGTGGGTAGTAATAAAAAGTACCCTATTCTTCTTTTTATGCACCTGCCCTCCCTTTCTTTCTCTGGTATAGGATCATATTCATTATCAATGCTTCACTAAACTATATATTGTGTTCTTTCTCTTCAGACATCTTCTTGTTCCTTGCAATGATGTTCATTCACATTCTGTACTGAGATTTATCCTTTCATTCTTTAGTTTCCTTTCATCTTCCAGTTACTCCTTAATCTTTTAGTGAAATTTTCTTTTGCAGCAGATTCTGAGATTAGTTTCTCTGTCTCTGATATCCAGCTATTCTGCGTCAGCAACAGTTAAGAATCTGTAAATGCTAGTCTGAGGTAAAGGCACTTTCTGAAAATACAACTGTGGTCTGAAATGGTAAACTATGAAATGCCAGTACTGGTATCTGTATTTAATTACAGTGAAGAAACATACCTGTAAGATGGTACCTCATAACTGGCCTTACACATATGTAAAATGCCACTTTTGATATGAAATTCGTAGTTCCAAAAGCTCTCTTTGTTTTCTAGAACCTAAGGCTTACTGTTGCTGAGAGACTTGCAAAGATAGTTGCTTTTTCCAAAATCAAATTTTTTTCAGATATAAATAAGAACATTTTTATATTAAAACTTGTTAGTGGTAGGGAATAGGGCTGCAGGGGTAGATACAGAGAGGAAGTATTTCAGCATGTTTAGGATTGCAGAAGTATAAGAAACTACCATGAGTTGTGAAGTGGCGTTTGCATATCCTTAGACAATTCAAGTTGGTATTTAAACTCTAAAAAGCCCACAAAATGTCCGTTCATCCCTCTTATTCCTACACATTGTGAGCCATGAAGTGTATCCCAAGAGTCTTTAAGACAATTAGACTTTTAGTTGAAAAAACAAAGCCCCCCAAAGCCTCAAATATGTTCCTTTAAATGAAAAGACCAAAAGAGGAGGGAGACATTGCTAGTGCTTGAAATTCTTGTAGCAGCAGGGAATTTGTAGTGTCAAAATGTCCACAAAATACTAGTTAGTCAATTTATACCATGCTCTGGCCATAAAGTAGCTGGAAATGAGGATGCTCTTCCAGTCTGACCCATGGGAAAGAGTCATTTCTGACCTGGTACCTGGCAGTTGGGGTGGGATATTTCTTTGTGGGATGTTTCTGAGCTGAAATGAGAAAGAGAAGATTAGTAAGCTGTTACCTGGTATAGATTACATATTAAGTCCTGGCATTACTGATTTCTTTGGAAGTGACAGTTTTTCAGCCCTTATTGTTACGCATTTCAGACACTAGAGAAATGGATTTATTTGGAAGGAGTAACTCAATCTCTACCTACTAGATATTTTGTATTCTGTAGCCATCTGTGGAGAAGGGTTCAGTGTGTTCTCTTTAAACAGTTTCAAAAGCTGTATCTTCACTTTCTAGTTACCTTGTTTCAACCTTGCTGCAGTTTGTGTTGACCTTAGTAACTTTTTTGTCTGCTTTTTTTTCCTTGTTTTTCGTTGTGTTATGCCAATACAGACTTGACTATAGTCAATAATCAGTAGAAATATGCAAGGCTGTAATTCCAGTTCCTGTTTCAGATGTGGTATTCAGAATGTCTTTGAGAACTAGTATTTGTTGCTGTCTTCAGTCTGTAAATTCCTTCTTTGAGATAAAGCACAGGTGGACAAAAAATCAGATACACACATCTTCTTTGTTTTCTGAAATTATGTTTTTAAAGCTCAAGGGTCTTCTTAGGGTGATAAAGGCTCTTTTCAAAGTGATAGTAAATCTATAGTATATCTTCTCTCCACCTTGTAGATGAATTTGTTCTACATTTCTCTTTTTTTTTTTTTTTTTTTTTTTTTTTTTTTTTTTGAAGTTAACATAACACATGATAGGTGTCCATTTGTCTGAGATGCTTCACCTCTGTATTGGAAGTCAAAGGAACCTTCTTGTCCGTGCATCATAATGTTATTCCTGTAATGAAAACTTCGTGTCAACATCTGCTGCAGGCTGAAAAATTCTGTGTCTTTGTCTGGTGCTTTTACTTGCAAATTACACTTCCTAGATGTGCTCTTTTATTCCAAAGATTGATATGCTTCTGTAGCTTATCCGTGAAACAAAGATTCTTTATCTTATGGGGTTTATTGCTCTTCTAATTATCAGGTCTTCTATTACTTGCTTCGGTTGACTTGTTTCCTTTTCTTATGCATTAATTCTGTATATCTTGATGCCACAGAAAATTAGTAACCACATTCATTTGACTATAAGGGATCTTCCTGGTCCTCTTCCCTGTATTTTTCTATATTACGACCAGAAATTCTTAGTAGTTTAATGAACTCTGATACAATTGCGACATTACTATTGCTTTTGGTTTTCCAGCTCTCTATTGTGTACACACTCGTCCTGTTCTACTATTTTTGTAATCAGTGATATGACAAAAATAGACAAATAATTCCAGCAAAACTCCCAGGGTTGTTTATCTAATCAGTCTGTGAAATCTGAGTTCCAGGGTATGATGTTTCTGCAGAATATCAATAAAAATCATTTCACCATGACTGGGTTAGAAGTCAGTAAAGGTTTTTTGTTTTGTTTTTTTTTTTCCCTTTTTACTAGAAAAAGCCTGCCCTTCCTATTTACTTACTCAGTTATATCTTCTTTATTGCAGAAGAGTTATCTCTAAGCATCTCTGTTTCAAATTGCCAAGTCCAGGAGAATGTGGTAAGTCATGTGCATTGTGTAATAATGGTGTTCATTTGCCTGGGTATTACAAAGCAATTGGTAGTAACAGTGGATGAGAAAGCAACACCAGGGTATTGTAGCTAAAGAAGTCTGTGTTCTGTACAGGAAGTAATCTACTTACCTGACATAGCTGTTAGTTTGTATGAATTTATGTCCCTGCTTACACTGCAGCTGAGTGGATCCTTTTCAGGAAAAGTTTGTTGTGTTTTTTCCACTCCATTCAGGGCAATGGTGGCACCCTTTACAGAGTTTGATGTCAAATGTAAATACAGCTTAGCCAGTACTAACTGATATGCTCATGAACATTTTGATTACTCCTGATATTTGTGATTTCTTTTTTTCATGCATTAGGATATCAGCTCTGTGTACCAAATATTTGCTGATGAAGTGCTGGGTTCTGGTCAGTTTGGTATTGTATATGGAGGTAAATTACATTAGATTCCATTATGCATTTATTAAGGTAGAATGTCTGTCTGCTTGACATAATGAGCCTTTTTGTATTGGCTTAGCTGTATCTAGAATGTCTAGGTGAAGTTTATCTTGTTAAAAGTTCTGTTTGGATTACTTTACTGTGTGTCTCTGCAGTTTTATGTACAGTATTTCTTACAATTCCTTTTTTGCAATTAGAGTTTTGCATTGGCATCAAAATTGGTTTAGAATATGCATTACATTTTGACCACAGTTAAATACAAAGCAATCTCTAGTCTGAATTTGGCCTTGGTTAATGATTAAGGTTTTTTTAATTGCAAATTCTAACACTGTTATCTGTATTATACAGTATTAGAAGTCACGTATTTAAGGAGGTTGTCAGTTTTACCTGTTTTTAATGATATCTGAGAGGTGTAGATACAAGCAATTAGAAAAATTCATATTTTAGTTTATGGTTTGACAGTATTTATGCAAACATATTATTGACGTATTTTATGCAAACAGTTTCTCTACAAATTTCTGTCAGCAGGATAAAGTAGAGGAAGGAATTCTTTGTCAGGAGGTCTCAGTTTTATGTTTCAATTGTAGTTTTATCACTTTTAGTTTTTAAAAACTTCTATTGCAACATGTAACTTCTTTTTGTGATTAATACTATAAACAACAAATACTAGAAATGCATCATGTGAACTCTGTTTCTCTCTCTTTTTTTTTTTTTTTTTTTTTTTAATCCCATGTATTATATCTCAAGAGTTGAGAAAACCACAGACCATAAATCTGGAAAGAAAGAGAAAGTGATAACTAATGATTTAAAAGTGGTAACCTTTCTGCTTCTGTCATGTTGTCTTTCTAGTCAGGAGGTATTGTGGCTATGATTTTTCTGTGTGCCAATTGTGTAGTTAAAAACTTTTCTCTATTACTTCTGAACTGCTTGATGGAAATGCAGTTTGATAGTCTGGTTTTACATCACTCTTGAGAGAGGTCTATTTTTTCCCCTCTGTATTTCTTAAAGCATAGTGTGAATCAAAGTGTGCTCCCCCTCTTATGATTAGAATATGCACAAATGTGGAAAGTATTTTAATGTTTTGATTTTATTTCTATATGTACTCTCCTAAATTGCCTTTTAGATAAATCTCAGCTTGGTATTTTGCATGATTCAATGCTTATAAATGCTTATAAACAAAATAAAAGCTTATAAAAGGCTTTTATTATATTAATTTTTTTTACTTAGTGATGCCTTAAAATATATAGGATATGCATACTGAAAGAGCAAGAAAAGAGAATATAAAAGACTATTCTTTTGCTGGCTCTGCATACTGCTTAATTGTTGCTGGTGTTTGGGGAGGCTAGATCTGGTGACTTCTAATATTGGCTTCTCCCTACTTATGTAGGCTTACTGAAATAATGGTAACAAAACCTTTTATTTAAACAAAAAAAGGTAAAATTAAGTTGCTTCCATTGTTGGGGGGGGGGGCGGTTTGTGTGTCTGCTATTCTCAACAAGCATTTACAAATTGTAAATCAGGAAGTTATACAATATTGATATCCAACTCCTGTTTCTTTCAATGAGAACAGTTTCTCTCTGCTTTTCCTATTTTGGTTAGTTTTGAAGGCTCTGAAAAATGGAGACAGAAAAAAATATTCTTGACAGTTTCTTACTGATGTAAAACTTGCACTGAAACCTGGTTGGTTGTGTTTTACTTAAGGAATTTTCAAGCTGCTTTTCTGTTAGTCTTTCTTCATGTTCAATTTTTAGCTCTAGTCTAGCTTCTGTAGTTAAGTGTATTGTTAGTTTGGTGGTTTTGCTTTATGTTCTCTTGCAACCTAGTGTTTGTCTTCTAGGTTTTGCATCTAATTCATAATTGATGGTATTTCTGCTACATTTCTATATAATTTGATGTCTAGTGCAGCCAGAGTAATTTTCCCTGAATCTAAGGTTTTATTTAAATTATAGCTGGCTGCTGTGATTTCTAATATTTTGCCTAAAAATTGTTGATTTGTTACAGACAAAATGACAGAACTCCCCAGATCTCTCTTTTGAGACTTCTGGCTTTATGCTGCTGCCTGTGACAGTCCATTATACAGTGTATGCTTTCCTTAGGACTAATGTAATCTTTCTAAAATTTATTTTTTGCTCTCCAGTTGTTAGTTCTATTTGGTAACCTTGTAAACCCTTTTGGAGCTTGAGTGATGTCTCCATTAACTGCCTTACTTCATCCAGTAGAGATAAGCCTGGTTTTGCCCCTTTGTTCATTAGGATGTTTAAGGCAGGTGCGGTAGTTCTTGGCGCAGCAGCCTTTGGAGCAATTCCTATGCCCTGCCTAAGCCCTGGCTCACCAGTACTGACCGCAAGAGCAGCAGGTGAGGCCTGGCTGGGTGGTTAGCGAGGTGTAGCTGGGCTCCCCATAGCAGTGCCAGTAGAGTCCTCTGTGCCGCTTGCACTGTAGCTGTGTGTGTCATCCCTTTTCCTAAAATGGCTTCCAGACCCTTCACTGAGCAGATAATGACATTTTGCCTTTGGTGCAGACTTATTGTTCTGTATTAGTTTAGTATTAATTGTCTTAGATTATCAAGGTTTTGCAGTGTGTGATCCCATTAACCACTCTGATGTGAATGTGATCGAAGTCAGTTTAGCAGCTGTGGAGAAGCTGGATAAGCGTTTACAGCTACTCACTTAGCCCTTGAAACATCCTATCTGTGTATTGCAGAATACTTCTCATGTAGCTGATGCAGGTTGCAGCAAGGAATAGTATTTGGTATCAGCACTTTTTTTTTTTTTTCTTACTGTAACCTTTTAGAGCTTTTTGATCACAACAGGCTGCCCTTGGGTGTTAATGTGTTGTTCTTCATGGCACATAATTACTCTCACGTTCCTGTAGAGTATTAGGTATCTAATTTCCTGTGCATGTGAGGCCCATCAAAGTATGAAACCACTGGAGAAGACTTGTAAATCTTTCTTCACATTGGCCTTGAATGGTTTTGTTGTTACTTTTTTTACAGAAGAGAGGGAGTAGGGAGTGGGAGATGGTATTATTTGCTCATGTGTGAGTCCCTTGCACAAGCAAAAACTTCACCTAATACATCTAATGTCAATGTGCATACCTGACAGCAGAGTAGTAACTAGTTTAAATTTATCTACAACACTCCTCTTAAGGCTGATCACTTCTTGTTACTCATATACCAGTTGCAATTGTAAATATCAATATAGTAATATTGTACACTTGTACGGAATATACTTGTTTCCCCAAAAAGAAATTTCTGCTGTAATGTTTTATAGCTATGAATTGCTTCTTGATGACTGACATTGACTTTCTGTTTAGGAAAACATAGGAAGACTGGAAGAGATGTGGCTATCAAAGTCATTGACAAGATGAGGTTTCCAACTAAACAGGAAAGTCAGCTTCGTAATGAAGTAGCCATTCTCCAGGTACAGAAGTATTTTTGGATCACATTGGAGTTTTGTCTCAAATAAGCCATTAATGAGATTTTGTAATGTGTATAAGTGCTCTGAATTGATTTCTAGATCTACGTATGTGATTTCTGAGTCTTTTTGTAAGAGGGAATCTTACAAGAGTGGGAATTCCTGAGTATTTGGTAGAGTTGGTAACTTGGGGGTGGTATCTACCCCATATAAGGGATCCACTAAAGACATGTACTTTGGCTCCATGTTGTCTCCCTCAGGTAGCAGGAAACTCTGTATTATTTTTTGCTGTATTCCACTACTGGCTTCTCAATCTATGACTGTTACTCTTGCATGTTCTGTACTCAAGCTACTGAGTGTATCAACTGTAAAATTAATCATTATGGATAATTTGTGTTAAAACAAATTAGTCTTAGTAGTGATAATTGGCATGTTTCATGGGTTAGCATTTGTTTCAAGCTAGTTTCTTGCCTCAGACTTTTTGTTTTTTCATCTCTAACTCTCCACTTAACTGCTTTTTGATTTGTGGTACAACATTTCTGTGTAATTCAGGATATTTCATACTGTTTTATTTTAGTGATATACTACTTTATTTTTAGAATTTGCACCACCCTGGGATTGTGAACCTGGAATGTATGTTTGAAACCCCAGAACGGGTCTTTGTTGTGATGGAAAAGCTGCATGGGGATATGCTAGAGATGATTCTTTCCAGTGAGAAAAGTCGACTTCCAGAACGAATAACTAAGTTCATGGTCACTCAGGTTGGCATTCAGTCTCTCTCCTTTGAGAGGAAAGGCTAGATTTGTCTTTTGCAATTATGGGAGAATGAAATTTGGAGATGGGGTTTTCTGTATTGTTATTTAAAGGAGACAGCATGGAGGGCTGCACAGCTAATGAAAGTTGAATAAACATGGAAAGAATTTTGAATGGTAATTATGTTAATTGTTTTGCCCTTCTTTCCCAAGACATAACATTATGGACATCCAAAGATGCATGATGAAACAGTAAGCATTCAAAAAGACAGAGGGAGAAGGGAAGAAAAAGAAAAACCCAAAGGAAAATAAAACCCATCAGTTTCAAGTCTTGATGGGCTGGAAAAAACAGTACTTGCACAGTATATAAGGGTTAATTCTTGAAGACTATGTTGATAGAAATTACTGTATTGGTTAGTGTGTGTGGCTTTTGACACTTCTGATCCGCTCTGAATAGTTCTGAAAATGTTCTTTCCTTTTTTTAGATACTTGTTGCTTTGAGGAATTTACACTTCAAGAATATTGTTCACTGTGATTTAAAACCAGAAAATGTACTACTAGCATCAGCAGAGCCATTCCCTCAAGTGAGTGAAGATTAAAAAAAATACTTATTTCATCACTTTTCATTGTTCTTTTTTTAAAGAAATATAGGCATTGAAGCTTAAAAAGTGAACTCGTAGGATTGTTCAGCTGACTTAGTCTAGAATTGCTCGAACTACATGTATTACAGTTGTCTTTTTTTTTTTTTTTTTTTTTTTTCCTCCTCCTTCCAACTCTTAGCCTAGCTTTATGCTCAATGGTCTGTTTCAGTTTCTTTTCCCTCAGATGTGGATCATGTCTGCCAATGCTGTGCACCAGCATTCTTTCTTCCAAGGAGCCTGAGAAGTACAACTACTGCCAGCACTTAGCAAAAGGCTGTGTAGACTGCATCTAGCTTTATGCTTGTGAAGCGTGCATGGAAATTAGTATTCTGGATTAGTGAGAATATTCCAGTGGAAAAGGCACAGGACTAGAAGCTTCAAGACCAGTCCTTGTTTCTGTTCCAGTGCTGTTTGACCCTGAGAAACAATTTCTTCCCTGTTGTGCGTCTCCTTCTCTTCCTCACTCTTGTCTGTGTTGTTTACAAGCTGTTGTGAAAAGGGACTGGCTCATTTGTTACTGGTCTTGCTCAGGGATTTTCATCATCAGTATGTATGATACTACATCGTAATATAAACTAAACAGTTAATTTCTGTAAGAGAAATGCTGTTCAGCGATATTAGTATTTAGGTACTGTCAACACTTACCCAGTCAACTATTACCTTAGATACCTTGAGTAGTATGGATTTTGTGGAGGATATACAGAAATTAAAAGCTGCTAGGCAGCATCAGGGAAATGCTTCCAGTCCTGTGACATTAATGCAAGGTGGAGTGGACTTTTGGAGAGTCACTTGTATGCCTTTAGTGCACTGCTCTTTCTTATACGCTGGGGAGGGCTTATTAACTTGGGGGGTTAGCATTGGACTTGTACAGATAAAAGGATCCAGATCAGGTGCCTGCTGTGTTCAAGTTAAGGAACCATCACAGAACCATGAAGATTTGAACATCAGTGCAGGCACCAGCTGTTGATGCTTTTTACCTGAATGATTATTGAACTGTTCTGTGCAGAGCTAGCTAAAGCTCATCATTTGATTTCTGTGTAGCTGAAGCCTCCAGCTTCAGGAATATGATTAAAAGGAATGCGATCTGGCTGGGATTCATGTGCTTTTTTAAATTTTGGTTCTGTGCTTTGTGAGAGTGTGGTTTGCCTCTGAAAATGAGCTGAGTTTGGAAGCAAGTTTTTTGTCCTTATTTGCACACTTCTGGCCTTGTACTACACAGACTCCCTAAGAGTTGAGTCTGTGCAAGGCCAGTTCAGGTCTTGTTCTGAAGCATGGTTGATCCGCAGTCTGCAAAACCAGCAACCTAAAACCTGAACTGACTGGCTAACATAATGTTTTGTCTCTGTTTTAGTGCATACAATGTTTAAATGATGGCGGAAGGGGTATCAGGTACCACACTGGTCTTGGGCAGCAGCATGCTTTGGAGATCAAGCAGAGATTTCTCAGTTTAAAATATATTTGTTTTGCAGGTGAAGCTGTGTGATTTTGGCTTTGCACGTATCATTGGTGAAAAATCTTTCAGGCGCTCTGTGGTGGGGACACCTGCTTATCTTGCCCCTGAAGTGCTCAGGAGTAAAGGTTACAACCGCTCTCTAGACATGTGGTCCGTAGGAGTTATTGTCTATGTGAGCCTTAGTGGTACATTCCCATTCAATGAAGATGAGGATATAAATGATCAGATTCAAAATGCAGCATTTATGTACCCACCAAATCCTTGGAAGGAAATTTCTAGTGAAGGTAAAGAAAGGAATTTTCTCTTTTAGAATGTCTTTATATGTAGATAACACATTCAAATGCTTAAACCTCAAGGTTCATTCAGGCAGGAGTGTGAGAATTATTGGTAGTTTGAGTTTAGTAGACTATGCCAGAATGGATAAATATGAGCTGGCATATATTTGTGAAAGACAAATTGTCAAATACAGTGTTTTAGATAATTTTCAGGGCAGGAGGAGCCAATAGATTTAGCAAGAAAAATTAATTGCATGCATGAGGAGTGGGATGAATAATCTGAAACTTCCCAAAATTCCCAATGAAAAGTTAAATCATGTGTGAGTATTTGCTGAATGCTGATCTCAAAATATACTTTATCTAAACTATAATTACAGAAACAGTTCAAAGTTGAATCTGGAATTTTAGTTTTGTACATTAGCAGGTGAAACAAAACCTGGATCTAAATGTCAGGTCTGAACAATCTAGAAGTTTACAAGGTTGGTCTCTAGAGCTCTTCAATGCCAGCTCTGTTAGTAGTAATGTATATATGATTAACACACCGGTAGATGTGGAAGGACCTATACAAAAGTAAACAATGGTGGAAGTACCTACATAATTTTGGAACACAGGATTATGCTCAAGTTACTTAGGCACTTCTGAAAAAATCACTAAAGTCACTAGGGAAAAAGATGAATGAGTAATATAGTAAAGCTTTTAGTGTTTCCATCAAAGCAGCGGGGGAAGCTTACTCCATACTTATTTTGTAGCCTCATTTAACATAAGCAAAGCTAAATATAAAATTCAAGAGCTTGATTAAGTTTAAATAGTTCAGTCGGATATACATACACACATATAAAAAAAATTCACTTTCACTGCAGCATGTGAACGATGATAGAAGTGATTAGTATTTAAACAATATAATTTTTATTCTTTGTCAGCCATTGATTTAATAAACAATTTGCTTCAAGTGAAGATGAGAAAACGTTTCAGTGTTGACAAATCCCTTAGTCATCCATGGTTACAGGTAAACCATCTGCCTTTTTCACTATGTTTATAATGGGTGAATGATTTTTTTGGATGAAATCCTTCAGAAGCTTATTCAACCTGCTACTATCAAAGTCTGTTAACAAGCATTCATGGAGGCTTGAGTATTTCTGGTTTTGACTTCACATTTTAAGTGCTTCAGGATTCAGCCTGTCTGTTAATGGCTTCTTTCCTCAAGGAAAATTTTGTCTTACTGTCTTTCCTGCCCCCTTGCTTTCCATCTGCCACCAACATAGAGTTTTACTCTTCTGGCACCTGTCCTAAATGCAGGCAGTGATGAGTGCATGGAGCCCCACTGAAATCAGTATAGAGACAAACATTGTTCAGTGCTGAAGCAGACATGCAAGCTGGTGTGGGCTGTAACTTGTAGTCATTTTAGAACAGAATTGTTTGGAATGGAATTTATCTGCTGTTTTGACGTGGGTTCCTTTCATAATGGTTTCACAATACTGTATGCACATATCCATGCACACAAATAACTTAGAAGACATTAAGGGGAAAATCCAATTAATTTTGAGTACAAACAATATTGGAACCAGTATAATTTCATGTATGTGTATATACACAATTAATTTTATAATAAAGCTAACATAGCTGTCTTGTTACAAAAAGTGTTCATGATTTACAGTATTACAACCTTAGATACTAGCCTATTTAATTCTGAACCATTCTTTATGGACACTCTGTTGGGGTATTTTGTGGGGTGGTGGTGTTGTTTGTGTGTTTGGTTTTTTTGTTGTTGTTGTTTTGCTTTTTTTTTTTTTAACAGATCCTTGTTGCTTATATCTTGTGGCTATTTATACTAAAAATAGAGACAAACTGCAGAATTTGTCTGTGGGAATGTAGTGCTGCTGTTTCTTAAACTGCTTCCTTAAACCTCTTCTACTCTTTAGGATTATCAGACTTGGCTTGACCTCAGAGAATTTGAAACACGCATTGGAGAGCGTTATATTACCCACGAGAGTGATGATGCACGCTGGAAGGAACATGCTTATGAACACAACCTTGAGTACCCCCAGCATTTTATTATGGCTCCTAATCCAGATGACATGGAAGAAGACCCTTGATTTATTCATTATGCTAAATTGCAGCAAAGAAGGATACTCCAGACAGAAACTGAAGATAAGTTTTGGAACAACTGTTGCTCTTTTTGAATGCTGTACACATAGTTCAGTGTACAAAGCCCCAGAGGATCCTGCATTGACATGGGAATAGACTCTCATCTGACAAGCTTTTTTCCATCTCTGACTTAAACTATGAGTAGTTGCTGGACAGTGGGATAAACCCCATTGGGTAACATTTCACCGAGCTGTGTGGCTACAAAGCCATTACTGAGGTGTAATGTGTACATATTGAATGATTTGTGTGTTTTTCAAGGTTTGGTTGTTTTGGGTTTTTTTGGGTTTTTTTTCATAGCCTACACAGTAAGAATTTTGTAATGGTTTTCTAATCCCTATTTACTAGGCCATAGAGGACTGTTTTCTGTTACTTAGATACATCTCCCATTTCCTAAACTGTGCATGGTGAAAAGAGACTGTAAAAAGAAATCAGTGCAGAAATACCTTGGCTAATAGCAAAACATGGTGGTTTAGGTCGAATACAGCTTCATAGATGAAGGAATAATTTGCTGCTGTTAAGACGGTTAAATATGTGTGTCTTTGCCGTAATTGAACTTTTTTCAGATACCCCCAAAGCCCCCAAACCCTGTAACTTCTTACATTCCTCTTGAAATACTGGCTGACAATCTAAAGAGATGACAATCAAAGCTATGCTAGTCCCTTATTTTGTCTGTTAATACAGAGCAGTAAGCCACAAGAGCGTGTCGCTGTGCAAGGCTGGCACACGTCATTGATACACACCAAAGGCATTTTTGCCTTAAAACTACACAAGTATTACACAGAGAGCACACAAGGCTTGATGTAGCATATCCTTTCACTCTGGAAAAACAGCTTCTAGCAGAAGGATGTGGAAGAATAGGGAAAAATACATACAGCTTTCTTCTGTTGTTTTGAGTAACTAGATTTTTAAATTCTTCTAATATTTTTTTAATTTGTTTTAAGGTTCCCTGGATTTACATCAGGAGTAGTTTGTAGCCTGCTTGCTTGTATCTTAACTCTGCTCAAAACCTAGGAGTAACAGTGGATATCAAATCACCTGTTGCTTCTGCCACGGCAGCTAGATTGTAGGAGAAAGGGCTTTGCCTTCTGACCTTAACCTGCAGCCCCTCCCGTCATCTTTACTGTGCTCAGCATTGTTGTTTGAGCTGAGTCAAGAGTCCAAAACCAACTCTTAATTCAGTTTTTTACACAGATGCCTCAGTTGATGGATTCCCAACCACTAACTGGACCTGTGGCACAATAGAGGAAGCAGCAGTGTTCTTTGGAAATTAATCCCTCAGAGGACAGTGTAACAGTTATAGTTCATGGTATTTCAAAGAAGATTGAGGGCATGAATGCTAAATGCAAATGGAAGAAGGTTTTTTGGTCCTATTTTAAAAAATGGAAAAGGTGAAATCTTACCTTTTGTGTAGCATAACAGTATTGTGCTGCTGGAAGGTGCTGGATGCCTGATGTGCCAAGCGGCTTAACTGGAGCTTGGTTTAAAATACTCTTTAAAATACTGATACAGGCTTGAACTGCAAAGTCAGCGAGAGGCTTTGGGGTAGCTCCTCTCTCTCCTACAAAGATTTGTGTGTGTGTGCGTGTGTGTGTAGATAAGTATTTTTTTTTCTACTGTTGTTAATTCAGGTAAGGAAGCAGGTGAGCAGACTTTTTCTAAGTTGTTAGATATACGTAAAACTTTATGAGGTTATTTCAGGGCTGGCAGCTGGTTGCGATGACAGCGACCTGACAGCAAGTCAGTGGCAGTTGCAGATGTACCCACAGGTAGGTTTGGGTCTTTAACCCACCTTTTCTTTTCCTATTGCCCTTAATTTAACTGCCACTGCATTTTGTAGGTGTCTAAGTTGGTAAAGGCTGAATTCTGGCTTCCCTGTTAGGATACACCGAACTTTGTAAGAAACATTGGTGCAATCTGTATGGCAGTTTCCTACCACCAGGAGTGGGCAGAGCATTCCAGCCCTTCCGACCACCACGCATCCTCTCTCCTAGCATGTTTTTCTCAGGTTTGTGCAGGGGACCTGCCTGATGGCAGTCCCTGCCACTCCTATGCTGGGGGTCCTCCCCCTTCGATGCTGTCAAGGCAGTGCGAAGGAATTCAGAAGGGACAGAATCTGTCCCTTAGCCTTGCCTTCCTGTTAAGGCACGGTTTCAGGACTGATTCTTCAGAGGGGCACTATTTTTCATTTTTGGAACCAGAAGAATGACCTATGAAGTTGGTAGTCTGGTGTTTGCCTAGGCTTGGCAAGGGAAGCAGTGCTTTTTTTCAACTTCTACTGCTCAAGTTACCAAATTTCAGTGAAGCCATTGCTAGCTTCCATCCTAACTGTAATAATGTAGACACAGTCTGGTTTTAAACTTCAGATTTTATACTTGAGCTGTCACTTCAGGTTTTCCTGTGGGTTTTTTTGTTTGTTTGTGTTGTTTTAAAGCAGGAAATAAAGCCAGTGCAGTCACTTGAAAAAAAATACAACAGGAATAGAGGAAGGAGGGGACAACAATGATATAGAAAGCCTGGCTGATGTCTCTCCCCATGAAGTCTGCTCTGTTCCAAAATGAGACCGACCTATTCTTCAAGTTGTATCAAAAAAAAAAAAAAATTAAAAAAAAAAATGCTGTTGGCCTTTGGAGGAGCTTGCCTGACCATATATGCAGACTTATGGGTCCAGACAATAGAAGCCACAAGCAGCTAATAGTTGAGGAACCAAAAAAATCAGACACACGTTCGGAGTAAACTTTCTTCAGAGTAGTAAAAATAGCTGAGTTTTTAATTCCCTTTTTTTTTTTTCTGCCTTTACTGCAAACTTTGACAGCAGTAGGTTACAGTGTTTAATATCCTTACCCCTAGCTGAATTAAGTTGCGTTCATTCAAGAAATAGTGCTATGATGATGCTAGAAAAAAGCTCATGTAAAATTTATAGCCTCAAAAGGACACTGTCAAGTACTTTTATATTTTTTTATACATCCCAGTTTTTGTAAATATCCTCTGATAAGCTTGAAAATAAAATTTATTTCCCTATCAGACTTGTTCTTTTTATTTACATGCATTATCTCTCCTATCAACTGTTCTTAGAAGTAAATGGTTCTTTATACTTCCTTGTTTGTGGATTTGTCATTAGATATGCCCTGCTGTGGGAATTCTCTTAGCAGGTGCTTTGGAACTAAATAACTCTTTCTGCATGATTCCTGTCACCATTCTCTTTATAAAAATATCTTCACAAATGTCAAGGCATCTTATGTTTTAAGCAAGTACCAAAGCTTGAGTACATTTAAAGTCCCCTTAGCACATCTGTTTGTTACTGACAAGGCTTAACTTGATTCCACTAGTAAATACTTCATTCAGTTCTTTTGTAAGACCCCTGAAACATTGTTCATTTTCTGCTCTGTATATGCTGGTTTCTATATGTGCAGCATTTGATTTCTACACATACTGCTTTGAGTAGGTCAGTCAACAGGTTTAGGGTGCTGTACTAGATTTACTCTGAAATAGCACTCCCTACCAAAATGTGGCTAGGCCCTGAAGCCTAGATTGGTGTGAGGAAAATTGCCTGGAGAAGTACTCTGACATTTCATGTGCTTTCAGTTCAAAGAGAAATTGAACTATTTAGTTCTTACCTTACTGTGTATGTAGCCATATGCTGATTACATTATTGCAAACATTTAGTATGTGAAACCATAAAATGCAGGACTCTATTCCTTTTACTTTGATTTTTTTTTTTTAAATTTAATAAGTTGCTATTGAAAGCTACTACTATCAGACGTTTTGCTATAGTATTTGCAATTACTTCAGTAAGAGTTCACCAAATCCAGCAACAGGAGGTAAGGGAGACTTTGATTCTGGCTTATGTTTCTTGTCAGGATGTACAAGTCTGTAGTGAGGCAGCAGGGCAAAAAAGTTAAAACAGTCCCCCATCTTCTTGGGATTCATCAGCATATCATAGCTGTGAAGTAACTGCTCATGAGTTGCTCCATCACATGAATTCTGCAAGAGCACCTGAAAAAAAAAAAAAAAAAAAAAGTATTAGCCCTTCCTGCTTTCCTATAAATTCCCTCATACCTGCAATTTCTTGTTGCATCCTTTTCACTTACCCTAATGTAACTGTGCCATAATGTTCAGTAGAACTGGTGAGATCCCTGGTGGAGCTCATAGATTGATATATATAGCAAAGTTTTGCATTAAATACTTCTAAATATAATATGATCAGTTTACTTTGAGGAATCCACAGTAACTTACATCTAGGAGAAGCAACTCTTTGATATCACACCTACATGTTGTTTTGAACAACTTTTTTTTAAAACCAGATTTTTATAAAAGCTTTCTTGCTGCTTAAGAGTATTGCTTGTGGATGAGGAGAGTTTATGTACCTGTAAACACTATTGTACCTGCAATCGGAGGTCAATGCCCATGTTTTTTAAAAACTCCCGCTGTTTTATAGGGCCTAATGTGGCTGTTCTTCCCTGTGTCATCTTTCGAAGATAGCTGAAATCAACATCTGCTGTCAGGTCTGCTGTACCTGGAGCTCTCAGCACATCGTGAAGTTTGTGATTCCGGAAACCCTGAAAAATTAAAATTGGAAGATTATACTCAGCTGTACTCCTAGCTACCATAGCTGGGGCTAGCAAAGAATAAGTTGTGTGTGTGAGGGGTGAGAATAGCAAATTGTACTTTGAAAATCTGAGATAAATGTAGCAAGGGCTCAGATATCCTTCCTGTCTGACAGAAACCCTTATGGGTACTGATTAAGTAAGAACTCAATTATTCAGTTTTATGATTGCAGCATAATCCAGTTTTTGCTATTATGTCCACCCAAGACCTTTTTCTTACAACAAACCTAATGACTGAAGTGACAAATAAAAGATAACAGAGTATTTTGGCTTATTATTTCAGGATGAATGACTTACCCGGAAAGTGTCAGTTTTGGTTCCATCATGACCATAATCAGCAACCAGTGCAGCCCCACCATCCTTTTCTATACGACCAGCAAGCCTCTGAATGATGACACCAGCCTCAGGACACACTTCCACATGATCTCTCATTTCTTCAGGCTAGCACAGAGTTCAAAGATCAAAACACCTGTGTTAGCAAACAAGTACAGGGCAAGAGTTCTTCACCCTTTGATGTCTTGGGATTGTTGTCACTTCACTGGGCCACAGAGGTCCAGGGGTGTATTCTAGGCTATCTAGAGCTTGAGCTAGTTTTTACTAACAGTCATTTTCAATTAGTGTTTTCTGAGTGCTGGATTTCAGTTATCTCTTCTATAGCCTACAGTCAACTGAAATGAAAATTTTTCTAACAAGTGAGAATACCTGGATCAGGTGAAACTGCATGACTGTGATACTGAAAGAATGAAGAGCGCTCTTTGGCTCTATGCACCCTTCAAAAAAGGTGTTTCTGTGTGAAACTTTGTAGTTGGTTTTAATCTCAACTACTTCATTTTGTAACTTTAAGAATGCAGTGAACTTTAGAAAAACAATTATCTTGGATAGATGCTTTCCATTAAAGGTCAGTACAGCACAGAAGTACCCAGCTGCACTGAGTATGTACACAGCAGGTTGAGAGCCTCGCTTAGGCAGGGCTGCTATTGAGATGGTGACGTGACACATGCAACACAGAACTCTCCCTGTCACTTGCTGCCTCAGTTTGCTCTCTGAAGCCTTTTGTCTGTTTAATCTCTGATTTTGCAGTTTGATGTACACATTCATTTTTGTGCTCTATTTTCACAGCACACAAAGTTAAATGCTTGTGGAAGTTTTGCAGAATGGAAATGGTAAGCTGTATTTACTCATTTATAGACTGAGAGCCCTCCTCTTGCTGTCAAAGTAACTGAGAAGCAGTAAATGTACTTGAAAGAGTCAGTAAAGATCTAAGTATCAACTCTGGTAGGCGTAACCTTACCTGAATAAAGTTTTCTGTCGCGGGGGTACTGGATGGTGACAGGACAAACCGCAGCTGGTCAGGAACCTCTGGATCTATATCAACCAACACTTCACGCCAACCTTTCTCTGTTCTCTGTTTAATGAGCCCAGAGTACTCATTTTACACTCTAACAGGTACAACAGTATCTTGTTTATTTGATTGAACTAATGTGTCAAGCGTTTTCACAAACTTTTTAAGAACATAATATGTTATGAACAACAATTATTCATTCCTCTTTAATTCCAGTAACTGCCTTGGAAAAAGCTTGTGGTAGAGACGCATCTGCAGAGTCAACAAATACAGGTTTAATTATACTTAAAAGGAATGAATGATGCTGTTAAGAAAAATGCTGCCTCTTCTATTGACAGTGCAATGTTTAACTTATCAAAAGAAAGTAGTTTATTCTACCAGTGATTTTCATAAACTAATTATCAAATTGAAGTTGAAAGTTTCTTCTGAATCCTCACTAGCCTCTATTTTGCTATTCTCATTACCATTCAAATGAAAGCCCTTCAGTCTTTGTTAGTAGTGGTACATAGAATAATATGGAAATTAAAAACTTCATTAATGTAGCATAAGAAATAAAAAAACTTGATATTTAGCAGAAAGAAATTTTCAACTTTCTACAAGTTCTTCCATTCAAGAACAATTACTAATTTTACAGTTACCAGCTGAATTAAGCCTTATTTGTCCAAATTCAGTTAGAAATGTTTTATCACTAGAGACAATGCATGTGTCTAGTTTGGCACCCTAACTCTATTCTTCCTCAGAGAGAAAAGGCATTTAAGCAGATGGTCACAATTACAATAATCATCTTGCTATACCTGAAACTTATGTATTGGCAGGGCATCAAAAAACTCATGTGCTAGGTAAAAACTGTAACCTGTGGGAAGGTAAAAAATAATGCATTAAATTATTAATGCTTCCATAGCAACTTCCTGTTGGAAATTAAAATGTTTTTATGATTTTTAATGAATTAAAGCTAGTTAATGTGTTTATGAAATAATTATCATTACTTCCAGCTTGGATACATCAAAGACAGCATTTCTAGAGCTAGCTCTAGCTTCCAGTCCATGAATTTTAGATTACCTCATAAAAGCAGATTTAGGCAAAGCCAGTAAATGGTTTCCCATGAAAAGAAAAAGTCAGGGTATGTGCAACTGGGTAGCTATCCTCAAATGAACGTAGTCAGAATAGGTACCACTTATGAAAATGAGTCAAGATCCTGCCTCAGACTCATACAAGAAGTAAGAACAAATACGTATATTAACTACTTTTCTATCCATTATGAAGGCTAGCAGAGATGTCCTCCATTACCAAAAACAGCAAATGGAGGAAGGACACCATACCTCTAACAAGATGTTCAAGCTCCTTACCTGGCGGCACATCTTGAATGTCTCTGTACCAGAAAATGGGAATTCCAGTCTTGCTAACACCTTTCATGTAAGCAGACTTGTCCTCGGGGTTTGACTGCACCTTCCCTCCTGTCAGCATCAGTGCTTGGATCTCACTCAGTTTGGGACTCACTTCTACCAGATGAATAGAGATGTCACATTTACTAAGTAAAGAGGCAAGCTGGTTGAAGACCTATAAAGACAGATGAATTCTATTAGGCACAGTCATGTGCTGTATACATTAGAGGTTGTAGAAGTAACCTTTAATCTCATTTATATTCAAGATAAAAGATTTAGTTGGCTTTCATTTAACAAAATAGCGTCAGTGAGAGAGACTGCATTTTGCTCCTCCAAAGGAAGTGGGAATTTCTTCATCAATTTTAATAAAAGCTGCTACGCTTCTAATAACGTTGGCAGATACACCACACATTATTACATAGTTGTAAGGACAACAACATGAAATGCTAACTTAGCATAGTAATAGCCTGAGAGTGAGTAGCTCCTCTAAGACCTGCAGAGGGTTTAGCATTAGGAGAAAAATGGTTGTTTTCCCACACACCATAAACAAAAGTGTTCAGTATCCTACATTTCACTGTGCTTATTAGAGTTTTTTCATTAACATATGTAAATAGAATAGAAGTTCTTCTGAGGTACTAAATCCCACTAGCAATCTGGTTTTTAATCAGTAGTATTTTAGTTAATAGACAGCCATGCACGCATGATTGCACACAAAGGGTTAACTCGGAAGAAGTCAGTCCCTGAAATCCCCAAAGGAACTGACACAACTTCACTCCTGTATTAGTGTCCTCCCCCCTTTCTCCTATTGCTTGCACTGTGGCCTCCCTCCCAGTTACACACAGCAGCACCCTCCTAAATGGTTTTCAGTTTGGATAATGCTTTCCTATACAGAAATAATCTGCAATGGAATATTCCTGCCCTCCCCTTCTATCAAGTAGCGTTTGAAAGATTCCACGTGTGTCTGCAGTGTGCGTACACTGGCCCATGTTCTGCTTTCAACTGAGAGACCTGGTCTCAGAAACAGGCATAGATTTTAATTAAAGTCTAAGCTACAAATCTCCTGACCAAAATTATTTGATTACTAGAGAAGGTTAAACCCCGGTAGCAAACCGTCATTCCTTCAGCTTTCAGAGTAGCCATGGGATAAAGCCAGAAATAAAGAATATTAATATTAGTTTTCACCTACCCGTAATATATCATCAGTAAGCGTGCCCCTCCCTGGGCCCAGTTCCACCAGCTGGAACGCTCCAGGTTTGCCCGTGGCTATCCATTCACTGATATACCATATTCCTATTAACTGGCAGTGAGAAACAACACACAGTTGTAACAGAAAGTTACAGTGTAACTTGAGAACTTGTGGAAAGCAATACCTGCCTTTTGTCTGATAATAACTAAGATACTATGCAATATTCTCGAGTCTCCATATTTTGAAGTTATGAAAAATCATACTCTGCTCTCTTCTCTTTAAGTATTAAAATCACAATTGTTTTCTGTCAGCCCAGCAGAAGCAACTCTCCGTCAGTAAATATCTGGGACTCTCTTCTGGCTGGAGCAAGAACTTTTACTTAAGGCTTAAATGCAGGTCACTGCCCAACTGTTCTTTATGACAATGCATTTGCCAAACTGTCATCGAGAACAGCCTTCACTACTGGAAATGATACACAAACCAGAGTGAACCAGACCAAGATCTGAAAATAATTTCTGAGTAGAGTTTTCACACTGGGAAACTACCATAACTCTTTTTATTTGTCAGCAAGTTCTATATGAAAGTAAGCGTTACTAAGCACAGAGGGTGTCCCAGGCTATAACAGATGAAAGGACTCCCCGATCTTCCAGAAAAACCAGACACCTCTTCCTCCTCCAAACCCAATTTTTCTTTTGGGAAATAACTTGAAGCTCATCGCTGCCATTCAAGTATTTTGACATTGGTGACGTACCTGAAGGCAGGCTTTGTCAGAATTCTTAGAAACCACACCTAGCCAGCCGCGCGTAGCTGAAGAACGAAGTTACTTAAGGCGTAAGGAACGATGCGTTACCTCTCCAAATACCTGACTTATTTCAGGGGAGGTGACGAAATCCCCGCTTTCGCCGATGCCGCCGCGGCGCGTATAGTAACCCTGCGGGGAAGGGAAGCGGGGTGGGGGGGAGAGGAGCCGGGGTCCCGGTGAGCGGCACGGCGGGGCCGCTTCCCGGCCGGCTGCGGCACTGCGGGCTCCGGGTGCTCAGGCACAGCACCCCCGGCCCGCAGGCCGCGACGGCGAGGAGCCCCCGGCCCCGCCCGGCCCCGCCCGCACCTGGCCGGGGTTGGTGAGCGCCTCCCGCATGTACTCGGCCACCGTCACCGGCCCGGTGGCCCGCAGCTTGAGTAGCAGGTGCCGCAGCATGGCGGTGGCCCCGCCGGGCTCCTCCGCCTCGCCCCCCGCGCCCGAGGAGGGCCGCGCCGCCGCCGGAGCTGTGGGGAGAGGAAGGGCTCAGCGGGGCGGCTCGCCGTCCCGGGATGGGGGGGTGGGAACGAGGGAAGGCGGCCGTTACCACGGTGACGGGGGACCCGGCGGCGGCCGGCAGGGCCCAGGGTGGCGGCTAGGAGCGCCCGGCGCGCGGGCAGCGGGACCATGGCAGCGGCGCCGGCGTCCGTGGCGCGCTCCTCCCTCCTCCTTCCTCCTTCTCCTCCTTCCTCCTCCTCCTCCCCGGGTCCTGGCCGCTTGGCGGCCGGGCTGCGTCCCGCCGCCGGCGTGAGGACGGGCCCCGCGGCTAAACGCCGCCGCAGGCGGGCGGGAGGGAGGGAGAGAGGTCTGCGAAGGTTGTCTGAGACGCCCCTCGCCCGCTCTCCCCGCCGCCCCTCTAGCGAGGTCCGCCCGCGCCCCCCCGTTCCCCCTTGCAGGACCTGCGCTCCCGCCGTCCGGCGGGGCCGGAAGCGCGCGCCGCGCATGTGCGCAGGGGGTTCCGGCGGGCGGCGATGGCGGCGCTGTGGGACTTCGGCGTGAGGGATCCGAAGGAGGCGGGCGGCGACAGCGGCGAGGAGGAGGCGGAGGCGGCGGCCGATGAAGAAGGAGAAGATGGAGATGCCGAAGGGTTCACGCTGGACGAGGTGCTGCGCCTCGGCGGCACCAAGGTAAAGGGGGGGGGGGGGGAGCGGGAGCACGTGGCGGCCGGCCCCCCCGCCTCGGGCCGGAGCCCCCCGCCCTGGGCCGGGCCCCTGTGGGGCGCGAGGCGGGGGGGGCCGTTGGGAGCGCGCGGTCTCCCGCCGGGCCCGCCTGTAACGGCCGTGCGGTGCCGCCCGCAGCAAGACTACCTGATGCTGTGCGCCGTGGACGAGGCGGAGGAGATGGTGGACGGCGGCAGGAAGGACGCGATCGACGACCTGAAGGAAGGGGAGCTGGAGGCGTTCGTCAGCTCTCTGGGGCTCGGCAAGTACGCGGAAAGTTGCCTGGTGGTCGAGGGGGAGGAGGACGACGGCGGCAGCAGCGAGGAGAAGGAGACGCCCCCAAAGAAAGAGAAAAGCAAGAAAGAAACTAACCCTTCTTCGTTAGAAGGGAAAAAAGTAAAAAAAGGCAGGGAAAAGGCAAGCGGTGTGCAAGACAGCAAGAAGAAGCACACTGGTGGTGACCAGGACCAGCACCTTTTGGCAAAGAGAGAGAGACTGGAAGAAGATTTTGAATTCCACGCTAGGCAAGTGATACTGATCAAACCAGGGGGCAAATGGTATGATCTAGAATACACCAACGAATTCTCTTCGGAGACACAAAAGCAGACGCTTCTGACCAAGTATAAGGCCTTGGCCCAAAAGCTGTACCAACATGAGACGGACCTGTACAAGAATAAGACAGATTATCAGAAGGGGGCCTCTTCGGCGTGGATGAAAACTGTTGTGTCGTCAGGTACCTTGGCTGACAGGATGGCAGCGATGACCCTTCTCATTCAGGACAGTGCTGTCCACAGTCTCCAGTTTGTTGAGAACTTGCTAAACCTCATAAAGAAAAAGGGCAGCCGGCATCAGAGCCTCATGGCTTTGGATACTTTCAAGGAGCTTCTTATTTCAGATCTCTTACCAAACAATCGAAAATTATGGTCTTTCTCGCAGCGACCATTTAACAACATAGAGAAGATGTCGAGTGGCAACAGGGATTCAAGAGACAGACGGTTGGTACTGTGGTACTTTGAGCATCACCTGAAACTGCAGGTGGCAGAGTTTGTGCAAGTGTTAGAAACACTGAGTCATGATTCTCTGACAGCAACAAAATCCCGAGCGCTGGCAGTTGCCCACGAGCTTCTCTGTAACAAGCCTGAGCAGGAGAAAGTTCTGCTTGTTCAGCTTGTAAACAAACTGGGAGACCCTCAGAACAAAATTGCCACCAAAGCCTCCTACCTTTTAGAGACATTACTTCATAAGCATCCAAATATGAAGGGAGTAGTGTGCAGTGAGGTGGAGAGGCTTTTGTACCGGTCAAACATTAATGTGAAAACTCAATATTATGCCATTTGCTTTCTAAATCAGATAGTCCTCAGTCATGAAGAAAGTGCATTAGCTAACAAGCTGATAACTTTGTACTTTTGCTTTTTTCGGAACTGCATTAAGAAAAAAGACATTGAATCCAAAATGCTCAGTGCTCTTCTTTGCGGGGTAAACAGAGCTTACCCTTATGCTGAGACTGGTGATGAGAAAGTGAAAGAACAAATGGACACACTGTTTAAAGTTCTGCATCTTGTGAACTTCGGTACCAGTGTCCAGGCCCTAATGTTGCTGTTTCAAGTGATGGACTCTCAGCAGACTGTATCGGATAGGTACTACGCAGCATTATACAAGTAAGAGACAGGTTTACATTTTTTATATAAATTTCATTTTATGAGGTAGTCACCATTAATTTAAAGTTGTAGAGACACTTATTATGCTTTTAAGATCTTGCGAGTTTTGTATCTCATTGACTAAAAATTTCTGATGTTTTCTATGAGCTAGAAGAAAATGCATGGGATTTCTTTGACTTAACACGGGGATACAACAAATGGTAATGATAGGTCCTGAGAACACAACATATGCATTTCATCCTTTGCTCTGTTTTCTGGTGGCATGTTTTAATTCCAGATATTATTTGAAACTAATAGATAACTACTTCTGAAATCACTTTTACAGGTACTTTTACATTACCTAGTCATATAATAGCCTAAAATCTTGTTTTCTTTTTTTCATATGGGGTGCGGGGAAATACTATGTTAACAAATTCTTTAGATGATTTAATTTGTATAGCTGGAAAGCCTTATGTTATAAAAGTTTCTCTTTTTTTGTCCCAGCTGATGGTTTAGACTCTTTGTAGGATCCTAACAGGCTTCTGTTTAGTTGACCAAGGGGAATTTCCTGATTTTCAAAAAGGGGACTCAAGTTCCCCCAGGATGTGCAATGTATTTAGGGGCCTTACTGTGCCTGGCAGTCTGGAAAAAAGTGGAGTAGAAAATGAACTTGCCAACACATATGTCTGGTCTGATTTCGAAGCATGCAGATGCTAGCCATTTTCTTTCTATTTTTTTCAACATCTGAATAAATCATATTAGTTTCTTTGAATATCTCAAATTTTGAAACTGTTTTCAGTTGAACTCAATTTCTTTATATTTTCTTACAGTTTTTTTGTTTTGTTTTGGTACAGGTGTTTTTTTTAATCTTCAGTGTCTCATATGTCTAGAAATATTACACAGCTGTTGACAGCTCAGGGTTGATCATAATGGTTTTGAGTATTGGGGAACAAGCTGTCACTGGTCTTTTAGATGGCACTCTGAAAAATGTAGATGATTGTTGTTAATAGCAATTATTCTCATACGTGCATTATGGCAATCAGCAATATTTTCTCCTGTGTCTTCTACAGGAAGCTTCTAGATCCTGCTTTAGCAACCTGCTCAAAGCCATCCATGTTTCTTAATCTTATCTATAAATCTCTGAAGGCAGATGTAGTGTTACGCCGTGTGAAGGCCTTTGTGAAGAGGTTACTTCAAGTCACTTGTGGACAAATGCCACCCTTCATTTGTGGAACCCTGTACCTTCTGTCTGAGCTTCTGAAAGTAAAACCAGAGTTAAGGGTCCAGTTACAGGATCATGTGGTATAAGATGATTTTTTTATCTCATTGTTTTTTTGATAAGAGCTGTTTTCATAAGCACCTTTCCCTAAACTGTTTATTAGTAATCTGAGAGTTTGCTGATAGAATATGGGAGAAAGCACTTGAACAATTATAACTGCTTTAAAAATCTGCATAGATGAAGGTGTTTTAAGCATTCTAGTGGGTCTTACGGACTTCATTCATGGAGAGAGGATTATTTTGCTAAATGCTGTATAGGTGAGCAGGTGAACATTCTTCACCCAAAAGCTTTGTCAAAATGTGGCCTGTTTGTTTCTTCTGTCTGCAGTCTCTGAAGTATAGCTAGGCAGGACTGGATTTTTTTTTTTTTTTTTCTTTCTTCAGGCAGGGAGGGACCATTACGCTTGAGTGATGTAAGCTGTAAAGTTCAATTTTAAGTCCTATATCAAGATCAAAAAACTGTATTGCTTAAACATTGGCCATCACTTGCTTACATTTTTGTAAGTGGCTTCTTAAGAACTATATGTGCATATTTCTAATAAATCAGAATAAAACTGGAAAGGAAAAGCTGTTTACTAACATTTTTTGTTGTTTAGGAGTCGGATGATGAGGAGTGTTTTAAGGATCAAGAAGAGGCTGAAGAGGATGAGGAAAAATTCATGGATGCAGACAAAGAAATAGAAAGTGAAGAGAGGAGCACAAGGGAAAATTCTGTTAAAACAAATGATGCAAATTCAACAGCCTCATGGGTGCATCATCTGAATATGGGAGGTAAATTAGTAAGAAAATACAGTTCATTTAACTTCTAACGTACTGTAACAGTGATGTGTTGATCAAGACTTGTTGTAAAATTGATTAAAACATTATTTTAGTTTTTCAAATTGAAGTTTGATTCACAGCAGTCGGTCAGAATAATTTTTCTTTATCTGTTAACTCAGCAGTGATGAAGAGACTGTATGAATCTGCTAGCATATTTCATTTTATGCAGTTTATGCCTAAGCAATAAACAGGCTTGGGATTTTTTGCTTCCGTGTTCAAATACCTTCAGAGCAATGTAGCCAAGGTTAAGATGTGTAACTGCTCATTCGCTTGTGAAGCTTGCTAGAACAATTCATCTAACTCTGAACCTGCTTCTAGTTTTACTCTTTCCTGAGGACCTTTTGGAACAGAGCAGGGGTTTTCAGGAGCTTCCTTGGAAGCCCGTAGGAACTCAGCTGTGCACCTGATCATACACTGGGGAAGGACAGCTGAATATAACCCTTACTTGCTACTGAATGAATCTGTGGCCTGTCCAGCTAAGAATGGTGGACAGCATTACTATCATGGTGAAATGAAAATAATACCCTCATAATGTTGCCTGATAAAATTTAAGTTGTCGTCACCTCCTCTGCCCCTCAGGCAGGAAGAGTGGAGCTTCGTATGATCCTATGCACCGAAGTCCTTTATACTGTGGTGCTGAAAGTACAAGCCTTTGGGAACTGAAGAAGGTAAGGCATTCTTATGTTGCTGATTACTGTGTTTCTTAGTGTGGCCCTTGTATTGAGAGAAGACAATTAACTTGGTTATTCTTGGAGTAGCTACCTGAGTAACATAACAGAAAGGTTAAATGACACATTGTTCAGCTTTAAGCTTGTATATGTTACATACAATGCTGATATTCCGGAATAGGGAATAGGAGTTTTTAAGTGATGATTTGGACAATAATAATCTTTTTTTGACTTTTGGATCTTAGCTTTGTATCACTAAAGCTTTTTAGTGTTGAATTAAATACAATTTTAAGTGATAATGTATTTAGTTAACGCAAACAAAAGATTAGAACTTGAAGTTCTTCAGTTGTTCAAGGGCAGAGCACATCAGCCTTGCACTACTACATGCGTCTGTGCATTATTTGGTGGGTTACAGAGTAGTCTTATGACATAGTGGTTAAAGAAATGATTCATATTTTTCAGCTTTCTGAACATTTTCATCCATCTGTGGCCCTATTCGCAAAAACAATTCTAGAAGTAAGTGCTTTTACTAGTCTGTAGCTTTGAAGCTTGATTTTTAAGTTAGCTGTCTTTTACCATTTGAAAAAATACATTGTAAAGCCTCCTTGCACTCTGCAGGTAACTAGCAGCTCTGCAGCACTGTAACATACACTCAAATGCAAAGTTTTTCATGGAATTATAGTGTTTTGTCTAAAGGGGACTGCTCACAGAAGTAAATTAACTTGGTAGAAATGTGTGTATTACATGATTCTTAATGCTTTTTTAGAGTTTTGGTCTATCTTTTTATTTAAAGTGTTTTTTTTATTTGGGGAACCCTGCTGTTGAAACAAATTTTTTTTTAATACTGTTGTGGTATCATGCCAAAAATACTTAAACCTACACAAATATGTGTTTAAAATATTTATTTTCATTTGAATATATGGTATCTAGATAGTGCTGAGTATTAACTGCTATTAGCACAGTACATTGCAAGGCAGTTCATCACTGAAACAAAGTGAAGGAGGTGGTTTTTAGTTAAGAAAATACTGCAATTCCAAAAATAACAATCTGTATGCGAGTGTATTAAACTGGTCAGGCTTATGTGATGAAGTATCCCCAAGTCTCTATCTTTTTAAAGTGTGGTTTAATGTTGTTCTTGGACAGTTTGAGTCCTCTGTGTTTAGTTGCTGTCTTTCTAAAATGAAGACCTTAATGACTTTTGGCTTTTCTTTCAGGGAAATCACATTCAGTACTCCGGTGACCCTTTGCAGGATTTCACATTAATGAGGTTCTTGGACCGCTTTGTGTACAGAAATCCCAAACTCCATAAAGGCAAAGGTACGAACTTCTCTGTACGGATTAGCATATGATCTTGATTATTGATGGTGACCGAACTCTTTTTCTCTTGGATTGCCAAGTCACCCTTTGTGCTTGTCAAGTATTCGAGGTGCATGTGGTGCAACAGAGGAATGAGGTCAGTCTTCAGGGCTGCATAAGAGATGTCTGCAACTTAGAACCAGCTAACAATCACATACTGCTGCCTCTCACATCCGCAGTGCAGAAATTGCTAACCTAGCCAGAATAAGCGAAGTGATAGGGGAATGTAAAGACTACAGAATGATTGAGGTTAGAAGGGACCTCTGGAGGTCATCTGCTCAAGCAGGGCCATGTAGAGCAGGCTGCCCAGGCTGTTCAGATGGCTTTTGAATGCCTCCAAGAATGGAGACTCCACTGCCTTTCTGGGCAACCTGTGCCAGTGCAGTTGCCCTCACAGTGAAAAAGTGTTTCTTGCTGTTCAGATGGAGTCTCCTGTGTTTCAGTTTGTGCCCATCACCTCTTGCCCTCTCATGGGCACCACTGGAAAGTGCTGCTTTACCCCTGCCCTTCAGGTATATTTATATGTGTTGATGAGATCCACCCTGAGCCTTCTCTTCTCTAGGCTGAGCAGTCCCAGCTCTCCCAGCCCTTCTTCATAGAAGAGGTGCTCCAATCCCCTCTAACCATCTTTGTGGCCCTTTGCTGCACTCTCTCCAGTGGCTCCATGTTTCTCTTGTGAGACTGGGGAGCCCAGACCTGGACACAGCACTTCAGGTGTGGCCTCACCAGTGCTGAACAGAGGAAGGATCACCTCCCTCCACCTGCTGGCAACGCTCCTCCCCATGCAGCCCAGAATACCGTCAGCTGCCTTTGCCGCAAGGGCACATTGCTGGCTCAGGGTCAACTTGGTGTCCCCCAGGACACCCCGGGCCTTTTCTGCCAAGCTGCTTTCCGGCTGGGCAGCCCCCAGCATATACTGGTACATGGGGTTGTTCCTACCCAAGTGCAGGACTTTGCACTTCCCCTTGTTGAGCTGTATGAGGTTCCTGTCAGCCCATTTCTCCAGCCTTGAGGTCCTTATGGATGGCAGCAAAACCCTCTGGTGTATCAGCCACTCTTCACAGTTCTGAATCAATAGTAATAAGGTGATTTGTTTCTGATTTATGTTCTGCTACAGAAAACACCAGCAGTGTGGTAATGCAGCCGAAGAAGAAGCAGTTTATGAAAGATATGCAGAATCTTGCAGGTAAGCCAGCCCCTTTTCGGTTAAGATTATGATGGCTAAAGAATTCTTGGCTGGTTGTTGTAGACATGTCATCTGCGCTGTTTATGCTATTTCTGTTAGCAATAAAAGAAAGTCCTGTCCATCAGGAGTGCAGTGGTGGTGCCTGATGTTCAGGATCAGGTCTAATCTTCTTGTAAGGGTGCATGGAATCTCCACAGCTGAAACTTTGGATCCATTGAATCATTTTAAGAACAAATGACATAAAGTCAGTTACCTCAACTGTTAGCCTCTTGAGTAGGAAAATGCTTTATCTTCTACTGTAGCACTTGGCTTTACACGCCAAATTTTTTTTAAGACCTTTCTTTTCTCTGTGTTTTTCCTCTCTAATTGTCAACTACTTTCTATTGTAGTAATTCCTTTTTCTTAGGCAATGCATGATGAAGATCATACCTTTTGTTTAGCCATCCCATTAAGAAATGTATTAACGCCAAAGGGCAGAGCTACTGAAAGCTGCATGCCTTGTTTTCTGTGCTATTTTTGCTATGACCTGCATATGCTTCCTATACCTTCTCTTATGCTAAGTTATCTTTTCCCTGCATCCACCTATAAGAAAATACAACCCCTGGGGAAAAAAGTAGATTTGCAATCTTGTATAAAAAGTTTAGAAAGTTGTTATAAATTTTTCTTGTAGCTGGCAATGTGACTCCTTAGGGGGGAAAAAAGGCTAAAAAAAGCCCTAGAATTTGTTCCAGCTAATGATATTTCTAGTTAGAAAAGCAATCTGTTAGGGTACTAACCTCAGAGGGACTTGAATTTATAAAATACTAACTAAATTTTCTGCTCACAAACATATCATTCTTATGTCTGGCATCCTAGTTTTACGAATAATGTTTTTTTAAGTTCTTAAAAATATCTAAAATTATAGAAATATCTTTAAAACAGATGCTGATCTAGCAGTAGTTAATATATTAATATTGTGTAGTTAGTGTTTTTGTTTCCAAGTTATCATGTAACTGCTTCTGTTATGGTTATTATGATTGAAAAATGACTTAAAATCTCAGAAAATGGATTTATATAATGACTTAAATCACATTAAGCTCTTTCATTAAATGATATGGATTACTCCATACAATGCCACAGCTGCAGCTATTGTTAGGATTAGTGTAAGGTATCTTTGGCACTGTTATTTTGCTAAGAGTCTTCCTGCCTCCAGAAAGAGGCTGCCTTTTGTCTAGTCCCACTGTTTCCAAAGATTAAGGGCAGGATTTGGTATAAGAACCAGGGTAAACCATCAGTAAAGCATGCTGCTTGAGGACAGAAGAGGTACCATATTCTGTGGTAGAATCTCTGTAACATTCCCAGGGATGTGCTTTCCTCTAACTTTGGGTCTGCTGTGTTGCACAGAGGTTTTACTTATACAGATTAGCTGATGTGCCTTTACTGATGGTGGTTTTATGGCTATCAAAGCTTAAAGTAGGAATTTTTACCTAGAATGCATTTGAAGGTACAGTTCGTTGCATTCTTTAGTTTATTCTGAGTTGAAGGAGCAGACTGAACATTTAGAACTGGAATTGAGGAAGTTAAGTGTTCTGCAAATGAAGCATCCAATATAAAAAGTATGGATATATTGATACAGATACAAAAATCCACACTTGTTGCATGTAGCTGGGCTCTGCTGAGGCTTAGAGAACTGAGATTGCAAATCCTCTGGTACCTTCTACTGTTCCTCTGAAGAGTCCTTCTGTGAGTATGCTGATCTGGTTTCAGAAACTGGGACCCTTGTCACTTAGAAAATACTATAGTTGTGCCCACTGAGGTGGAGAAGGGAAGGAAGGGCAATGTATGGGGGTAAAAAGCTTCTCCACAGGGAACCTGATCAATACCCTAGTCAATCTGCTGTTGCAGAGTGTCATATTTTGCCTCATTTCCTCAGAAATGGAGGCAGGGTGAGGCTCGATCCCTTCTTCAACATGCTCAGCTGGTGTATGTTCCTGCCTTGCAGCTGCTGTTGAGTGTTTCTCCTACTGCCTGGAGTGCTGGGCAGAAGCAGTTTCAGTATTTTAGTGCATGACAGCAATCTTATCTTATTTCCTACTTTTTTTTTTTTTTTTTTTTTTTTTTAAATACACATTCCTGCTGTAGGTTATTGCAAAACCTCCCTTGCTGGTATATAGATTAGAAGCTGATTAGGGCTATGCCTCTTGAGTTTTTCCATGGGGCCTGCTCACATCTAAGTATCAGTATATACACTGAGAACTGTTGGTTTGAAGAAGTTTTGAGATGAATCCACTTTATTTAACGGGTGACACTGGATATCTGTGTACTTCTGTCTGTGCATGCTGTCTAACCTTTTAAAAGAATAACAATCATTTCAACTTGAGGTAAAATGAGTTCTTTTTGTAGTCAACAGTAAGGAATTCCGTGCCAAAGATGAAAGCAAAATCCCAGTGGATGAAGTGTTTTTTCACAGGTAATGAAATACTTGTGAACATTCATTTTAAAGTGTTATTTTTTTTAATGCAATGCCATCAAAACCCAGTATATTTCATAAGTATTTGCTGGTATTCCAAGTGTTTGCAAAATTTGATTAATTTGAGTGACTTGTGATGATAGTACTTTCCTTAGAACATAATTTCAACATTTGTCTAAAGTGCTTAAGAAAGAATATCACTTATGAACAAAGGCAATCAGTGCTTGTAGTCTACAATCAAGTAAGTTGACATAATAAAGAGGCCTTGAACAATGGGTAATGATTAATGTCTTGTGGGTTGTAATTCTTATGCATTAGAAATATATTTAGAAAAAAATGGAATATACCTTGCTTATGTTATTAGCATCAAAGCTTATTAGAATGGAACAATGGAAAAAAAAGTCAGAGGACCTAGGTTTCTGTATATTTTTTATTTTACTATTCATAATTCTTTCCCTTTAGTTGGCTTTCCTTTCAGATTATGATATAAAAATGCAGCTGTAATACCAAAATTGTAGTAGTACACATTTGGCAAAGATTTGTTTTTGTCAAATCAAAATACTGGTTACCTGTGAGTGTCTCCTTAGGAGATCAGTGTTCATTTATTTTGTTTAATTCACTTTGGTTGGTTTTGTTTAATATATGCATTGCTGTAGGGGCTTTTAAAATTTTTTGAAGTATCAGGTTAATGGAACTTATTAATTTTAATTAATTGATATTGTAATATTGATTAATTAATAAATAAAATGCTAGTATTAATTTTGAGATTAAAGCAGCTTAAAACCATGCCCCTGTCTGAAAAGTTAACAGTGTTGTTACATTGAAGATGACTGAAACTGAGATTACACATTTAAAGTCTTCCATACGAAGTGCTGTACTGTTTTGCTCTTGTATATGATCAAATTTGCGTTCTGTGTTTGGTGGTTCTTTAATATGAAATGAAGGAGAGAAGGTGGTTTAAAATGGCTGACAAGGTAAAACTAAGCACAGAAAAGAAGAGGGCTACAGGGGAAAACTTAACAGAACTTAATGAGTGAATCTTTTTTTTTTTTTTCCCTCAATTAGATTCAAATTGAACTTGATCCTTTCTTCCTTATCAGTATAAGGCAGATTTTCACATCTTTCTTGTGCCCTTTTATAATTTCACTATGTTCAAAATAATTTCTGGCACCTTTGACTGAGAAATTTCTTTGTTTTAAATCTTAAGAGTGGTGGATTACCCTTTGAAAAACAAAGGAAATACAAATCTCTGATTTGGGATGTGTTTGAAACCATTATGTACAATTTTCAACCAGCAAAATACACATGAAACAATCTGCAGGTTGTTTTTTTTAAAAACTTACTGTAAAGATCATCACCTGTAATTTTGTGTTTGAGAGCAATATATTATTTCAGATTTTATTCAAAGTTCGATAAGAGGAGAGAGAAGCAAAAGCGTCAGGATGATGAAGAAAGTGTGGAAGATGTAGATGATGATGAATTTGAAAGAGCATTGGGTAAGGTTGTGTTTTTCCTTGCAGTAACTATCCCAATATTTCCTGCTTCTGCAAATTATTAATTTATCCATTTTATAGTTTATATTGTATAAAAGAGCCAGATACAGGAATATGGAAGTGGAAGAAAACTGGCTTTGCAGTTCCCATTCTATGCTACTACAGCCAGCACTTCATGCTATCCATCACATAAGCCAATTGGATGGCCATCTTGTAAAAGGGGTCTTGGTCTTGCTGCTCCAGTAGCGTTCAGCTTGTTGGAATGGTTGGGAGTTGTCTGATTTTGAACATAAGCTTGTGAGTGGCAGTTCACGCTTTTTTATTCTTTTCCTAATGTAGTCTGAGAGTTAAATCACTTTTTCTAACAGCATGTAACATTTCCTTCTATGCTTTCTTTACTGCTAGGCCTTTTTCAATCTTCCTTACAGTTTCTCTCATCGTTCCTAACATCTTCCATGAGGTTATTTGTTCAGTTAGGTCCTTGGCAAACCCCTGCAGTAGTCTTAGCTCTTCCTGTGGCATGTACTTTGTTTGCTTTGGAATTAGTCTATGATTTGTTCCAGAATATAAATTTGTTAGTGTACCATAAAATATAGATTATTTTATTATTTCATACTTTACTTATACAGTAATATGTGTATTTGAAGAAAAAAAAAATTCTTAGCTCTCCGTAACTGTTCTGTACAATATTTTTAGAGAATTCTGAACTCCCTTAGCAGGATTCTTCCTTAGTGACTCAATTAGTATGGTCTTACTTAGGACAAGAATCCATTACTAATTGTGTTTGTTGTTTTATTGTTAGTATCTCTAATAGGTTGACTGTTTCTGAGAATTTGCTTCATAAATTCAGAAGCTTAAATTTAGGACCCTCTAATGTTAGCGTTTACTCTTTGAAACAGAACAGTTGTAATTTTTCAGATTTTATTTTTACCAGCTATTTCATATAGCAATTTGTTCCTAAGTGAATCCAATGACAGGAGCTTTCATCCTCTAGTCTGCTTCCTCTTCTGTCAAAAATTATAATGAATACTTCTAATCTGCAAATTAACATACAGATTAGCTGGCAGGACACTTGTTTGAGGTATCTTAATTGAGTCTTTGTTCTATCTGACTTGGAGCAATTGTTTGAGACTTGTGATATCCCACCTGCCCACTAAATTTGAATCACTGGGCATTGTGTGTCCATTTATGTCTGTCTGCTTCCCACATCATCTAGTTCTGGCCAGAAATTACATCCTGGATAAAAGAAAACTTTCATTATTTTTCAAAGAAAAATATTTTTTCAGAAAAAGTCCAGTTAGCTTTAGGTAACTGTTTTGTGGAGTATTTTTCTATAGGAGTATAAACCCTTTGGTATTGGGGCCCTTTGTTACTGATGCAGATCATAGAAACTGTTCAGGAGAATGATACCTAAAAATAATATATTTTGCAATGACTTCATATTTCTTAGTTTAACTTTGTTTTGTAGTAATAAACAATTTTTTTTTCCCCTAGATACATTTGAAGCTGTTGATAATGCCATTGATGTTGGTGAGGATGACCTTGATTTTGCTAGGTAAGACTTTAAATTGGTTCTTCATCTCTTGTTTTAATACCTATGTAGACTTTTACACTGCAAAATTGGATAGAACTTTCTCAAAGAAAAAGACTCAAAATATGACCTTGCAAAAAAGGCAATAGTAGTTGAATGCTGGGTAATGCTGCTTTTCTGCATGTCCCATAATGGAGCATCGTGATCCTTTGGTGCTTGTAGTCTGCTGGCTTGACACGGGAGACCTGTAGTATTTTATTTATACAATGCAGTGACCCAGTAAGCAAGGTAAAATCTTACTTGTTTTTCATTGTCTGAGGTTTCTGTTTGAGAATTACCAAGTACAAAAGTAACCAGAATGCAGCATGCTTTAAGGACTGGTTGTAACTGGACCTAATGCAGTAAATAAACTTTGTGGAATCCAGAATTGCAGAGCTCAGTTCTCAGGAAGTCAGCAGTTTCATTAATCATAGAATCATTTAGGTTGGAAAAGACTTAAAATCGAGTCTAACCGTGAGTGATTAAATAGCCTGTTTTTTACTGAAAGTATCTGCAATACAGCTTTCGAATCAGCGCAGAAACTTTTTTCTAGAGGTGAAAGGAGAAATAAAGCTTAAACTTCTAGTGAAACCTGAACATTTTTGTGATCATCTGATGTAAGTAAAAAATAGCGGAGGAGAGAAAAAACAAGTAACCATCTAGTACATGAAGAACCATGTTTCCTTTCTTAAGGGAAAAAAAAAAAGTCTTATTTCTTCATTTAGTAGAGTTGCTAGGGATACCAGCAGTTTGTGTGTTTTACAGAAAAGACTTTCTGAAAAGGAGCAAAGGCATGTAGGAGATAAATACTGAAGCAGAAAATGTCTTGTTAATTTCAGAATAGGATTTTCTCCAGAACTTCTTGAAATGGTTGACTTTATTATTATAATACAGTTCCATATGCTGATGTTGAAAACATACCTGAGTGCATAATACATGTTTCTTCGGTCTCAACCTACATTTACAGTGGTTTGCAATGATGTCGAACTTTTCTAACATAGTGTTTGCTGGTAGATAGATGTTATCTGGATGCAAACAGTATTTTGCCACATGAAGTGCTAAGCTTTTACATATTTTTTTTTTCAGTAATATAAAAAAGAAAACCAAAGATGGTAAGAAAGGCCAAAGAAGTGAGGAATCCAGTGCTGACTGGGAGGATTCTGATGATGAAGATGAATTCAGTGATCTGGATGATGAGGAAGTCTCCTTAGGAAGTATGGAGGAAGACTTTGGAGAGGATATGGATGAAGAGGGAGGTGTATTTATGGATGTGTCTGATGATGAAAACAGCCTAGGTAAAGTACCATTTATTATCAAAAAATGACAAGAAAAAGCTTTAAAAATAGGTTATCTAATATGTAATTACATATATAAATTCAGATTTAGTTACCTATGTGGGAGATTTGGCTTTTAAGTAAAGAAGTGACAACAAGTCCTTCTCTGGACAATGAAGTCTTAAGAAACATTTCCTGGCACAGTCTCCGAGGTGAGAGTGGGAATTAGGCATCTGGTTATAAAAACTTGCAAACAAGACATGTTTCTTTCATTCCAAAAACATTGGTGGTAACAAAAGTAGCTTTATACATAAATAACTGGCTGCAGTAGGCAGAAATATTAAAAGATCTCAAAGAGAAAAATAAAAGAAAAATCTGGTACTTGGTAATTTTTTTACTTCTTTAGACCTAGTTAATGTTGATTTTTTTACATGAGGAAACTTTTAAGTTGCTGTCTCATTAAGTAACAGCTTACTCTTCTGATACAGCTATGTAGCCACATTTTTATTACCACTGTAATAATAACTGATTGTTGCACCTGCATGGTTTTATTATCTTTTCAACTGAAAAGCACAATTTACACAGTATACACTTTTATGTGGCTGGAAAAGCACAGATACAGAATATTTCAACTAATAACTTAAGGTCACAGGAAGATGATTGAGAGTAGAGGAGGTAAACTATTCATACAGCTGTTAACACATTAATCTTTCATGAGATTATCATTTCACCAAATGTACCAAGCAGACATTCAAGGTTTATGTAACACCTGCTTTTAGCCTTCATATTTTATGTATCATAGTGTCATATTTCATTCTTTTTTGGTGCTGTGGAAAAAAAGGATCGAGTGGCACACCACTGACCAATTTTTAATTGTCTGGGTTGAAGAAATCTCAGATTTGGTTGTGTGCTCTGTGTTTTACACTTTTTTAAAGTAAAGACTCAGACCTTATGACAAATATGCCTAAAAAAAAATTTTAGTCTTTGCTGTGCTTTAAATACATGTACATGGTGTGAAAATGAGGGATTGATGTATCTTTTTTTTTCCTGTCAGACCCGAACAATGACAAGCAATTGAAGTCTGTCAGTAAAAAGGGCAAGAGAAAGAAAGATATGAGTTTTGTGGGATCACTTGAAGGTAAGGAAACACTGCCATGATTTCCATTTGAGAAGGCTTAATACAAATAGAGTCTGAAAAATTTTGGAATCAGAAGGTTTTAGTACAGTAGATTATTTACACTTTTGGATCTGGGTGCAGATTTGAATAAACCATAAATGAAAAGGAGGTTGTCCTCCAACCAGTGTGGCCTAATTCAGAGTGACAATCTGCTGTTGAATGACTGGGAATTGAAGGAGGAACTTTGAAGGAAGGATGGAGTTGTACTGGCTGTTTGTGCATCTATTACTAACACCTGATGCACCGATTTGTGCTATTTCGTTCTTGGTTGGAAACTTTTTTTCCTTTTTATTTTTCTGGGGAGGTGGAGAATAAAGGTTTCTAGCACAGCTATTTTAGATGTTTTTAATTTTTTTTTTTTTTTTAATTTATTTAATGAGACCATGGTAAGACTTTGTTTTAGTGTCTTTGTGAACTTGAAATTCTGTCTCGTGAGAATAATACTTTTTGTTTGAAGGATCCAACCGAGGGAAGAAGAGAAAACTCAAAGATGCCAGTATACTGGCATCTGCAGAAGAGGTGAGTTTGATCATGCTTAGCAAAAAGTGATCAAGCATTTTACCTGTTCCTTTGTAATAAAATACTAAAATTTCTCTCTTTAAAGTTTGGCTATCTGCTGGATGAAAATGCTGGGTCTAAGTTTGACAATATTGGAATGAATGCCATGGCCAATAGAGACAATGCAAGTAAGTACATGCTACAAATAGCAAGATAGTTGTAATGTTGTTTTACTTGTTTCTTTACTGTCTCTCTTCAGATTCTGTACTTAAAAAGATGTACCTTCTTTAACTGAAATACACACACAGTCAGAAATCACACAGTAGGGACAGTAGCTCAACGTCAGTAAGACAGACATGACTTATTTTCTTCAGTTACAAGAGATGCCCAGTGCTAGTATTAACTGTGACTACTGGAGTGAATAAGGCTTCAGAAAAGAGGAAGAGGCTATCATAAGGCCCTTTCACACTGTAAATAAGGGTGGGCAGTACTGTCAAGCACTTGTGTGAATTTTGCTCTGATAAAGAGTGTCCTGGATTCTTATGAAGGGAAGGCGTAAGGCATGGCTGTCTTTATCTACCTACCAGAGTATTTCCTTGCAGTATCGGTGAAGCAAAAGTAGTTTCCCAGGAATAATTCTAACGAATTAAATGTGTGTGTACTGACTGAATAATCAGTCCTTTGTACAGCTTTTACAAGTCTTGCTGGTCTCACTTGAAAAATTGTTAGTAACAGTACTCAGACACTATGTACTCCTAACAGAAGCATGTCTAGTATTAGTCAAATACAAAGTGAGGGCAAGAGCAGTCTTAAACTCTGAGATTCTGAGATGGTAGGGTATGTCTTGTGAAACGAAAAACCCAAAACTTTCTCTGGTGTCAAAAAAAATTGGCAGCTTGGACTTTATTAATATTTATAAATACAGTAGCCAAGTTTTAACTTTTACATGATTCATCTGCATTCCACATCATGGTCAGAGGTATCCATCAGTTCCTTATTTCTCACATTTCCTTTCCTCTTATAGATGTCAAACAGATCCAGTGGGAAATAGAGCGTGACAAGTGGCTTCACAATAGGGATGTGAAAAGCATCATCAAAAAGAAGAAACAGTTCAGGCACAGAGGGCTGAAAAATAAGTACAAAGGCAAGAAATCAAGAAGATGAACCGGACATTTTAATGTGGACATTTTTATAATAATTATTCTAAAATATTTTTTAAATTAATCACACATCTTTCTTACTTTAGTTCTTGCTGCTTAACCACATCATTTGGTCATTCTCCCTTATGCCATGAATTCCAGACCACTCATTGGATTTGTAATACACTGAAAAAATAGGAAAATCCATGTCAGCTGTAAGTTAGGCATGTCTGAAGGTGAGCCACTTTGTGGCTAGTTTTGTTGGATGTATAGTCCTCCAGTTCTGAGGACTCCATCAAACAGTCTGACATTTCCAACCACACCTATGCTTAACAGTAAACGCTTCTGCACTGTATCCTGGGGTAAGTTTTAAGCAATAATAAAATCGGTTTTATACATAAGATACACCAGAAGCTTCAGCTGTCCTTCTGAAGCCAACAACTACAAACCTACCTTCCAGAATTGATGGAAACCTCTTCTGCATTGTATATCTGAAGTCTGAAAAGAAAGATAAATCAGTTACTTTAGGCAACATATTTTGACAAATAATTAAATGCACTATTTTTATAACTAGATTAGTTTTACCTAAGATTGTCTGAGCTCCTTAGTTACAGCCACCATTAAATAATGTGATCTGAATTTATTTTTTTTTTTTTTTTTTTAAAATTGTATCACAGACTGTATTCAGGTTACTCATATGTGCAGCCCTATCATCACAGTGTTTTCTGAGGTTCCTCACAATTGTGATAACCAAATGCAAGCTACAGATTCACAGGGAAGCTGAATGCCTCTTGTAGATGGATGTGCAAAGAAAATGTCCATGTTTCCTTATGCAGCTTTAGGTGTTCACTGAATCCTTCTGTGGGCCACTCTGGCAACCCAGTAGAAAATCATGTAATGATAGCTTTATGTGATTTTAATGATTTACAGCAGCTCATAGGAGGATCTTATCAAAGCTAGTACTAGCACAAAGAAAGCGGTAAAAGCCTCATTCTGAGCGCACTGAGCTGTTGGATGTGCTCGCTGCACCTTACGGAACTACAGAACTACAGCTTAAGAAAATCTTCTGCAAAGGCATGTAAGAACAAGGACCTAGAACTGAAAAGAGAGAAATGAGAAACCGTGAATGCCCAGCACCAAGTTACCAAGATAGGCCGATACATCTATTCTCCACATTTTGGTTATATATTTTTTAATAAAAATGCAAAGAAAGATAGCTTCAGTGTAATGGCCTGCCAGCATCTGAATCTGGGATAACAAATGGAAACCGATGTAGTGTAGGTGAAGTTCAGCTTTAACTTGGTGTAAGACCACACTACTGCTGAAACAGGTGGGCTCGCACCCTCCCAGCCACTGCAGCAGCTGCCTTTTGGCTCGCGCTGACTCTGGGGGTAGCAGGGCTGACTGCCTTTTCCATCAAACTGGCACTGCACCCTGCAGAGCCCTGAATGCAAAATAAGGCCACGGCTGTGCAGAGCAAATCTTGCAGTAACTAAGCTGGTGCTTGGCTTATTTTTGTGATACCTAGGCACTGAGTCATAAGTCTGAGAGACTTGAGGGACTAACGCTAAATCATCTGGAAGGTGATGCTGGCTGCCTCGTGCCAGCCAGGTCTGTTGTCTGCCCGGGAAATATCAAATCGCAGAGCCAGAGAGACCCAGACACGAGCCAGGGGATCGCTTCAAGGGCTGAACGCCAGATGCTTGAAACTGGATTGATCAATTACTGCCTCATCTGCAGACAGGCTCTCCTTTTTAGGTCCCTATTTGAGCCGTTGCCATTACTATTCAAATGCACAAGACTGAGCTTTGTTTCTGGTGGTCAGGTGCTGCCTTTCAACAGTTTCCCCAGGTTTTAGGTTTTACAAAACTAAAATAGCGGTTTGTCCTTGAGGATCCGCGTAACAAGCGACTACTGCGCACCCACGCTAATGCAAGCCAAGCTACTGACCCCGACGCGGCAGGTTTTCTTAAGAGACCCACGCACGCAGCGTACGCGCCGTGGCGGTGTGAGGCGCTCCGGGCACCTCAGGCGGCGCCGGCGCGGGGGAGCTTCCCCCACCCGGCGGCACGGGCAGCCACCCCCTCCCCCGGCGGAGTGTGACCTCCGGCCGCCCCGCACCTTGGCTGCGGTCCATGGCGCGGTAGAGCAGGAGGGCGCCCAGCAGCCCCGCCGCCTCCAGCAGCAGCAGTCCCCTCACGACGCGCCGCGCCATCACCGCCGCCGGGGGTCGGCGCCCTTCCGTTACCGCCCGTAACGGCTGCGCATGCGCACTGCGCCCGCGCCGCCAGCCGTTTGGGCACCTTTTCCGCACAGGCGGGCCGCGCGTGCGCAGTAGTCCTTCTCGAGTCCGCCGTGGCCCGTAATGGCGGACCCCGCGCCGACGTCGGTGGTCGGGGTTCCTGCTGAGGCGCCAACCTGCGGCCCGGCCGCAGGCAGACGGAGGCGGAGGCGCGTCTCGGCAACCCGCGGCTCCTCCCCGGCTCCGCCGCTGCCTGGGCAGGCCCAAGCGGGGCCGTTGGTTAGCACAGTGGTGGCGTTGGGTGCAGGTGGCGATCCTTGGCCGCCGCTCGCCCTCGGCGGTCCCCTCTGGCTGCTGCCAGCCGGTCCGAGTCGCCACCAAGTTTCCCAGCTGCCCAGGGGGACCCAGTGTCTTCGCCTCGCTGTTCCAGCTGGCAGCATGGGTGCCCACCACAGCTCAGAGGCTGGGCCAGGCCTTGCAGCCCCTTGTTGAGGGTCCTGAGCAGGTGCGCCGTCAGGCGAGGGAGCAGGCCTGCGCTTCCGTGCTGCCCTCCGGCTGCTTCGATGGGTGGAAGAGCTCCTCTGCTCTTCCTGGGAGCCAGCACCGGCTCCTCTGTGTTTGCTGCTAGGGGGAGACAGCTGGATACATAAGGCTATGGCCATTAAAAAGGGATCCTGGTTATATCGCGAAGATGTTGAAAAAACCTGTGCCATGCAAGTTGTCAGTATTTAATTGTCTTTTTAACATGAAAAAGGGCATTAGTGCAGACTAGCTCCCACAGGGGGTATTTAGAACCTAAAATGGCAGCATCCCTTCCCTCTCAGTATTGTTCTTGGTTTTATGGTTTTGATTTCATTGTTTTCTGTTATTCACTATCTATTTCTCTTAACTCATGGTATGGGGCTGACTTTATTGCCAAAATAAAACCTCTTGGGGGTTTTTCTTATTAGGGACTTTCTTTTCTTTGTTAGATGCTTTTTTTCCTATTAATGTTATGTAAGATTAGATACAATATTTTGCTGCTCATTCTTACAGGGTGATTCATTTTCCAATTCTGTTTTGCCTGGTGGCTGAGCTTGCAAGTATTACTTGCTCTTAGTGGGATTTCTTACTAAAGTAATCCCTGCTCTGTAGATTATAAGTGGACAGGAACAAGCCAGCTTCCAGGAAGGTGGGAAGGGAGGAGAGAAAGAAATGTATCAATTCCAGGGGAGGGCAGATTTCTACTCCACCACTTAAAAATGTCTAAAGGAACTTACTGCACTAGACTAAGAGTTTCACACCCCAAAGGTGGTAAACATGGCTGAGGACAAAAAAGCCTTTGTTGATGAGATAAATAAAGCGTTGGCAAAGTCTGAAGGGCTTACCTTGAAGGATCTGCTGTTCTCCTACTGGGGGACCCCATATTCTGCCACAATGTGCAGTGCGGAAATGTTCCAAGCCCTGGAGAACCTGGAAGCCAGAAGAGATGATATGCTGCTGGTGTCCTACCCCAAATGCGGTGAATACGTTATAAATTGCTTGCTGTAGTCTACAATACTGTAACTAATTAGCTGACACAATAAGAAGGAAAACCAACTGATTGTCGTTGTACATTGCGTGAGGGTATTGGGCATTTCTACTTCAACCAGAGGCAGCACGGTTTTGTCCTGCTTTATCTTAATTGAGCAGTCTGTTGCACTGCTTTCTAATATGGTTTATGTTTCTGAAAGGAAAAGGAAGTTTAGTGTTCAAAGATATTTTTTTGCTGAAGAAGTGAGAATAAAGTACATAGTTATGTGTCAGTGGGACAAGACAACTCTGCCAGTATGATAAACTGTATTCTGAAAAGTGTGTTAGTAGTGTAGTGTACAAAAGCAATAAAGTTATGCATTAGACTCTTTGTTGTAGAAAGTGACAAGGCACAGCATCTTTACTTGTGAAATTATAAGCTGTTTCTTGGCATTATTCAGTATCAGCATTGTTTTTTGTTTTGTTACTGCAAAATGGTATTGACTAAGACATACTGAAAGTCTAAATCTTTTAGTCAAAGGTTTGCAGAAAGGAAAAGTGCAACAGGAGCAGTGAAAAAAACCCACAAACAATCAACTAGTTGTTTTTGATCAGTTTTACTAAAGGGCAAGAGAGGAGGATAAAGAATGAAAAGGAAAGATTAGCTGCCCCAGTTTGAAACCAGAAATTGCTGAGCTCCCTTTTGCCCCTTGATGGAACACTCGGACCCACCAAACCGTAGCATCACCAGGCAGTAATAAAAATCTCTCTGCAAGCCTCTTTCCCTCTTGAACCAAGGGAGCCTGGTGTCTGGCTTCCTCTGCCAACTTCTCATTTTTTTTCTGTGCAGGGCTCAAACTCTTTGGCATTAGCCAGGTTTAGATGATCATGAACATGCCTGATGAAGGACTTGCATTGAGGTCCTTCAAGAGATTCGTCTCTAAAAGTTTTAATGTTGTCCTCATTCCTTTTACTTATTAAGGATTAGGAAGGTTGAGTTACAGTAAAGTCTCACTATATAAAATGTTTCCCCTAACTCAGCTGTGCGCAGTGGAGAGGAAAACTGACACAGAGAACTATTGATGAGATAGGGGTGAAGGACGATGGAGCTCCAGGATGCAGTATTTTCTAGGGGCAGGTTGCACAGTTGCGAAGCCAATAGGAATTTTAGGTTTATCAACTGTAGCTTTTCTTTAAAATAAAATTTGTATTTGTGCGCATGCAATTAATACTGGGCAGATGAGGACATGGATTTGGAGACTCTTAATGCTTTTGGCTCTGATCTGTGCATTAATGGGAGAGTGATACAAATGATATACATCCTACAATGTCTTATATATAAATATGGTATTGGGTGGTGTATAAATGTAGTATTTGTATGCATTATAAGACATTGTATGATGTGTACACATTGTATACACATTATTGTATAAATATGCGTATCAGCTGTTTCCATCCAAGCATCCTGAGGCACTTTATCTAACATAGAGCGGAAGTTATTCCTTTCTCGGAATAACTTTCCATTGAAAGCATGAGAGGTTAAAGCTGCTTGCATTGTGTGTTCTCTGTTAGTGCCTCTGGCAGCTGTGTTCACAGGGGACTCGCAGCGTGCAGGAGGTGTCGGCAGCTCTGCAGCTCCATCTCCGTGGGCCCAGTGGGAAGCCTTCCAAGTGCCTCCCCCCAAGCACACGGGGAGGGTGCTGCGGGCCAAGGTGAACATGCTGTTCCCTCGCTCTGTCCTGCTGGCAATCGGCAGAGCATCAGTGGAGCAAATGAGATTCCTGGAAACCTTGGGGAAGCAGGCACCACGGCACAGCTCCAGGAGCTGGCCACAGGCTCATGCTGGAATGGGATGCTGTATGGGGGAGGCTTTACTGCAAGATCCCTTCCAAAGGGTGAAGGGTGGGGAGGGATGCAGGTGTCCGATGGGTAACAGCTCTTCTAGCACTTGTTCTGGCATGTACTTTACGGAGCCAGCAACAGGCACAACTGAGGACAAGGACTGGCAGTGATATTGAATAGATGACTCCATTTCATCCTTGACACAGGTCAGTAGAGAGAGGCAGATGCTTTCCTCAGCAGAATGAGCAAAGCTCCTTGCTCATTCCTTCCTTCCTTCTCCTATCCAGACTCTTGCCAGGTGTTTCTCTGTAAAAGACAGGAAAGCTCCCTTTATTGTCTGTCACTGAGTGTTTTATGAATATTTTAAAAAGATGTTAAGTGCATCGAGTCAGTTCTGCCCGCCGTGCTTTCCACATACCAGTTATAAGTGAGCCAAGAAGGTCACAGTTAAAAAGCTGTTGAGGATCTCATGAATGGAAAACATTATTTTGTTGATAATAATTTGAGAGCTTTAGCGTTATTTGTCATTTGACGACTGTCTATTATGCTGAATTAAGCTATGTAATGAGAAGGCTATAAACCTGTGATATGTTTTATTTTATTCTCTGGGTTTCTTGGTGCAGGTGTGAACTGGTTTATCCAGATTATAAGTGATTTGATATTTACAACTATCCAGAGTAAACCTGTAAGCACAGAACTACCATTTATTGAAATTGGAGATCCAGATAAATATCAGGTTAGTGAAAAGAAACTATTGAACCACTTGAAGTCTGTTGTTTTCTCTCTCCTGCACCCCCGCACACAAGTTATTAAAATGAAGTCATGCAGCAAGTAAAGATATTTCTCCTGAGAGGGGAAAAAAGATAATCTTGGATGACTAATGCCTTTTGATTAGGGGCTGTTTCACACAGGCGACTCTCACAGATCATTGCTGCACCCATGTAATAAACCTGTTCTCACTTATGGTTCTGTTTATTTCTAAAGAGGATGAAGCAGATTCCATCTCCAAGGATTTTGGCAACACATCTGAATTATGATTGCTTCCCCAAGTCTATTTTCAAGAACAAAGCCAAGGTGGGCTTTTTTCTTTTTCCAAGAACAAGCCTCATCTCTCTGACAGTACCATCATGCAAGAGTAGCTTTGGGGCCACGTCCTTTTCTTGAGCCCAAGCAGATGGCGCTGGGGGAAAGCAACTTGGAGACAGTGGGAGTCTCATGATGCCTGGGCTGGCTTAGCACCTCCTACAATTTACAGTAGCCTTAGGGGTGCTGTAGTTGACAAACAAGAACAGAACTAGAGGCTGTTGCAGTGCTCAGAAATGGCTGGAGTGTCACACTTTCCTCTTTTATGCTACTCTTTCCTATGCACAACCATAGTGGGAATGAATGTGGCAGCAGTATCTCTGGGACATTGACTGTCCCCTTGCAAAGAGTCACGCTGTTAAAACTTTAATATTTCTGGTACTTGGTCACTGAACAATGGTGGATACATAGCACTTACGAGATGTACCACAGATGAAGGAATTAATTGGTTAAGAGATGTGGATTTTTTTCCATGTATTTTTTGCTCAATGAGACAGGAAAAAATATAACATGTATAACAAAAAAATTTGATGTGTATAATGTGTTTTCAGAAGTGTTTACACTTCTGTGAGGATTATAGTCTCTTAGGATTTCAAGTACATTATTGCCATGCTTTGAAAAATGGGAGATGATTGTAACAGCTGTGGTTTCCTGAAGGAGAATTGAACAGAGCTTTTCCTAGCAGGGGTTTGGCAAATAGTTCCTAATAATTTCCCAGGTCTTAGGTAGCTATGGGATAGTATTGAATGACAATATTACAGTTTTTCCAGTTGCTTCTTTCTACAATTGCTTCATGACATAAGCAAATCTTAGAAGTGGTAACAAGGTCTTTATTATGATCATGTTATAAATTTGTTCTTCATGCCCTAACTAATAAAATACTTTATAGCCCTCAGTATGTTATTGATTGCAGAATGTTTGGTTATACTCTCATTTTGGTTGCCAGGGGAAATAAGTGATCTAAAATTGTTGACCTCTTTCTCCCACTCCAGATACTAGTGCTGTTTCAAAACCCTAAAGATACAGCTGTTTCATTTTTGCATTTCCACAACAGTGTGCCAAGAGTCCCCAGTTACAGCTCCTGGGATGAGTTCTTCTCAGAGTTCATGAATGGGAAAGGTATTGTTATAGTTACTGAATGTAGCTGAAGAAGCAACAGAAAAAAAAATATTTGAAAACAACTAAATGGGGCCAGTGGGAAAACAGCTGTGTCATAATTAGTTTACTGATGGCCATACATCATGATAAAGGAGGCAGCTGAATGCCAGAATGGGGAGAATGTCCAAAAGATGCTTTGCTTCTGGGTATTTTGCTCTTCCAGGCAAGGGTGAGGGAGTTGCATGGCAGTTTGACAATGGCATTGGGTCAAAATTCTGCCACTTAGTGACAGAGGAAGTGCTACAGATCTAAGTGGTAATAAAATGACAGTTTGTTGTCTTTAATGTTCCTGCACACCTCATTAGCAACCCAAATTTTAGATTTAGACTGATGTCTGGCTTTTGCTTTTAAGACATGTTTAAATGACAATACAGAAACAGAGGGGAAGGACACACTGAAATTTGTATTTCTGTGTGGAAACCATTTATCTACAAAAGTCCAGAGGAAGCCTCTGTTATTCTGATGTACAGTATGGTACGGTGGAAAGGACAGGCTGTTCTGTTTGTTTGCATTGATGTAACTGATAGGCAACAGAAGACAATTCTTCAGTCAGAGAGAAGTAAGTACCCAGTAAGAAAAGACGGTCACACTGATGCTTTTGTCTCTTTTTTTGCAGTTGTCTGGGGATCCTGTTTTGATCATGCAGTCACCTGGAACAAACACATTGAGGATGAGAATACTATGATCATAATATATGAAGACCTGAAAGAGGTAAAGCAGATGCTGTGTACTGACAGGCAAAACATATCTGAGCCCATTCCTTGAAATCTGCTGAAATTAACAGCAAAAGGCACAGGTTTCTGAAAGAGGAAAATCAAGTTGAGTCTGGCTATACAAATGCTGAGCTCCAGTGTAATGCAGAAAACATACTGTGAAGGAAAACAGATATTGTTTATAGATGATGGCAATGCACATCCCAAGTGGGTAACTCCTTTTTTAGAGGAAGCATATTGCATGTCTCCCTTTCACTGTGTTGCTTTCAGAACCTGACTGCCAGTGTAAAGCAGATAGCTGAATTCTTTGGATTCTTCCCAACGGCAGAGCAGATCCAGTCCATTGCAGACAGGGACACTTTCCAGGCAGTGGAGGATAAGGCTGAGGAGACTCATGGTGCTGTTGGCTCAATTCTTTCCGCAAAGGTAAATTTGTTTGTATTTTGCCAGGGTGGTGAATGGTAGCACTGCATCTTGGGCAGACAGGAATTTGGATCAGTAGGTGGTTAATCTTTCTGTATAATTTTCAAGGTTGGGAGTTGTTTAAGAAACACTGATTGTGCTTCAGGATGCTACTACCATTCAGTAAAGCCCTGTGTAATGTGATTAGCAGAAGTGCATCCTTCAGTCATGGTATGGAGTAAGCACCAATTAAAACAAAGAAGACTTTTATTTTGGCTTCTGTGAGTACTGGGGATAGCCTGGCACTCGGTCTACAGCATGCCTCCACAGATGTTTCTTCTTGGATTTTCTAAATAACCCTTGTGATTGCCTATGAACCTCAGTCAACACGTGGAATCCAGACACTCCACAGACTGAGCTGTGTCTTTTAGTCATGGATCAAGCTAGAGCTGTAGACTCAGACAACCTCAGACTCTGGGCTCTCCAAAATCTAGATTAAAGGTAGACGACATCTTACGGCAGTGTCTCGTTGCAGTGCACAAAGCTCTTGCAGTTAAAAGCCAAATCTTTGAACTTTCTGGGTTGATTTCACAACTGCTGGTCATCTTTTATGCTCTTCTGCAGCTGTACAAGGCACATGCCAAAGCTATGAAAGCAGACCAGTAGCTTCCTATGTTCGCTTTATGTTCACATTCTATTGAGGACCCCAAACATAAGGCAAACATAAGAGTGTATTCTTGTGTCAGAGATTCTTTTCTTGTGGGAAAAATAAAAGAATTTGATTATCCTGAAATATGATAACAAGACAGACAAGGTAGTTTTTTGTTTTAAATCATACTCCTAGGTCCTTACAGTCAAGGGTAATATTTTACTTTTCTTTATATTCCAGGTGTTGTTGGAGACTGGAAAAATCTTTTCACTGAAGCTCAGAACAAGGAAATGGATGCCAAATTCAAAGTGTGCTGAGAAGGATTTAAGCTGGGAGCAAAGTTAAAATATGATGTGTACTGCAGGGACTGAACTTCCTTTACAGAAAAAGCTCATGTTCAGGCTGCTTTTCATTCAATTCTATGAAATAAAACAGAAACCAGGACAATATCTGATTTAAAAACTTTGAAAATCCATGCATTTTGCAAACCTGTTTCTGCTGTCTTAACTTCCACAAGCAATCCTTGCTCATGCAGTTAGTATCATTGACTTCACTGGATTCTCATAAATGACCTGTAGTTCTTTGGCCTTACCTGGTTTTTAACATGGATTTTTAGCTATGATTTCATGTTACCTGGTAGAATCTCGTGTGGAATATATATGCAGTAGTTAAACCTGCTGAAATCACTGGAAATGTTGGAAGTGATTTTCCAAGAGATTTTTTTAAAACAGTCATGAAGTGTCATGTAGATTGTTAAATTTCTAAGTTCATAGTATTCATGTATAATTTTAATTTCTAAATTCATAGTATAAAATGAATTTTCAAAAGGTCTTGTAGTTGTCTTTTGCTACTTTCTGTGTGCTGATAAACGTGAGAAAAAAGTAAAGGAACTCAGTGGTGGAAATTTTCTCCCCCCATTGGCAATAATATTTTTCTTTCCTTTAGCAGTGTGAGATCTCATGCTGAGCAATTGAAAGAATTGCCTTGGACAGAACTTGCTTATGGAGGTTGGAATCCCCCTCCTGGTGGTGGCTTGCTTTGTTGCTTAACCTCAACACAGTGTCACCCATGGGGGAAATTGGAAACATATGTTGAGAACACCAGTTTTTTTCCACGTGATTGTTGGGACTCCTGGGCACCCACCCTGCTTTGGATGTTGAGGAAGCGAATGAAGATGCTCCTGGCTGGGCAGGAATGGGGGTATCAAGGCAGGGGGCTTGGTAACTGTCTGGTTGACTTGCTTGGAAGAAGGGACTTTTTAGACATGAGAGAAGGAAGCGTGCTACGTGGATAACTCTGGAAATGGAGCCTTTGCCTGGGTTGTCTGGGTTTGCCTGGGTTACTTCATGCCTAACAGTAGTACATACAATCTCAGAGCCAGGATGTGGATTTTTTCTGGACGTCTGTCTGGGAACTTTGACATGCCACTTTCTAGAACAGAATGACTGTCCTTTGGTGGTGCCAGAAGACCGGTGTGCGCAAGGCGGTTGAACATTGAATGGTCTCATAAAGGGTTGCTTTTTTAGGCTGCAGTTTTCCCTTGGGAGGCTGGTTAAACACCAGTCTTTGACAGCTGGTTGTTTTCCCCACCAGAGGCATTTCTTTATCTCTGAATAGAAGGAATACGAAGGAAAAAGTACTTGGAGAAGGAATATGTGGGTAATGGGCACACAGTTGCTAATTTAGCCAGTAGGGGAGGTTACAGTCTTCATGGTTTGTCAGCTTTTGTCTGAGAAATAATTGTCTTAAATGTGATAAATGACTTGGCAGAAGGAGTATTTGTTAACAGCAATGTTGGGTAAAGAATATACCTTAGCCAGGCTGAAAACTCAAGTATTATGTACTTGAGGTGTTTACACAGATGGACTCTGTGAGACCTTCTGCTGCACGCTTTGTTAGCTGGTGGTAAACACAACAAACTCCCAGTCATTCAGTGCTGATGAGAATCCCTTTCTAAAAGTCTGCCAGTGACAAAGGAATGATTAAGACAAGTTAACTTCAATGCATAGTTAGGAACGTCTTGTCATTTTGTAGTCAGATCTCCATAAAATCTTGTTTGTCTGTCTTTCCTGGCATATTCCCCTTTTAATTTTCTTCTGTTCTAGCTGTGTTTGCTGTAGCAATGAAAACTGCATACAGCTCACTGATGGTGCAAAAAATTTCCAGCTGTTGGTCCTTTAGGTTGAGTAGCTAAGATGCCAGTGTCCCAAAGACTGGCATTCTCATGGTGGGAAGAAAGGATCGATGCAGATGTGAATTTGCTTTCCAAATTAACAGCTGTAATAATGGCCATTTAAAATAAGTAAACCAAAAGTGGGGTACCAGTCAGGATTGAAGACCAAAACAGAACATACAAAACCAAACCGTATCAGAATGAAGTGGGTTAATACCTGCGGCAATTGAATCAAGTGCTCAAGCTCTCTGTGCAAGATTCCCTTTATTTCACAAAAGAATCCATCTTATATATGTTTCAACAAAGATCTAGAAAGTACTAACGGCATACAGCCAATACTACTAACACAGGAGGGCATATCTGGCCCAGCTGGGATGTTTGCCAGTCCTCAGAACAGTTAAAGATAAAAACATTCCATAGACATACTCGTGACTGTCTTCAGCCACATCTTCCCAGGCCTACACAAGGCCATCCTCCAGCCCGACCTTGTGAAACTAGTTCTTCAAAGGCTTGGCAAACATGCAGCACAACAAATTCTAACAGTCACTCTTGAAAACAAATGCCAGGTGTTCCGAGCTGCTCCCACATCTCCCCCTTTTTTGTTTAGGAACATTACATTCACGAGGAAGGCAGCGAGAACTCTAGCTTCGAACCAACGCAATCCTCATACTGCTCCTCAGATGATTCTGATTGTTGGAAACACACAAATGATTAATAACCCTCCAATGGCGATACAAATTCAGATACACAAATTTAAACATTCAAACCATGTTTTTGGATTTAACCATTTAACACTATTAGACAATTCTTTGAAAAACACCTTATTCTGCTAATTTTGTATATTTCCCATTTGATCTTGTAATATCTGTGCAAGGTCTTAGATCTCTCCTGCTATATTAGTAGCAAATGCACCTTGCAAATGTGCCTTCACCTAATTCCAATCACATACACTTTTATTCCGTTGTAAAGGAGTTACACAGAGCCCTTGTTTCTGAAATTCCCAATTGCAATGTAATTTCATTCTATTTTGTAATGCATTTTGTCTATGTGATGGGTTGATCCTGGCTGGACACCAGGCGCCCAGCATAGCTATTCTATCACTCTCTCCTCCACAGCTAGACAGGGGAACGGGAAATGAGGTTTGCGGTCAGTTCATCACACGTTATCTCTGTCACTTCATCCTCCTCAGTGGCAGCACTCATCACACTCTTCCCCTGTTCCAGCGTGGGATCTCTCCCACAGGAGACAGTCCTCCATGAAGATCTTCAGCATGGGTCCTTTCTGCGGCGTGCAGTCCTTCAGGAGCATACCGCTCCAGCGTGGTTCCCCCATGGGGTCATAGGTCCTGCCAGAAAACCCGCTCCGTGGGCTTCTCTCTCCACAGTTCTGCAGGTCCTGCCAGGAGCCTGCTCCAGCGCGGGCTTCCCACGGGGTCACAGCCTCCTTTGGGCATCTACCTGCTCCGGCGTGGGGTCCTCCGCAGGCTGCAGGTGGATATCTGCTCCCCCGTGGACCTCCATGGACCACAGGGGAACAATCCATCTCACCATGGTCTTCACCACGGGCTGCAGGGGAATCTCTGCTCCAGTGCCTGGAGCATCTCCTCCCCTCCTTCTTCACTGACCTGGGGGTCTGCAGGGTTATTTCTCTTACATGTTCTCACTCTTCAGCTGCCATTTCTGTGTGTTCCGCAACCGCATTTCTCTTCCCCCTCTCCAGCTGTTTGTTTTTATTATTTTTTTCTGTCTCTTCCTCTCTCTCTCCTTTTTTTTTTTTTTTTTTTTTTTTTTTTTTTTTTTTTGTGCTACCACTATCACTGATCGGCTCGGCTTCGGCCAGTGGCAGGTCCGTCTTAGAGCCAGCCGGCATTGGCTCTGTCAGGTACAGGGGAAAACCTCCAGCAGCCCCCACAGAAGCCACCCCTGTAATCCCCCACTACCAAAACCCTGCCACACAAACCCAATACAGCCCAAGCCAAATTACCACTGCTTCTAAAGCATCCAATCATTCTAGTATTGTTGATCAATTTGTACCTGGGTATTCATTTCAGACGTAACATTTTTTAATACATTAGCTACTGTGTGAGCAGTCTGAACGGATTTCACAAGCGCCGTGGTAGCAACGGTGGCAGTAGCTGCAATAATGATAGCTGATATTATAAAGGCAATGAGCCATCCTATAAATTGTTTTGGGTGACTAATTGTCCGCTTTAAAAGCCTTGATAATTGACTTAATCCTTATTCCCTTTCCCACGATTTGGTCATATTTACAGGGATCCACAATTCAGCACGACATCATATTGGCATGGTTACTGTAAGACTTAATTCAGATATATTCTTATGAGTAAAATAGCTAAAATACCAAGGTTAATTCAGATTAGTTTCAAAAGCATGGTTATGTAAAGCGATATCTAGAAATTGAGCTGCTACAAAAACATAAGGATGTGAAGTACATATCATCACCAAATCTTTGTGATTCTGTGTCAGGTTCAAACTTATACAAGGAATGGTTTTTTATATAGTCACCGTGGCTTATGCTCAACACCTTCAGTGGGCCCAATAAAAATGCTGCACCCAAGCCACAGTGACCCCGCAAAGAAAAAAGATCAGAATTCTTACAATACTGTTGCTGGCCACTATTGCCAGGTATGCTAAAAAAGGTATTCTTTGGAGTAGGATACATGTTGCATCATCACGCTAGCTTGTTGTTGCATTCTCTTCAAATATGCCTATGTGATAGCTTTTTCTTTCTCGATGTGCTGCTTCCTCCTCATTTGTCTCTTCTCCTTCAAATTCAGAGTCTTCATCTGCGGGATTGGGTTGTCCGAGTGGTTTCGCCAGCTCATGATATGGCTTCATGTGTTTAGCTGGAATCTACTTGGTTCCTGTGGGAAGAAGAACAAAAGCATACCCTCGCCCCCACGTGATTAGTTCCACAGGTCCATTCCAACCAGGTCCACTAAAAGGATCTTTACACAGTACTTTAGGTCTGTGTGAAATAGAATCAGGAGTTTTAAAATGCCGATCTATCGCTGTGCTGGCCATTAAGTCTGGTGAGCGATTTAAAAAATTCAAAGTAAACATAGCATTATCTAGCTGTTCTTGTGGTGGCATATTCCCCCTTTTTTGTCTATGTAACATGGACTTTAAAGCATGATGCGCACGCTCAATTATTGCTTGTCCAGTAGGTGAATGTGGAATTCCTGTCACATGGGATACCTGCCACTGTTGCAAAAATAATTGAGTAGATTTAGCTACATACCCTGGACCGTTGTCAGTTTTAATGGTTTGAGGAAGCCCCATAATTGCAAAGCATCGTGACCAATGTCGTTGAACATCACGTGCCCTTTCTCCAGAATGAGCAGTAGCACAAATATAAGAGGAAAAGGTATCAACAGAAACATGCACAAATTCCAAGGAGCCAAAGGCAGATACATGTGTAACATCACTTTGCCAAATTGCATTAGAGTGTAAACCACGTGGGTTAACTCCAATGCTCACTGCATCAGAAGCAACTCTTTGACAATCTGGACAAGAACGAATTATATCTTTAGCCTGTGCTTTTGTCAAATTAAACATCTTTTGCAATGCTGCAGCATTTTGGTGAAAAAAAGGAATGAGAGGCCACAGCAGAGTGGAATTGCGCTGTGCCAACAGTAAGAGTCAGCCACGGCATTGCCTTTAGTCAAAGGTCCTGGCAGCACAGTGTGCGACCTAATGTGACAAATAAACAAAGGATAAGCTCTTCTATTTAAAAGAGTTTGCAATTCCAAAAATTTGTTGGATAAGTCTTCATCATTTATCTCCTTTAAGTAAGATCCTGGTAATCGCTGTACAACACGTACGACATATTCTGAATCAGAAAACAATATTGAGTGGTTCCGATGGAAATAAAGCTAAAGCGTGTAAAACAGCCTGTAATTCCACACGCTGTGTGGAACCTTGTAACAAAACAACAGATGTCTGCCATACTCCATTATCCAGCCAGGCAACTACACCTCGTCCAGTTTTCCAGAGCCATCCACAAAAACTGTATGAGCATTAACAATAGGAGTATCTGATACTATCGTCTGTAGTTTGATGTTTAATGTGTGAAGATTTTGCAGTAACTTACATTTAGGCAGTGAGAAAGAAATTTTGTTCGTGAAGTCAGCCAATGCGACTTGCAGTGATTGTGACTGAACAAAAAGGTGATCAAAATCTTGTTTTGAAAAAGGAAGATACAAGGTATCGGGATCAAAACCAATGAGACACTGAGTGCGTGACCGTGCTTTTTGTACCACAGTCACAATCATTTCTAAAGGCTGTGTAATAGTTTTCTTTAAAGTGTGAGGGAGAAACACCCATTCCAATTATAAAATTTTCTGAGTGACTTTATCATGTTGCCCTATAATAGCAAAAGGTTGTTTTGGACCTTGTATGACATACACATCAACAGGTAAAGCTAAGTCCCTTCTATAGGCTTGTAATGGAGATATCTTCTGTGAAACTAGATTTAACTCTTCCTTGGCATCTGGAGTTAAGATCCGTGGTGCTGTTAAATCAGGATCACCTCTCAGATGTTAAAGAGATTACTTAATTCCTCTGTGGTTATACCTAACATGGGTCGTACCCAGTTTATTGTTCCTAATGATTTTTGAGCATCGTTCAGAGTTCATGTATCTGTGTGCAACTTTAATGATTGAGGCTGTACTGCTCTTTCTGTAAGAATCCACCCTAAATATTTCCAGGGCGGCATCTTTTGAATTTTTTCTGTAGCAATTTGAAGTCCAAAGGTGTGCAAAGAATTTACAAGATGTTGCACAACACTTTCCAAATACTGTGTTGTTTCTGTTGCAATTAAAATATCATCCATATAATGATATATTATAGCATTTGGAAATGCGTCTTGGCTCGGTGGAATAGCCGCAGCAACTACTATCTGACATATAGTAGGACTATTCATCATGCCCTGAGGTAGCACTGTCCACTGATAACGCTGCATAGGCTTGGCGTTATTTACACTAGGCACTGAAAAGACAAAATGTGCACAATCATCAGGATGTAAAGGAATCGTGAAGAAGCATTCTTTTAAATCAATTACTTGTAATTCCCACTCTTTAGGGATCATTGCAGGATTTGGTGTTCCCGGCTGAGTAATCCCCATAGGTTGTAACACTGCATTTATTGCTCGTAAATCCTGTAATAATCTCCATTTTCCTGACTTTTTTGGAATAACAAAAATTGGTGTATTCCATGGACTAGTTGAAGTGACAATGTGTCCTTGCTGCAACTGCTCTTGAATTAATTTATGTGCTTGTATCAATTTGTCCCCTTTTAACGGCCACTGATCGACCCAAACAGGCGCAGAGGTTAGCCACATAAGTTTGAGCAGGGGTTTTACATCAGTGACCCTTAGGATAAATTTGAAGTGACTGTGGTTAGGGTAATGTGCCATTGTTTCAATAAATCTCTGCCCCACAAATTTACAGATGAATCAAGTACATAAGGCTGAATCCATGCTTCATGCTTCTCAGGCCCCTTTACTGACAAAAGTTTGGCAATTCGCATGGGCTGTCGAGTGCCTCCTATACCAACAATTGTAGAAAGAGCTATTTGCAATGGCCATGAAGTTGGCCAGTGCTTTTTTGATATTATAGAAACGTCTGCTCCGGTATCTAGCAATCCCGAAAACCATCTACCCTCAATTTGCAATTTTAAAATTGGCTGTTGCTGTGTTATTTCCTGTGACCACAATACAAAAGGACTCCTGGTGCTATCAAAGCTACCGTTGCCTTGATTATTTTGCATGTTTTGAGGTACCCAACAAGGAAGCAATATTAATTAAGCTATTTTTGTGTTTGCCGGAATTGTACATGGAATTTGCATTGAAGCTAGCATGATTTTAATTTCCCCTTGATAATCTGAATCAATAACTCCAGGGTATACAATTATTCCCTGTGTCGTAGCACTAGATCATCCAATTATTAATCCTAACATGCCATCAGGCAAAGGTCCGAATATTTCAGTCCCCGCAATATAAATCCTCTGTTCTTTTATTGAGAGGTCAGCTGGTGTTGCCAGATCCAGCCTGGCACTCCCTGTAGTTGCGGGCTGGAGGTCATAGATGGTTCTTGCGTGCTGCCTGTTTGTGTAGCAGTCCCATCAGTTAGTGGTGCCTCCACTGAATTCCAGACCCTGTTGGTTTGCGGGGCACCGGGTCTCGCACCCCTCCTGTAGTTTCCCTGGAAGAGATTACCTTCTTTGTCAAATTTCAATTTGTGTTGATTCGCCCAATGATATCCTTTACTACAATGAGGGCAGAAGTGATTTACAGGTTTATCACGTTTGGATTTCTGTCGTTTAGGACAGTGCTTAGCCATATGTCCCAATTTTCCACACTCAAAGCATTTCACAGTAACTTGATTAACATTTAGTTGCTGTGACAGTGCAGCAGCTAACATGTTAGCTCTATGAGTGTCTGTCCCTATATTTTGACATATCTTAATATACTGCCCAATGTCAGTAGCTCTTCCTTTAACTGATTTCAGTGCAGCCTGGCAGTCCATATTTGCATTCTCATAAGCCAGTTGAAATAATAATGCTTTTGCAGCTTCCTGATTTTCTACCTGCCGTGTTATTGTGGCTTGAAGGCGATCAATAAAAGATACATATGGTTCCTGAGAGCCCTGTCGTATAGAGGCAAATGAAGTGGTACTTTGCCCAGTTTCGGGTACACGTCGTATAGCCATGATTGCAATATGAGTGGCTTGATTGAAAACTTGCTTTGGCAAAGCTGCTTGTGCCTGAGGTGTAATGTAAGGGCCTGTTCCTTGTAACATGTTTTGATCTATAAGTATCCCTGATGACAAGTTGCCCATAATTTGTTCCACTGACAAATCATTGTATTCTAATTGCCATACAGAATACTGAGCGGAAGTCAACACCGTTTTCATAAGCAATTTCCAGTTCCAAGGAGTCATAGTATAAGTTCCTCCAATTGCTTCCACTAGTCCCATTGTAAATGAATTGTGTAACCCATTTTCACGAATCGATTTCCGTAATTCTTTTATCATTTCATAAGGTAAACCGTCATGCTGTGGTGGAGTATGGGGTTTGTATATAACAGGAAAAGTGAACATGGTATCACCTTGCTGTAGAGCTTTTTCTTGACAGCGTTGCATCAAGCTATGTGTATTTTTTCCCAAATCATTAAGTGAATTGTGACATTTAGTATCAAAGTCTGGTAAAAGCGGAGCTGAAGGCACTATAATGTTTTCTCCACACCGCTGTAAAGCAGGAGCCACAGGATTAGACAGACGCACAGAGTTAGAGGGGTTAGTAGGAGAAGGAGTTACAGGCAGCGCAGCATAGCCAGGTTCCGTTGTAAGTTCTGCAGACCCTGGAGAGGGAGTACCAGGCGATTGGGGTGGGGGGGTGGGGGCCGGCGGCGGCACGGCGGCGGCCGCGGCGGGCGCAGAGGCGGCGGGAGGCAGCGGTGGTGAAGGTGCGGCGGCCGCGGCAGGCGGCGGCGGCGGCGAAGCGGGTGCGAAAGCGGCGGGAGGCAGCGGCGGGGCGGCGGGGACCTGTGTGCGGTGGTGAGGGTCGGCGAGCCCGCGGAGCCCGTGCCGCCCGCCCGCCGCCTGCCTGCCTGCCTGCCGGCGGGGTGGGTGCCTTAACGGCGTTAGTGCAGGCGGCGGTGGAGGTAATGAGGGATATAAATCCGGCTCTTTTTCAGAGTCCACCCTGCCTGATACAAAAGAATTATTATCAGAATCAGAATCCTGCTCGTTAGCGGCCTGCTTACAGACTGCCTCCTCAAAAGCAGTATCAGGCTGTATTGGTATGATTTTCACTGCCGGCTGTAAATGCACCAGCGCAGCATAAATAAATCTCCATGTCATAATTAAATTTTCTGATACACCAAAGGCCAAAGTTTTTAGCGTTTGTAAATGCTCCCCAACTCTTTCCCAAACCTTGCTATCAAAAGTTCCCTTTGTGGGAAACCAGTTACAATTATCCTTTACCCATATTAAAAGCGAAGCAATTTGTCCCTCTGTTACTTTATACCCAGAAGCCCGTAAAATGTGCTGCAAAGCATTTAAGTAGAGCTTATGCTCCTGAGAAACTGATTGCCCCATGCTACCGCAATCTCGCAACTCACCCGTTCCACAGGGGTTGCTGTTATCTATTTTCTCACAGTCGTGGCCACTTCTTCAAAACTCTCCCCATTAGATTACATGGTCTCCGCAGTGAAGGGGAATGACGTCTTTTCTTCTTCTCTTGATCACATCGTTTTCTTCTCTTAATCGTGCCGGCTTCTTCTCTCCATCACGTCGTCTTCTCTCAATCACGTCGGGCTCACCATCTGCGGCAACTGAATCAAGCGCTCAAGCTCTCTGTGCAAGATTCCCTTTATTTCACAAAAGAATCCAACTTATATATGTTTCAACAAAGATCTAGAAAGTACTAATGGCATACAGCCAATACTACTAACACAGGAGCACATATCTGGCCCAGCTGGGATGTTTGCCAGTCCTCAGAACAGTTAAAGATAAAAACATTCCATAGACATACTCGTGACTGTCTTCAGCCACATCTTCCCAGGCCTACACAAGGCCATCCTCCAGCCCGACCTTGTGAAACTAGTTCTTCAAAGGCTTGGCAAACATGCAGCACAACTAATTCTAACGGTCACTCTTGAAAAGAAATGCCAGGTGTTCCGAGCTGCTCCCACAATTCCAGGTTGCTAAAGCTATCTCAAACAAATCTGAGATTCCCTATAAGCTTTACATAAGCATTGGAAAAAGCAGCAGCATTGCATGGCTATTCGCCTCAGCTGTACCTGCTGTAGCAGTAGGGCAAGATCATTGCTAAGCAATTAATAAAAGGAAGTTGAAAAGGCTTTGATTGAGGATGATGTTGAAACAGGAGCACTACTTCCTATTAAAGTAGGTTGCCTGAATTACTGATGGATCAGTAATAGCCAGCCTGTCCACTTAAACCACGGTATTTCTCAGTTTAAGATTACAATGAAGTATTCCAGGGCAGTTCAAGAGGAAATCCAGTCTCAAGATGCTTAAATAGGCTACTCTTAAATTTTACACCTTTTGACCAGCAAGGTTATTTAAGCTGAGGTTATTAAGCTATCTGAGGGAATATTTTATAGGTGACATTCTTAAATTCCTTCAGTCTCATCTGCACATTCTTCTCAGCGCATACGCACATACGCAGTAATTGCCAGCTAATGATGAGCATTAAAGAACGTTGAGTGCAAGACTAGTAAGTGTGAGGGGCAACTGATTTTTTTTGCAACTTTCTGTGTGTTGTAGATTTGGTTCTGTCAAAAATGATGTGCTGGGGTAACAAAGCAAGCTAGACATCATGTCACCGGAGAAAGGGAGAATTTGTACCTTCCTCAAACACTTAAGCTCATTAAGGATGAAAAAGCACTGCGAAGTGCTTTGAGATGGTGGCCTTGAAGGTCGAATCCAGTAGCCCACAATGATTGCAGCTATTGACAGCAACTAAACTAAACTGAAGATTCAAACCCAACAGAAAAATTAAACTCCTCATTGTGGAAAATCACCAGTCATATATTCTTTCAGCCATACATACAGGAAGCAATTTTGGATATATATTTTCCATTTCTGTATTTTATGCTTTCTATATGGTTTTTTTTATACTTTTCTTTTTATTACAGTACTCAGCAGTAAAACTTGGAGTGGTATTTTTGACACACAACCTTTAAGGAATATGTTGGATCATTCAGCTTCTAAAGAAGAGGTTTTTTCATTCCCTGACCGCTGTTTTGATTACATTTTTTCTGTATTTGTGACCTGCTTCACATTTACCATTTTCCAGCAGTTGTAGGTATTTATGATGTCTAAATTTATGGTAACTGCTAAATGCTGCTCTTTTAGTACTTCTGTCACCTCCATTTCCCTTATGAGCTGTTCAGTAACAATCATAAGGCAGGAAAGTATATTAAAATAATATTGAAAAAGAGAAATTGGAGGTCTTCTTGGGAAAGAGAAGCATAAATGTATCTTTTGTATGCAAGCGATGGCTCCCTTGTGTGTGTTCAGGGTGTCAGTAACCCAACCAAAAAGGAAAAGAATTCTGGTACTGAATTATAATAAAAGTAAAATGGGATCAAAGCAGACAGAACTGAGCTCAATTTTCTCATTTACAAAATGCGAGCATTTAATATTGTAGCATTATGCAGTACATTAATTGGAAAGATAATTAATGTTGAATTACAATAGAAGTGCTATAAAAGTACAGGGCACATATGACATCCACAGGAACATCAAATAATTTTTTTCTGAGGGTAGGCTGGCTATTAGAAAGGATGCCAAATGGATTTATAATGAAGGGAGACATGAAATACAGTCATGGAAATCTTGTTATGACAGCAAATGCTTCAACTTGTATTCTAATGGGTTTTTTTTGTTAAAGTCCTAACACTTTGATCTGAATTTTGGCTGAACGATCACCTTTGGTGGGGATTACCACTTTCTGTTTTACTCTTAATATGCTGCAGAGCTTGGCAATGTACACTGGAAGTGTTGAAATGAGACTGGTCAGTGATTGTTACAGATGTTAATATTGTCAAGATTGATGCAAAGGAGAGAACTAGAGAACAACAGCGTTATGAATGAGAGCATACTGTATCAGTGCTGTGTCTGAGTGCATTGCTAGAGCACTCTGGTAAAATGTATTTACGCTCTGACGTTTATGGTCATGGTTACAATTGTATTGCTATCACACTTTGTAGTACTTTTAGATTGGATAATATGAAGTATTAGCAGATAAAATATTCAGTTTGCATCTGAATGGAAAGTTTTTCATATGATCATTTGGCTTCTGCAAAAACTTTAGAGGCTTGAGGAAGCTAGAAAATTAGTCTTTGACTTTCCTTAAACATGAGACAGTCAGGAGCAGTCAGGAAATGAAAGGAGGCTGGGAAACTGGTGTCTTGGGAGGGTTGTGTGCTTGTGAATAATGTAAGTTTATTGACATATGCTTGTGGGGTCTCCAGTGGGTTCCCTGCTGTTTTGCATTTTACAAGCCAGTGAAGCCATTTTCATTACCAGAACACTCAGTATTCCCCCAGCAGGTAAATAAGTTTCACTATTGTGTATTTCTGATATATCCATAGGCAATTGTCGTGGTTTCAGCCCAGCCGGTAACAAAGGACCACGCAGCCGCTCGCTCACTCCTCCCGCCCCCTCCGGTGGGATAGGGGGGAGACGGAGGAGAGAAAAGAAAAAAAACTGGAACCTCGAGGGTTGGGATAAGGGCAGTTTACTGGGACAACGCAAAAAAGTTACAACAACAACGACGGTACTAATGAAAGAGTATACAGAAAAGAGTGATGCACAGTGCAACTGCTCACCACCCGGGACCCGACGCTCCGCCACTTCCCCCACCGAAAGTCGAGAGCAGGAGCCCCCTCCCCCCCGGCCCACTCCCCATGTATATACTGAGCATGATGTCACATGGTATGGAATAGCTCCTTGGCTAGTTCAGGTCAGCTGCCCCGGCTATGCCCCCCCACCTCCCAGGTTCCTGTAAAAATTAACTCTATCCCAGCTGAACCCAGGACATTATCCACCCCTTATTCTATACCATTTACATCATGCCCAGATCCTACATTTTCCAATCAACCGCTACCACTTTCCTTGTCTTATATATAGATATATATGTATATGGACACCCCCCCCCACACACACACACACATACAAATAGTATTCCCTTAGTCAATGGGTTATCCCTCCAATGTGTCCATCAATTTTATTTAGTCCATGACTTTGAGGCTCCATCTGTTGTAACACTTCTTCAGGATAAGAGAGATGGTGTGAGGTGTTGGGTTGTTGTATGCTGTCTCTGGAACTTCTGGCTGGTACATTTGATGCAACCCACACCCTTGGTCTGCAGGTCAAAGATGTTGATCTTGAGGAAATTGCTGGGCGCCAGTTCAAGTTCTATCACTGTTGTTCTTGGCTCAGTTTCAAAGTCCATTCTTCAGTCATTTGGGTAATTCTTACAGTAATACCCTTGATATGGCATATAGACACTATAGATACAATGACATACATTGGCAGGTTATTTAGCAGTTAAATATCATACAGCCTAGTTCACTGGCTATTCTCTCCCAAAATCAAATCTCCCTGAGGTACACATCGAACTTCCCCATCCTTCTGCATCACCCACCAGGTGTACCCAGGTCCCTGAGCAAAAACCACCCCTTGGATGGGTTTGTCTCTGCGTGAGGGAGGACTAACCCAGACTGTCTTTCCTAACATACTCCTCATGTGCACTACAGGAACTTTATCCCCTTCTACAGTATGTGGAAGTCTTGGTTGGGCGGGGCCCGCCCGATTGGTGGATCCTCTAGTATTAACTAACCAGGTGGCTTTTGTTAAATGTGTATCCCAATGTTTGAAAGTTCCACCCCCCATTGCTCTCAATGTAGTTTTCAGCAGTCCATTGTATCGTTCGATTTTTCCGGAGGCTGGTGCGTGATAAGGGATGTGATATACCCACTCAATGCCATGTTCTTTGGCCCAGGTGTCTATGAGGTTGTTTCGGAAGTGAGTCCCGTTGTCTGACTCGATTCTTTCTGGGGTACCGTGTTGCCATAAGACTTTCTCTTCAAGGCCCAGGATAGTGTTCTGGGCAGTGGCGTGGGACACAGGATATGTTTCCAGCCATCCAGTGGTTGCTTCCACCATTGTAAGCACATGGCACTTGCCTTGGCGGGTTCGTGGGAGTGTGATATAGTCAATCTGCCAGGCCTCCCACTGTTTATATTTCAGCCATCGCCCTCCATACGACAGGGGTTTCAGTCGCTTGGCTTGCTTAATTGCAGCACATGTTTCACATTCATGGATAACCTGTGCGATAGTGTCCATGGTTAAGTCCACCCCTCGATCGCGAGCCCATCTATATGTTTGCATCTCTTCCCTGATGGCCCGAGGTATCATGGGCCCACTGAGCCATAAATAGCTCACCCCTACGTTGCCAGTCCAGGTCCACCTGAGACACTTCAATCTTGGCGGCCTGATCTGCCTGCTGGTTGTTTTGATGTTCTTCAGTGGCCCGACTCTTGGGTACATGAGCATCTACGTGGCGTACTTTTACCACTAGCTTCTCTATCCGAACAGCAATATCTTGCCACAGTGCGGCAGCCCAGATGAGTTTACCTCTGCGCTGCCAATTGCTCTTCTTCCATTGCTGTAGCCACCCCCATAGGGCATTTGCCACCATCCATGAGTCGGTATAGAGATAGAGCACTGGCCACTTTTCTCTTTCAGCAATGTCTAACGCTAGCTGGATGGCTTTCACCTCTGCAAACTGACTCGATTCACCTTCTCCTTCAGCAGTTTCTGCGACTAGTCGTGTAGGACTCCATACAGCAGCCTTCCACCTCCGATGTTTTCCCACAATGCGACAGGACCCATCAGTGAACAGAGCATATTGCCTCTCATTTTCTGACAGTTTATTATACAGCGGGGCCTCTTCAGCCCGCGTCACCTCCTCCTCTGGCGACATTCCAAAATTTTTGCCTTCTGGCCAGTCCATGATCACTTCCACAATTCCTGGGCGACTGGGGTTTCCTATGCGAGCCCGTTGTGTGATCAGTGCGGCCCACTTACTCCACGTGGCATCAGTTGCATGATGTGTAGAGGAGACCTTCCCTTTGAACATCCAGCCCAGCACTGGCAGTAGAGGTGCTAAGAGGAGCTGTGTTTCAGTACCAACTACTTCTGAGGCGGCTCGAACTCCTTCATATGCTGCCAATATCTCTTTTTCAGTTGGAGTATAGCGAGCCTCGGATCCTCTGTATCCCCGACTCCAAAACCCCAGGGGTCGACCTCGGGTCTCCCCAGGTGCTTTCTGCCAGAGGCTCCAGGTAGGGCCATTCTCCCCAGCTGCAGTGTAGAGCACATTTATAACATCTTGTCCTGCCCGGACTGGCCCAAGAGCTACTGCATGAACAATCTCCCGCTTAATTTGTTCAAAAGCTTGTCGTTGCTCAGGCCCCCATTTAAAATCATTCTTCTTCCGGGTAACTTGGTAGAGAGGACTTACAATTTGACTGTAATTTGGAATATGCATTCTCCAAAAGCCCACAACACCTAAGAAAGCTTGTGTTTCCTTTTTATTAGTTGGTGGGGACATAGCTGCTATTTTGTTGATCACATCCATAGGGATCTGACGACGCCCGTCTTGCCATTTTACTCCTAAGAACTGGATCTCCTGTGCAGGTCCCTTGACCTTACTTTCTTTTATGGCAAAACCAGCCATCAAAAGGATTTGGATTATTCTCTTCCCTTTCTCAAAAACTTCTTCTGCCGTGTTGCCCCATACGATGATGTCATCAATGTATTGCAGGTGCTCTGGAGCTTCACCTTTTTCCAGTGCAGCCTGGATCAGTCCATGGCAAATAGTGGGGCTGTGTTTCCACCCCTGGGGCAGTCGATTCCAGGTGTACTGGACACCCCTCCAAGTAAAGGCAAACTGTGGCCTGCACTCCGCTGCCAAAGGGATGGAAAAAAATGCATTAGCAATGTCAATTGTGGCATACCACTTAGCTGCCTTTGATTCCAGTTCATATTGAAGCTCTAACATATCTGGCCAGCAGCAGCGCTCAGGCGGTGGCGTGACTTCATTCAGCCCACGATAGTCTACTGTTAGTCTCCATTCCCCATTAGATTTCCGCACGGGCCATATGGGACTATTAAAGGGTGAGTGAGTCTTGCTGATCACTCCTTGACTCTCCAATTGGCAAATCAGCTTATGGATGGGGATCAGGGAATCTCGGTTGGTGCGATATTGCCGCCGGTGCACCGTCGTGGTAGCAATTGGCACCTGTTGTTCTTCAACCTTCAGCAACCCCACAACCGAAGGGTCTTGAGAGAGACCAGGCAGGGTAGACAGCTGTTCAATCTCCTCCGTCTCCAATGCAGCTATACCAAAAGCCCAACAGTACCCTTTTGGGTCCTTGAAATATCCCCTCCTGAGATAATCTATACCAAGGATGCACGGGGCCTCTGGGCCAGTTGCAATGGGGTGTTTATGCCAGTCATTCCCGGTTAGACTCATTTCAGCTTCTAATACGGTTAGCTCTTGGGATCCCCCTGTCACACCAGAGATACAGATGGGTTCTGCCCCTTTATAACTTGATGGCATTAGGGTGCATTGTGCACCAGTGTCTACTAGAGCCTTATATTCCTGTGGGTCTGATGTGCCAGGCCATCGAATCCACATTGTCCAGTAGACTCGGTTGTCCCTCTCCTCCACCTGGCTGGAGGCAGGGCCCCTCTAATCCTGGTTAGAATATTCGTTACTCACTTTTCGCACCCGTGAATCAGAAGTCCCTTCAAGAGGATCAGAAATGTGATCAGCCCATCTACTGCATCTGGGGGACTCCTCACAGGAAACTGGAGCAGCAGTTTTTCCAAGAAGAATCCTCTTTCCTGGTTGCTTTTTCTCGCAACTCCCGTACCCGTGCATCCAGGACTGAGGTAGGTTTTCCATCCCACTTCCTCATGTCCTCTCCATGGTCACGCAGGTAAAACCACAGGTTAGCCCGTCGTGTGTACTTTCTCTCTCTCCTCTCTCTTGGGCAGAGGAATGCTTACTCCCAATAGCTGCGATGCGGGCCTGTACAGGTGGGGAGGAAGACATATCCACTTTGAATTGCTGGAACTCTCGGGACAATTCCTCTACAGCCGAGACACAGGCCCGTAGGGAGGAAGAGAGACTTCCTTCGTATTGCCGGAGTTGGACAGCCAATTCATCCACCGTTTGTCCATGGCCTTCTTTCCAGGACATTACTGCTAATGAGTTGGCATAGGTTGGTGGTGCACTTCGTAGAAACTTCCGCCACATGGGTTGTGTGCATTGGACATCATCTGGGTCTATGGGTGACTGCGCATTTTCTGGATCATTATAAATCACCTCCAGCACGGCTAATTCCCTCAGGTACTGGATACCTCTCTCCATGGTGGTCCACTTGCCTTGGTGACACGTAACTTCATCCTTGAAGGGGTATCTTTCCTTTACACCTAACAGAAGTCGCCTCCAGAGGCTGAGGACTTGTGTTTTTCTCCCAATCGCCTTGTCGATGCCCCCTTCCCTAGACAGAGATCCCAACTGCTTGGCTTCCTTACCCTCTAATTCCACACTACTAGCCCCATTATCCCAGCATCGGAGCAGCCAGGTAACAATGTGCTCACCTGGGTGGCGGCTAAAATCTTTTCGCATGTCACGCAACTCACTCAGGGATAGAGATCGGGTGATTATTTCAGGTTCTGCCTCTTCCTCCTGTTCTCGTGATGACCCTGGTTCATCTTCATCTCTCACTGAGCGAACTGATTTCTTTGTGTGTTTCTTTTTCTGTACAGGGGCGACTGATACCGGCACAGGTTGGTTCTCTGGTTTAGCTGCAGTATCCGTCACTGCGGTTGGGGTAGCCGCGCTGCCTGTTGCCGGGGTAGGGGTAGCCACGGTGCCTGTTGCCGGGGCAGGGGTAGCCACGGTGCCTGCTGCCCTGTTTTCCATCTTTTCCCCCTTTTCTCCCTGAGGGTGCTGCATAATATCAAGCAGTGTTTGGTAGATACTGGCCAGGGCCCAGCAGAGTGCAGCAAGTTGTACGTCTTTGGAATAGCCACAGCATTTTTCTTTCAAATATTCTACCACTTCATGAGGGTTCTGTAGTTGTTCAGGAGTGAACTTCCAAGCCACTGGGGGTGAGAAGTTCTCTAGATACCTGCCCATATCCTCCCACATGCCGTGCCACCCATGAATATCCAGCTTTGGGGCAGATCTCTGGGTGGTACTCTTAAAGAGCCTTTTTGTAGCCCTAAACAAGACCTGAAACATATTCAGGAGGCATAGCACTAACAGCACAGTGGCTTGTGCATCCCAAGGATATTCAAAGTTCTCAAAAGCTGTTGTAATTAGTCGGAAGGAGAAAAGGGAGGCGAACGGACGGGGGGAAGTATCCCCCCCTAACTCCCCCATGGATTGGCTGTAATTACCAATAAAATCCGATAGAAGGTGCCCAAAGTATGGAAATGATATCACTGCCTCATACAGATACCAGCTTAACCTCATGACCAGTGATGTAATCATTTCACAAGTCGACATTGCCCAGTACAGCAAAATGATAATCCCAATCACTCTCCCAGAGGTGAGAAACGTAACTACAGGCAATACATAGAGCATATAAGGACCTACAAAACGCCACCATGTAAACAAATTAATCAACATTGTGACTAACATCTATTTATCTAATATAAGGAATGCGTATGACGAATTTGTTTCAACACTCTCTGGCCAGATCTGTCGTTATCTCAACCCTTCTTGCCCCACGTTGGGCGCCAAAAAGGACTGTCGTGGTTTCAGCCCAGCCGGTAACAAAGGACCACGCAGCCGCTCGCTCACTCCTCCCGCCCCCTCCGGTGGGATAGGGGGGAGACGGAGGAGAGAAAAGAAAAAAAACTGGAACCTCGAGGGTTGGGATAAGGGCAGTTTTACTGGGACAACGCAAAAAAGTTACAACAACAACGACGGTACTAATGAAAGAGTATACAGAAAAGAGTGATGCACAGTGCAACTGCTCACCACCCGGGACCCGACGCTCCGCCACTTCCCCCACCGAAAGTCGAGAGCAGGAGCCCCCTCCCCCCGGCCCACTCCCCATGTATATACTGAGCATGATGTCACATGGTATGGAATAGCTCCTTGGCTAGTTCAGGTCAGCTGCCCCGGCTATGCCCCCCCACCTCCCAGGTTCCTGTAAAAATTAACTCTATCCCAGCTGAACCCAGGACAGCAATGTATTTATATTCAGAGGAAAAAATGAAATACAAGATAATCTTAGGCATTAGACATGTGTCCCCCAAAAATGTTAAAAAAAAAAAAAAGAACAAACAACCTAAAATGGAGCATTTGCATTCTTCCCTCTTCTTCAGTTCTTTTCTGCAGGCAGAGAGAGTGATCAGAATAACTTCTGCAGGTGACCGCGCCGGTCACTGCTTTCATTCTTTGGGAAAGTATTTATGCTGACCATAATTTTCATTTTTTTAATCCTGTCTCCCAGCACGATCTACCCTGTTTTTTCCTGATGGCATGGAGTCTTTTTTTTTCTGACTGCTATTTATTTAGAAAACTGTTTCTTTTTCTTCTTTTTGTTTATTTCAAACACAGCCACTGTGTTTGTATTCACTTGCAACGTGTAAGCTTCTGAACACCCACCTTCCTTGCTGCCGTGGTGCCAAAGTCAGCTATTTGTGCATCACCAGGGAAAAGTTACCTTAATGTTGTGGTGCTGAGGGAATATAAATAGAAGCTTTATGCACCGAGGCCGTGAGGTGGCGAGACCTTATGCCAGCTGGTGAGGCGGGCCCTGGGGGGACGGTGCCCGTGCCTGGGGGAGCTGGGCCATGGCCTGGTGGAGGCTGCCTCTGCCAAGGCGCCATTAAATAGTCTCCCTGTTAAACAAGGCGGCCCTGGCCTCAGGAGGACGGGACATTAACTGGAGTAGGACAAGGAGCAGCGGTGGAGGCTGAGCTTCCCTGCCCCTCAGTCCCTCCAAAATCGTGTGGGGACGTCTGGCGGTGTCATGTCAGACGTGAGCCCAGGGGCCTCGCCATGCTGAGGGGAGGTTGTGGAGGGAACCTTGCCTCAGGAGCAGTGCGAATGTGGGGTCTTCCATGGCTGCCACAGCCTACCGCCCTGGGGCTCCCCTGCCACTGGAGTTTTCTCTCTTGGGCTGTCCAGTGCTACACAGCCTACTTTTAAAGGTGAGAGGAGGTGTTCTCCCATGTCTGAAAAATGTGGTTAAACTCTCAGACCAGGCTCAGGCAAATACGTGGGGAGTCAGTTCTCCTCCTGATGACTGACAGACCTCTTGTGCCGGCCTGCCTGGGGTGAGCAGTGGTTGCAGTGTGGGGGTAAACGCAGACCCCCATGCTGTCTAAATCCTGACCTCCTGAGGATTTTCTAGCAGTAAAGCCTGGCTGTGGTCTTACCAGAGAGAAAAAAACATGGTGTGGGAGGATGTGGAGGAAATGGGAGCACACAAAACAAGCAAGCGTGGAAAGGGGAGCGGCTCTGAAGGCTGTATGTGTTTGATGAGTGTGTTCCCCATATGGCTGGAGATTATAATTTGGAGCAAAAAGCCTTGGGTCAGCCACCTGCATGGTGATGCCGTGACCCTCAGCAGAGCAGCAAATGTGTCCAAGTGCTGGGGTTTGCTCAGGCCTCCTGTTGTCGCACTGCGGAGCACAGTATTCATGGTGGAGGAGTAAACACGGCAATAAACAATCTTCTGTGGTTATCAAATGTGAATGTCTCTGTGGCACTTAATTGCTTTTGCAGGCCATTTTATGGCTTTCCAGCCCCTGTGCCCTGACTATTGCCATTTAAATAAGCAATCTGAAGCAAAAGAGACAGAGTGTGTATTTTATACATGGGTGATTTCAAAGTTTCCGTGCAGTGGAGAACAGGCCCTCCAGGGCTCTCTCATGTTGCGTTTTTCACTGCCAGTGTTTTGAATGGTTTACGATATAGGACCATACAAGGGCTTTGCCCACAAATGAATTGTGTGCTGAAAGCCCAAGGGCACCAAAAGAGATAAAAAATGCATTAATATAGAAAGACAACTATGTAATGCAGTAAAATAAGTATCATTATTAACTGCTGTAAATACAAAGCTGTTTGCTGGCATGACAGATCCTCCAGAATAACAGCAGAAGTAGCCTGAGTTTGCTTCGGAAGGAAAACTGCTCAAAGTCCAGAATTAAGTCAAAATCACTGAAGGTAAAAGGAAGAGACAAGACAGTGTTAGTTAGGGTATGGCTAACCTTGGGAAATGCTGCAGCCTTTCAGTGCACAGAAGCAGAGGTGGATACTGACGCACCAAGGAAAGTGTACCAAAGGAGTCAATATGGCAAATCATGTTCATTGAGTAAGGAGCAGTTCAGTTGGAAAAAGAGGGAAATCAAACACAGCACCTCATTGCAAATGAATGAACATAAATACAGAATGAATTGAAACTAAAGAAACCAAAAGTTAGGCCAAGATCCCTTCAGGCAAATTGAGCTCCCCTTCCTTCCTGGCCCATGAATTATATGTACACTCATTTACACCAATGTACGTGAAGTCCTGTTTTAAGATACAGAAGCCTCCAGGACTGAATCCTGCTTGTTGCCTCTGTAACCCGCCCATGGCAGCTTGTCTCTCCACTGCAGGTCCCACTGTATCCCACAGCCACGCTGCCATCCCCTGAGGCAGCTCCAGGCGTGGTGTCCCAGGCACGGGAGCTGCTGACACACTACAGCAATTTTATGGTGACCTTAAAGAGAGGAAAGGAGCTTGAAAAGAAATGCTTTGAATGTTTTTTTGTGTGGTTTGCCCACAGACATGATGGCCAGGCAGGAGCCATCTCTAGCCTGGGAGCTGCATAGCCATGATTACTGCAGTTGCAAGGACTCATGTTAGCAAGGGCCAAGTTTCAAAAGATGGTGTAGACATTGACAAAAAAAGATCTAAGAAAAGATTTGCATACATAAATCAAGATGAGTCTATTTAAAATAGCATGACAAGTCATCTGCCAGAGGGGCTGTTTTGAAGGAAAAGCATGTACTAATTGCTGGAGGCTAAAGGGAGAGGTAGATGCTGAAGCCCAAGAAGTGCCTTCAGGCTCTGTGTTCCAGCTCCCCATCTCTCCCTGCCGCTGGGGAGGGGGAAGGTGGGTTTTCAGAGGTGCTACATTTTGCAGTCTTTTCTAGCAGTTAGCTCCAGTGATGTCTGCCCTCCCTCTGCTGCTCCCATTCAGCATGCTGGGCACGGTAAGCCTAGTTCTTGGGTGCTTTACTTTTCCTCTACTGTATGGGAGATGTCAACCTGCCAAGCTGGGCTGCTTGGTTTGTAGATCGACTGCTCTCAAGTTGTTCTCCTCAAGGGGGCTGTCACAGCACGTGCATGGTTTGTTTAGATCTTTGGTTAGGGCAAGTGGCTCTCTAGCAAATAGCTCTTGTGCATTTACTCTGGGGTGCTGTAGTTATGGCCTTCCCCAAGGAAGCTGCCCTGACTGACTCATTGTGGGTTAGGGAGAGTGTATTGGCTTGCCCTGACAAGCTTGTGCTTTATTCTCTGGGCTCCGGAGGGCACACGCCAACTCTGTCTTCTCCTTGCCACTTTTCGGTGCTGTCACAATCTTTCCATGTTGCTTCGGTTTTCACCAAAAGCCCAGGTTGACTAAATTTCTCAATGACCATGAAAGAATAAGCATTTCAGCTCTTCACGCTGTCTGGCAAGGCGTATACCATGTTGCAGACTGGTATCCTGATGATGCTGTCATCTCTGTGTGGGGGCAGGAGGGAGGTGCCTGGCCAAGCAGCACGGGGCTTGACTTTCTGAAGGTATGGAAATTGTGCACTCTGATGGCCTTTACCAGTGCCTGTGAAGTGGACCTAATGGGTCTTCAGTCTGGTAGTACTTTTTATCTGTGTAGGCAGTGCTGCCTTTAGGCAAGTGGTGGATTGAAGATGGGTGCTGCCAGGTGGCCCTTCTATGGTTAAAGAAGCCAGGGCATCCTTGATGTCTATAGTATAAAGGTGGCAGAGATACTAGACAGTGTCTTCAGCTATGCTCCTGGCAACGGTGGGCTGCCTCGCTCTGCCCAGGTGGTAGGGATATGACAGTAAGTATATGTGGCACAGTGGCAGCCTCTCAGCCTGCACGACTATGCTGGGAGGAATTCCCCACCGCCGCTGAACGTGGTGGGACCCAGACCTGTGCGCTGGCCAAGAGCCTGAGCGCAGCCGCTCTGAGCAACACTGGTGCTCAGCAGCACAACCCAGAGGAAAGCCAAGTCTCACAGCATGGATGCAATAAGCTTGAGTAATCCAGTTTGCCAACCTTGAGCCAAATTGTGGCCAGTGGCCAAATGCAGTGTCAGTGTATCCTGAGGTGAACATGGGGTGTAAATGCGTGGTGCCATGGGGCTGCTTATGGGTGTACTGCTGGGCATGTGTGTGAGTGGCTGCAATATTGGTGCACTGGAAGAGTAAAGCAGTGAATGAGTTTGTTTTGGGGATGGTCTGGGAAATGGTGGCTGTTATTTGCATTTTTAAATATTGATACGTGCCCTCACTAATCTTTTTAATGGTAAAACTGAGTGTAATTTGATTGTGTTCTGGGGTGATTATAGACAAATCACTTCCTTTTAGAAATGGTTGTTTATAATTACATGAAAAGTTACATTGCTGGGGTTCACAGACTTTTACTAACTTATGTGAATATAATAGTTGGCATTTAATTATGTGTGTAACTAATCCCAAGCAATACAAGGTTTTATAAGGATAATTGGTAAGTTGTCATGTAGGTGGTTTCTCTAAATGACTTCATAGTATTTAGAAGGACAAAAGAAATTGCACATAAATAATAGGTTATTAGGAATAAATGGGTATGCAATTATTCATAGCATTAGAAATAGACAATTCAGCTCACAATGGAATTCTTCAGAACACTACAGCTACAGTATTTGCATAAACTAACGTCTGAAATTTGCAGTTGGTTTTGTTTCCCACTTAGAATGCCTTATGTAATTACTACAGCAGTCCCCTTTTGAAGAGATCCATTATAATTTGAATTATGTTAATTCTGATGCTGTGAATAATTGGCCATATATTCAGTAAAATGATTTTGGTTTTTTGCCCCTTAAATATAAGTGAAACATCTTATGGGGATAGGTGCTTGACAGCTTTGTAGTCATCTTTTTCTGGTTTATCCTACAAAGTTTTTGCATAAGAGTGTCATACAGTTAATTCTCTAATTAGGAGCTAATTTAGGGATGGGGAGAAAGTTTAGACCTATGTTTACCTTAGGAGAGCGTAGCTGGATGGTGGGGATTGTTACAGCAAAAACCCCCTTATTTTTTCCTTCTTTGGACCATAAATGTTATCTGAAATTAAATATAAGAGAAGAGCAGTGGCATATTCTGCTCTCAGATAAATACTCTCCTTAGAAACAGTTGCTGTTGTGGCATCGGCATCAGTCTATTGGGGATGAGTTTGACCTTTTAAGTACTCTCCCATGTGTCCTGGAAAATGCTCCAAGTCCCTTTCTATTGAGGGGAACAGGAGGGAATTCATATTGTGCTCTTGTTCTGTGCCATGGGAACACAGCTGGGTTGCTGAGGAGCTGGCATTGGTTTAGTCAGTAAGTATTAGTTTTGTTCTATCATCTGTTTGATTACCAGGTTCAGTCAAAAGTAATATATGAAAAGACCTATCAAAATGCCCTTCAGCAAAACATGGCATGATCCTGCCCTGTAAATGTCAGATTACTGTTTGTATTGTGACAACCCATTTCTCTGTGCAGAGTAAAACCAAAAAGCCCAGTATATTTTTGCACCATTACAGGAGAGAGATGCCAAATTACAGGGAAAATCCTGACAGACAGTAAGGTCTCTTTAGTTGTATGTAATTTTGTCACTTCTCCTCTCAAGGCAATAGTCCTGGGAATGAAGGCATCGGCATTGAGGTACTGTCAGTGGTTACAGGGTATGAGGAACGTATTTGACTTCTCATTTGTTCTTTACACTGCTTTCCCTAAAATATTGGCTCAGGTTCCTTCAGGTAGATCCCCAAGGGAATTCGATGTCTCCGTGTCCTGAGGTCAAACATTTATTCCTCCCCTTCCCTGCTCTCCCCCCACCCTGTAAAACAAAAAAAAGCAGCAGGGACTGGCCCTCTCTGCTTGTTTAACCAGAGCAATGATGCCAGTGTCCCCTTCTTGTCTTTACGGGACAATGTTATGGTGAGATCATACTCCTAAGTTTAATTCCTTCCACAGCTGGAGAGATCAAATCCATATCTCCCAAGACAGAACGAAAAGTGCCAAGTTGTAGGCTCTTGTGATATAAGGGGACTTCAGCCGCTCTTCTGTTGAAGCTGTCGCACTTAGCTTAAAACAATCAAAATTAATTGGGCAAGACAGAGGGAAAGTGACATTGACTGGGCCAATGTACATGCTATTGGGAGATGGAAGGTGAGGGGCTGAAACTTGAGGAGGAGAGAAGGAAATTACTGGTCTCTTGTATTCTGCAGTGGTACATTAATTGCTGAACTCTGCTTTGTGCTGTATTTTTCGAATGGAAATGGCTGCTGCTGCTGCTGTGCCCGGTGTGGAGAGCAATCCTATGGGTGCACATCAGGCAGGCATGCAGAGGTCCTCAGGGAGGCTGGGGAATGTCCATCTGCTAATTCTGGCAGGTTTAGACATGGGAGAATGAAAATATATGGACATACAAGCATGAAAACAATATGATCCCTAGGTCAAATGGAAATTTCTGCTCTCAGAGTAATGTTTATCTGGGCAAAATCCTCTGCCTGTCTGTCCTACACTCACTGGATATGGAAGCAGTACCCTGTCTCCATCACCTCCATGCCTCCCAGGACAAGCAACAGGACTGCTGGAAAATATATGGCAAAGAAGGGAGGCTGGAGCAGTTTGAAAAAAGAGAAGTTTCTGACAGATGAATGGTGGGGAAAGGTAGCCGAGCATTGCTAAAAAATTCAGTACAACCCACTGTTCTGGTTGTATCTTTTTGTCCAACTGTCCTCCCGTAGTTTTCAGCCTCCAGTGTCACTTGCCTATGCTGTATCCTAACCCTTGTCTGAAGATACCCCTTCTGGCATTTGTAAGACAGCACAGTATGGCTTTACTGCTGTGTTGTCCTACCTGCTCTGTGTCAGCGTGGACACACCTAAAGCAGCACAGAAAATACAGGAAAAGAGGTGGTTTGTTTGCTTTTGATGGCACTTTGCCACTGGTGCCTAGCAGGAGAACGGGCGGGTAATCTCTAGTTTGCAGTGTCATTTCTAGCCTGTGCCATCTCTGCAGCTCTTCTGGAGAGAAGACATTAAAGAGCTGCAAGATATGCCAGCATTACATGGAAATCTTGGCATGCAGCAACCCTGGGAACACCAGTGTCACAGTTCTTGGCTTCTGAAGTGTCTTTTTGTTCCCACTGTTGTTTCCAGGGAATGTCTTCAACAGCAGAAACCCCACTCACCTCTGATCCTCTAGGGAAGGCCTGCTGGAGAGGTGATCCTAATGCTACAACCTGCAGGTGTCAAAGATTTGTTAATCACCTTAAGCCAGCTGCTTCAGAAGGGATAACTAAAAGGGATAGCAAGATAGAGAAGAGGAAAAGGAGACAGCAGGTAGGAGCACAAAATGTGGGGTGTTAGTGGCTGTGAGTTAAAAATATAGCAAAAAATGTTAGGAGTATCAGCATTTTATAACCAATTTATTCACAGCACCGAAGACTTCCTGTCACCCTAAGCCACATGTTGTTCCAAGAGTGTTCATGTGTATTCAAGGCATATCTAGGTACTAGTGTAGTTACTGTTATTTTTACATAAAAGTACATTAAGAAGCAATTTATGCAGGATTATTACTCTTGTAAACTTCTCATTATCAGTCCTGCTAATCCCCAAACAAAAGCTGAAAATGCTGTAGTTGCTGTTTATTGACCAGCTAAATAACAGTCTATCTCCAGCACTGAGTTTACTGATTTTTTTTTGGTTTTACTGCTAATGAAATTTGATAACATTTTAGTTGTAGGGGGATTTTAGGTTGATGTTGAAAGATTGGTGCTCAGAATTAGCTAATTATATTACACACCTTTCCACTACAAATTCTAATTCTGCTTGTGTAGAGGGATGTACTCTAAACCTACTCTGCCCATAGTGTTCATTTTGAATCAAAAGTAACTGATTTTTACCTTTTCCTGATAAATGCTTCTATTGATTTCTGAACAACTTAAGCCCTTGCTTTAAGAAAAAGCACTTGTTTAAATCAATGCCTATTCAGAAAAACATGTGAGAACAGACTTAGTTTATGGTCCTCTGTAGACCACATGGGAGTTCTCCCTGCATAATAAAAGTGTTTGTATTATGAGACTGAGTTAAGTCCATTAGTCACAGTCTCACTCACCCTTCATCCACCACTCTCATCAACTCAATGGTGATAAAAATATTCTCTCCAGATAAATGAGTGGTTCTAAGGTGGGTGAATCCCAAAGTCCTCCAGGAGATTGTCACACAGACTGCCCTCTTTAAAGCTGAGTTTGCCTTTTCTCCTCACCTTTGCTCTGGGGTCCATTGTCCCAGAAGGCTGCAGCTGTTCTGGTGGGTTCAGGATGGAAGCAGTCACTGCTGCTCCTGGTCCAGTGATCGCCCTCCACAGCAGGATGAAGGCCACAGGTCTGTTGCCAAGGAATGCCTCTTGCTCCTCACCATATCCCGTTAAAATATTGTATGTTCTGCATACAAGGCATTGCTGAGCTATCGGAACGAAGTCGTACCATTAGTTTTCAAAAGCATATTCTGCCTGTAATTTAACGTTACCTGAATTATAATGCCCTGGATCTCTAGGAAAAGAGTCCAAATGTTGAATTCCTTAAAATGTGGGTATATTTATATCTGGGATTGGTCTGTCCTGTTTTAGATGATGTGACCAGCTGAGAAACATAGATCCAGAGTTTTAATCATGCTCACTCTAAGTAAGCATGTTTGTAGTTAGGATTCAGATTCGGGCCCCAGTTCGTCAAGAGCCACTCTGCCAGTGCAGGGTATTGCTAGGCTGATAATTTCTCTTACTTGATAAACATGGAGACGTCTAGTAAAATAATATGTATTTTTATATAAGCATCTTTGATATGGAGCATCACAGAATATTAATGAGAGTGAATGGAGGGGAAAAAAACACTTTCACAGGCTGAGGCGCATCTGCAACAGCAGAGTGCTTGGCACAGCAGCTATCGGCTCTCTTCTCAGACCTTTAGGTGAAACTACAATGTAACTAAAAAGAAGCAAAGAGTTCATTCTTTTCTTCTTCTTCAACTGGATTATTCTAAAACATTTTCCTCCAGTATACTGTATGAAATGCCAAGATCCACCTTCTGTGAGGTTTCTCATGTATGTGCCATGGTGGGAAGCAAAATTTTATACCCTACATTCTGTCATCCCTGCATTAGCTACTCATAAAATAAGTTCAACTTATACTGATTTTTTTACTGAAGACCCTGCGTAGCAAAGACACAAAGTACAGTATATTTCGGGCTGAAATTTAGGATGACACTATCGCCTGACTAACCAGAACTAATCAAGAAATTGGCTTTTTTTGTTGCTTGAGATCTACTACCGTATGAGACAACATTCATGGCAACAGAAACTTCTATTTCTGTTATTTGTCTTCAGAAGATATCTTTTCTTTTGCTGTCCTTCAGAAATATAGGAATTGCCCCTAAATGGTTACACCTGGGATCAGGTTAATCTAGGTTTTGGGGAATTTACAAGACCTGTGGGAGAGCATTCATCCTCATAAAAGTTTCAGTCTAACCCCTAAGAGTTTACTGAGCTAAAGATCAGGTACTGATCAGGTACTGAAACAATTCAGATATAGTTACATTTGTTTCTATAGTTTATATAATTCTAATTGTCCTTCCTTAAGTCAAGTGGTTCTTCAGATTGTTTATACAATTGCTTTGTAAGTTTGTAAAAGTATTTTCTGTTCCTGTGGCTTAAAGGGTCACCTATTGCTTGGGGCTCAAATGTAGTTCTGACACAGCCTTCATGCGTACTGCCAAAGGTCAAGGATTACAGAAACCTTGTTTTGTCACATGCATAGAATGATGGATGTTTTTTTCGGACAAGATAAAGATCCCAAGAACAGTTCCTTTGCTGCAGCAGTGTAAAAGCCTTGATGACCTTTTGAAATTAAGTGTAACTAAACTCTAGTATTTATTGAAATGCGTGAAGAGCTTCTAAATACCTCAAAATGCTTTGTGAGGTACCCCTGCCTTCTGACATCACGTGAAATATTGAGCATTAGAAAGTATTTTGGTTATGCATTTAAAAATACCTGTGACAATGGGGAATGTATGAATATATATTTCTATGGATTCTGTGGAATATAATGAACTCTCAGGGAGTGCTAATACCAGGCTGCAAACTTCATTTTGATTGCAGGCTCAGTCCTTGCCCTCCTCCCCTCCGTTTACCTCCAGTGTGGACTGTAATTTGAAGACATGGCAGTACAGGGCTGCCAGGAGAAGGCTGTCAAATTCAGAGTTGTTTCCCTGTATGTACTATGCTGAGCAAGATGAAGTGGGTGGTGTGTCTCCTACATCAGTGCATTACAGGACTGAGTCCTCAGAGATGTCTGATCCTCAAAAAAAAGAAAAGTGACACCTCTATTTGTGCTACGGTGAAAAGGTGTAGGAAGTTGAATTTGGAATATTTTTCCTCTTAAATGCTCAGAGTTCTTCAAGGATTAGGGATTCACGTTAAAGTCAGTATTTCTAGGCAGTTCACAATGGCCTATAAAAGTAAAAGGAGGGTTTTGGGTTTTTTTAAAGAGACCCTGACATGAAGAGCCACAGAAAGTGGGCCCTCATTAAGTTGTTGGCCTCATGACTTTGACAAGCTGTGTTCCTGATCCAAGTAGGTTCTAACACTTTTTCTGTATGTTTTCTTCAATGTACCTTGAGGACACATTCGGTCTCTGCTAACCTTTTGTGGAAAAGCCACCATATTGCATGCTGCCAAAGGTCTTAAAACCAGTGACTGCCCTTCTCAGCTGTGCTGCTGGTTTATGGACACTCCTTACAGCTCTGCCGTGTGGCTTCTCTGAACAAGAGCAGATCACTGCTTAATGAGCCCACAACAGAGGAAGTAGGCAGTGTGTTACATGCTAACACAAAATATTCTTAGGTAGCACTGAAGAGATGTACACCCAGGCAGCCTCTGTGCATTTCTCTGGATGAAGTTCTTCACTGTTGTGTTGTGTTTGCAGTACTCCTCAAAGGCGTTGTGTGGTATGCAAGAACAGCACATATACTACATGAGCAGTTGTAAGTTACCCCTAGTCAATTCTTGAAGGAGTTTTCTTTGTATTTGTGTCACCGCAGTTTTATTGTGACTTTCATGTTGCCTCTTATGGAATGAGAACCCTACCTCAAATGTTTATGGAAACCTTCAGATGGGTTTGAGCTTCATTCAGTAATAACATTGTAAGATGCCCACAACAGAAAAGGCACTACAGACCTTCTCTCCTTTTCCCCTCATCTATTTTTTTTTCATAGCTACATGATTTTATTTAGAAACTTTCAGTAATGCTGGTATTGGAAACACTTTCAGTTTAGATCACACCAAGTTTTTGGTGATACTATCCTGCACTGGATCTTCAGCAGGCCACCGGGGTGGAGCTCGGCAGATACAGGGCCAGTTCCATAACCCCACACCACATAACCTCAGGCAATCTCAGGCTTGCATAGAGATCCTAGTCGATTTATTTTGTAAATAAAAAAGATACATCTGTGTTGCAGCCATCTCAGAATAGAATAGAATAGAATATTTCAGTTGGAAGGGACCTACAACAATCACCTAGTCCAACTGCCTGAGCAATTCAGGGCTGACCAAAAGTTGAAGCATGTTGTTACGGGCATTGTCCAAATGCCTCTTAAACACTGTCAGGCTTGGGGCATCAACCACCTCTCTAGGAAGCCTGTTCCAGTGCTTGACTGCCCTCTTGGTAAAGAAATGCTTCCTAATGTCCAGTCTAAACTTCCCCTGGCACAGCTTTGCACCATTCCCACGCGTCCTATCACTGTATACCAGGGAGAAGACATCAGCACCTCCCTTTACTTCGCCTCCTCAGGAAGCTGTAGACAGCAATGAGGTTGCCTCTCGGCCTCCTTTTCTCCAAACTAGACAAGCCCAAAGTCCTTAGCTGCTCCTCATATGACATTCCTTCCAGCCCTTTCACCAGCTTTGTTGCCCTCCTCTGGATGCATTCAAGGACCTTTACATCCTTCTTAAATTGTGGGGTCCAGAACTGCACACCGTATTCAAGGTGAGGCCGCACCAATGCTGAATACAGCGGGATAATCACCTCTTTTGACCAGCTGGTTATACTGTGTTTGATGCACCCCAGGATGTGGTTTGCTCCCTTGACTACCAGGGCACACTGCTGACTCCTATTGAGCCCGCTGTCAACCAGCCCCCCCATATCCCTTTCTGCAGGGCTGCTCTCAAGCCAGTCCTCTCCCAGTTTATACTTGTGCCCAGTGTTACTCCATCCTAGGTGCAGAATCTGGCATTTGGAGCTGTTAAATTTCATCCCATTAGTCATTGCCCAATGCTCCAATCTATCTAGATCCCTCTGCAAGACATCTTGTTCCTCAAGAGACTCAACAACACCTCCCAGTTTGGTATCATCAGCAAACTTGCTAATGGTGCATTCAACTCCTGCATCCAGATGGTTGATAAAGATATTGAACAGGAACGGCCCTAGAATTGAACCCTGAGGAACACTGTTGGTGACCGGTCATGAGCCAGGTGTAGCCCCATTCACTACAGCCCTTTGAGCCCTGCTGTTGAGCCAGTTCTCCACCCAGCACACCATGAACCTGCTCATCCTGCAGTTGGACAGCTTGTCCAGAAGGATGCTGTGAGGGGCAGTATCAGAAGCCTTACTAAAATCCAGAAAAACTATATCCACTGCCTTCTCTTTATCCACTAGGTGGGTGACCTTATCATAGAAGGATATCAAATTAGTTAAGCAGGACTTTCCCTTTGTGAACCCATCTTGACTGTGTCTGATGATTGCATTAGCCTTTAAATGCCTTTCAGTAGTACCCAGTATAATCTTCTCCATAATTTTTCCAGGTACTGAGGTTAGACTAACAGGTCTGTAGTTCCCTGGGTCTTCCCTCACACCCTTCTTGTAGATTGGAGTAACATTGGCTAGCTTCCAGTCAGCGGGGACCTCCCCAGACTCCCAAGACCTTTGTAGGTGATCGAGGGGGGTCCTGCCATAACATCCGCTAGCTCCTTCAGTACTCTGGGATGAATCCCATCAGGCCCCATGGACTTGTGAACATTCAGCCGATACAGCTGGTCCCTTACAATTTCAGTGTCCACAAATGGAAAGTCACTGTTCCCACACTCGCGTTCCTCTGACTCAGGGGACCGGGCAGTCCAAGTTCTATCCTAACTTTCCAAATGTGTGTACCTGGAATTGCAATGGAATATTCTAACTAGATTCTTGCTAGAAAGCAAAATGTTCATATATATCTCTATATGTGTATGTATGTATGTATTTATATATAAAATATCTTGAGAACCCCCTCTGTGGGGAATTTGATTTTCATGTGTAAAAGGATCATACAAAGACTCATGTGGTATTATAAGACACCCCCCACCCCCCCATCTCTTTGATAGAATTGAATTACAGAATCTTAACTTGTAATCTGGGAGGAAAAAATCATTAGATATGACTAGACCAGTGTCCTACTCTTATCTTACGAAAAGTTTAAAAATTTGTTATTTTCAGATAAATAGGCGCTCTCCTGTGAGTAATAAACTAGAAAGGTGGACTAGAGGCTATACTTCATCTGCACTAATCTCAGTGGCTAATACAGAAGATGATGGATAATAATGAAAATATGTGCTTTAAGTTGCTTTTAAAATTGAACCAGATAAACAACTCTTCATTAATTTCCAGTCATTACCCTTTTCTAAGAAAGAAATTTTAGAATTGTGTCGTGGCTACAGCCTTGGACTCCGTGCTGAGTATCATTTAATAGAAAGTAGGTAAACTGAGGAAATGTGGTATCACTAGCTAAAGCTGCTGCATAAAGAAGAGCTAAGGGCTACTACAGACTTGAAATGTGGAATCTGTCTTTAATGAGAGATTTGTTTTCCTGTTTGTTTGAATTAAAAGCAAAATATGAAATAGACTCTGAAACCTGGCTTTTAACAGTATTTTCTTTCTTGTATATGTCAAAATCTATCTAAAATACTAGGATCCAAGTCTCATTTTACTCAACTTTATTCCTTTGGTTATTATAAGTCATATTTGCTTTGTCCTTAGTTGCCATGTGATTCTCAAAGTCACCTTTCTTTAGTATCTTTCCTTTGATGTTTTGCAATGCCTGCTAGCTGTTATGGCTTCTTTGTCCATGGAGAAGATTTATGACTAAGTTGAGTAGAGACACGTCCTAGGGAAAGTTGTATACACTCTGAACCAATGTTAGAGAAGTTCATTCCCTTTCAGAGGTGTATATTGTATGTAATTATTTTCCATGTGTAACTTTTAGTAGATCTAGTATAAGGCAAAGATAGTATCCCTTTTAAACAGTTTGTGTAATAACCTTAATATGGGCCATTACTTTTCTGAATTCCCTGGCAGATGTTCAGGTTGATGAATACCTCAAAAGGCATTTTTTTTTTAATTACTGACTTGCCAGCATTTGTTCCATGATTGAGAAAATCAGTGGCTGACCAATGTGAGCAGGTTTCATCCTTATAGATCAGCATGGGTAAACCATAAATGCCATTTACTTGATTTCCACAGGTGTTTTTTCTTGGACAGTCAAGCAATCCAACTAATAGTGCAGAAATACCCTTTGAGATACAAACAGCCCTGTCCTTTGAGGGCTTTTTGATTTGCACGTGGGTAACCTCTCTCCACAGATCTATCTACTCAGGAGAGCTATCAGGATAAACTTTTCTTCCTTGCAAAGAGTGAGTTTGATGTCTGTTTATCTCATGAAGACCTGCTTTTTCCTGCACCAGTAGTGTTAGCCAGAGAGTAAAGTGCAAAACGTTCCAATGCAGCAGGCAGAGCTCGGGGTTAGATGAGGCACAAGAACTGGATTCATACAATATGTGTAGTAATTCTGATTCTCCTATATGACCTTAAGCAAATTGTTTCTTCTTTTGCACTTTAATTTTCTCTAAGCTGCAGGCAGACTGTTTCTTGTTCAGAAGCACTTAGCACCACAGGTCCATCTTTATTCATGCTCTCATCCTTTAGGTAAAGCCTCTACATGGGTCTTGGGAAGCTCATATAACTCATTGGGTAAGCTAATCTGCAGCTCCTGAGCTGTTTCTGTCAAGCCAGGGCAGCTCTATCTGGTTAAACACTGTAAGCCTGCAGGGTTTCAGGTTTGATCCAAACCCCTATCGGTTTCTTTTCACTAATTCCACTGAGCTTTGGATCACTAATTTAATGCTTCACGGGATGTTTTCAGTGTGGGAAGCATGCACTCATTCCTGGTGTTTCAGTATGGTTTTAAGCTTCTGACTAATTCCTATTTACAGGTTTTGCATTCTAACGATTTATAAATTTGTAAAATGAAAGTAGAATTATTTAAGTTACCTGGGGAATGCAATCCTAGACACACCTGGTCTAATTAGAGGTTTAATTTCTCTCCTGAGTTAAAGTCTAAATCATTTTAACTCTCTGGAGAGACAGAGAATAAAAATGGTTGTGAAGTATTGAGCAGAGCCAATTACAGAAAGAAAAGGGTATTGTTGGATGGCCATAAAATCTGCAAAGCACTACGACAGATACAGAAGAAGATGGCTCAGAGGTTCTCTATCAATCTATCTCCATAGCAGGGTTGTTAGAGCAAGAGAAACAATTTCAAGGCATACAATTTTGCACACTTGGCTGTAGGTTAATACCTTTTGCATGTGAATGGTTTTGTTTCCCTGTTGCTGCAGGGTTGTTCCAGTTTCATCTCCCTCTGAGTGATCCTACTGCAATTTTTGACTGCAGTTACTGTGTTAGTGGTCCCACAGAGTTTAGGAACCTCCCTTACAGCTCGAGGCTCATTGTACGGAGAGATGGTAGGCACAAGGCCAAGTGTAAGTTGGAATTTATGTGCTTGAGATTGGTTTTAGGATAAATTCAGGTCCTTGAATCCTAAATTATGACCCAAAGAGCTTTGTATAGCTACTGTTTAAACCCTGGAGATTTCTAACTTACACAGGGGCATCTTTGCTTGACTGAAGTTCCCCAAGTGTCTGCACTGTCCCTCTGTGCATATTAGGGATTATCCTTGTCTTGACAAGTGAAGCAGCTCAGGTATTAAATGATGTCTGAACCTTCTGCAGGCATAGAAATGAAATTGTTCTTCTGCCTCTGGCTTGTGGACTGCTCCATTCTGCAAGTGCTCATGGAGTGGGTCTATGGCAGGAGACTCCCTACAAGATGCAGTTTTGTGTGACTGATTTCTTTTTAATCACACTTAGAGAAGGGTAATGTTGCTGCCTAACAGGGTGTGTTAGCTTTGAAGTTCTGTCCCCAGAGCATGTGTTTGTGGTTTAGTGGTTAAGATATGTAGCTGGGAGGAGGCAGGCTTAGGTTCTGGTCTTTATTTTCTGGTTGCATTTTAGTCAATGCTGAATCCAAAATATGGACTTGTTTTTTCTGAAAAATCAGCTTAAAAGAAAGAGCCCACTCAGTTATAAGAATTAAAAAGGAAGTAAATAATGATTAAGTGCAGTTGAAAAACCGTTCTAGTGTTCTGTGCTCAGAAACAGCAAGGTCTAAGAAACAATATAGTCAATCTTTGTTGTATATTTTGAATTAGTCCCTCAGCCAATAGCGCTTGCTAGTTTTCTGAATCTTTCTCTTACAGCACCAAAATGCATCAAAAAGTTGAACTGAGAGTGCTAGCAACAGAACAGTATGAAGAGGAGCAGAAAAAAGTATGAAGGGAGGATAACTCATTAAGTCTGTTCTAAATTAGCTTCTTTCCCCAGGTCAGGGAAATAGACAATAAACTTTCATCAGCTCATGATCTGTGTTTGTGTAAAATTTTTTATGAGAAATTTATGCTTAGAATGGGGAGAGAAACATAAATATCTGCAGCTTTTGCTGTGCTGTCTTCTTCAGACTACTCAGCTTTTGCAGGCAGTGTGCATCTTCATAGGTGGTAATTATGGATCTTTTCAGTACCTCTTTGTTAAAAAGGCAGACAGATGATCATTATTCTTTCACAGGTTATTTTGCTTTTGGCTTGTATTTATTTATTTCTGAAGAATACTTATGCTTTCCCTATAAATGCTCAAATTATGGGGAGGGAGGATAGCAAATTAGAAACCTGCACAGAAGGAGCTGTATGCACATGCAACTGACCCTATAAATGGATTTTCTGCTGAGTGTTTACAAAAAGCTCATTAGTTATTCTTGACATTTTGGTGTGATGAGCTTCCTCAAAAGGATGAAAAATTAGACCTTGTTTGCTGGAAGACATAGGAAGGTGCTAAATGTTGACAGTAATTGCCTTGTCAAACAGTCAAGAATAATGAGACATCAGGTAAACAACTTTTCATTGTTTTATCTATGTCATTGTACTATCGTGCTCACTTTCTGCTTTTCTCTCTGAGTCTTTTCATTTTGATGACTCGGACTTGCCACTAGTTTGATTCTTTTGATGGTTTGGCTTTTCTAGTTCTGACTGCTTCCAGCATATTTTAAAGCATGTCTAATGGTCAAAAGTAAAACCTTATTGCTCAACTTTCACTCCAGGTTTTGAATGACTTTTTAAAATTTTTTGTTTGGTTGTTTTTTTTAATTGAAAGTGCGTGCTATGTGCCAGCAACCCAGGGTTTGGCAGGGGGCAGTACATAAGTCAATGATTCCTTTTGTTTTCTCCTTGTGAAGCTATTTAGACCTGCTGTTTGCCTAGGCATAGCAGAGTTTCAGATTAGCAGTAAATTTTTTGAGTGGCCCATCTGGAGTCTCCCAAACTCCCGCAATCTTCTCCATTGGCCACCATCTGAGTCAGACATAGGCAGACCGGAGGGTAAAAATCATCATTATCATCTACCTCTCAAGATATCCTGTGATGCAGGTACACAGCCAGTACCACACAAAATTGCCTTCCAGACTGCCCAGTGCTGGCGCTGCCAGAAACTTCAAAGCTCTCCACATTGAGTGGATTCTGGTGTGCTTTCATCCTTAAAGGCTTTTCTCTGGTCATTTTTCTTCACTTGGTGATTATTTCTATTGTTGCCCACTGTTCTCCCTCTCCCCGTTTTTAATGTCTTGGGTATCTGTATTATTCCTGTTGTGGAAAACTGCTCTTTAGCCAAGGTTAATCATAGTGAATGATTATCTGCCGAGTTTTCAAATCTGAATACGGAATAAATGTTTGTTGAAAATTTTCTCTTTTCCAGTAGTTACTCTCACTGTTGACTTGCAGGCAATTTCTTCTATTATCCCTCCCTTTATAAATCACCATTAACTTAGAGCCTTAAGTAGGGTAAACAAAATCTTTTTTTGGTCAATGGATTAGGAGCCAGCATTTGGTCTGTATCAGCTTGTCCTGAAGATATATATGCGCAGCATATATAGAAAAGATGTCTCTCCAACACTGTTACAAATTGGTTTGCCTGACTTTTGTCAGCCAAGACGGAGTTGCAGGTGTGAGGTTCCCTGGTGATGCAGGCAGGATAAGGCCAGGAGATTTAAGCGCAACCAGGTGGGCCCTCTCGTGCGTAACACCGAGAGATGATCACTAGATGGCAATGTTACATAGCTGAAACGGCCGATCTCGTCTTCCTGTTGCAAGCTTTTTATTTATTTGTTATAATCAGCAGATGAAATGGTCTTTTTCACTCAGGTTATTTAGCCAGGGTGGAAGATTTCCATGAGCCTGTAGGATGAGGAAGTAACTTATCACTGCAGATTACACAGCCATCTCAGAAATTAAGTAACCATTTAGAGAGCTCTTGTTAATCATTCTCAGGTAGTCTAAGGACATGCAATTCTGCACCAATGAAGAGCTGCTATACTTACTGTTCCTTAGGGTAATAGCTTGAATTTTGGATAAAGATCCTTTTAAAAAAAAAAAGGACCGTTACTGCTTTTTTTCTTAATGAAAATATGCTTTTGAAGTTATAATGATCTCCGACAGCCCTAAGCTTAGTTTGAGGTAGTAACTTTGTGGACTTACCCAGTTTTGCCCATTCTGTGGTTGATGTATGATTTTTCATGTGACCTTTTTAGAGCAAACTGCTGTCTAGGTTCTGTACAAGTAAACAAATTAAACATGAATAGTGTGTTCTTCAGACTGATACTCAAACTCTGACATGATAATGCAACATATTGTATGTGCCAGAAAGTGTACACATTTGTCTTGCAGCACAGGCCTTGTGCTGAAAGCAGGCAATGTGGATTTCCTGGAAGGTGTGAGGTGGAGGGATGAGAGGCCAGGCGTGCACTGACATCTCTTTCTTGTGGAGTTCTGGGTTCTTTTGGTTGGTCAGAGGTTCTGGTGAATATCACAGGTGTTACCAAAAGGGAGCTTGTTGGGGCCAAAAGTCTGTTCCCGAGGTTTCTTCAGCTCCTAGTAAGGCAGTTTCCAGAGTTTGGAATGCATCTCTTTGAAATGCATAAATATACTATTAGAGGGGTAGATTTCAGAAATCACTAGTGAAGTCAGGGAATATTGCTTCTTAATTATAACAGATCAAAATGAGATTGATTATTTGTGGGTTTTAGAAATATATTCCTTTAACTGCAGTATGAATGTTGAAGGCTAACCAGAATAACAAACCTCACCTATGGCAGAAGAGAAACAATTTTCTGTTAATACAGTAGCAGATGAACATTGTAAATGGTGATTTCAATAACTTTCATGAGGACAGTGACTCCAGAGACATGAAACTGTTTGTTCCAGAATCACCATATTGCACAAGAATTTCTTTTGCAAATTGGAAATTGGAGACTGGGTAAAGACCACATGTATACATCAGTATGTATGTAGCCATGACATCCTGGTATCAAAAGTAAGTGTAGGATGTTACTGATAAGGTATTCCCACTGAAGATGGGGAAGAATTAATGCTCTGGAGAAGTTAATCTCTGATCCTGATATATGTATCTCTGATAGTTCTGGTCACCCCATGTTCAAGGAAGATAGACTAGGACAGGTGTTAGCACAGGCCCAGGTCTACTGAGCCATAAGGTACAAGAAGAGACTACAACAACTTTTCTTGTTTAATCAACAAAATGAAGGCTGGGAGGCTGAGCATTTAGGGGCGACAATGACAGGTGGAAAAGGGGAGGGAGAAGCTGAAGAACCATGGTAGCAAAAGAACAAGTGGATGTACATTAGGCATATGTTCTGTCTGGAAACTATGTCTTGCCATCAGAACAGGGAGGTCTATATGAGCTTCTGATAGGCACGGTGCAGGCAAGAGAAACCCAACTGGTGCTTTTTTTGAATGAATTATATGGCTTGGTTGACTGTGGAAGGACTGATCTCTTCAGCACTTTTCATTTCTCAAACACCTATACAACTAAAGTGTTTGGTGCTCCAGTGAATAATCATGCAACGGTGGACTATACCATGACTCTAAACCAGACTGGTTTGGGAAGGGTTGTGTGCTGGATAGCTCAAAGAGATGTGCTTGAGATGCCCACTGTTTTAAGCATTGCTGTGGGAATATTTACTAGTAGCAGTAGTCTGAGTCTTGATATGGGGATTTCAAAAGCTGAACTGCACCTCTGTTGATACTGGCATGGACTTAATTTTTCCTGTTATCTCTGCCAAGCCGAAAAGCTTCTGTCAGCAGTGGAAGCCTTCTTTTTTTGGACATTAAGATGAAAAGGGCAAGATTTTAAATCTCCATTCACTTTCACACTGCTTCATTGCTGCTCCCATGGTCTGCGGCAGATAGAAACTGGTCTGAAATGAGTAGGATGGAATGTAGAACACCAAGACATTTTATCTCCCTCAGATCTTCAGGTATGTGTCTCTATGTCTTTTTTCTTCTCACTTGTACACCTGAAAAGGCAACATCTGGTCTTGTCCACCTCATAGTCTGTATAGCACAAGATGATAATACCAAACGGCTGCTGTGGTAGAATGTTTCCAATGCTCTGATCCTGGACCTCACAGGTAAGGAAAAATTCCATGGAGATCAGCCAGCTGATCTATCCCACCTTGTCCCATCAGGGAGAAGGGCAGAAGAAGAAGGGGAGACATGCTAATGTAACTAATGTAGGTAGTGGAAATTCCAGGCATGTTGACACATGACCAGTTTCTTTCGTCGTTTTATGGGAATACGCGCAAAGCACGCAATTTTTCAAAGGCATCCACAAGGAGGAGCCCCGCGCTTGCCGCAGGAAGGTCTTGCTCTGTCCTGTTTTTCACTGCTGCATCCGCCGAGAGTACCCTTGTCTTGAAGCATAATTAGTTCTCAGGAAGAAATTTATCAGCCTAGTCTTTGGGGAGTGATAGCATGTAAACACTTATTAAAATGTTATTTTGGGGTCATAATTCTGTCATGAGTGAAACTTGACAGATGCAGATAGAAGAAGGGGTTATCTCTCCACGGGCAACGTTTGTGTTTCCTTCTGAAGATTTACATCAAATGGTGCGTTTCCCTTCAGTCTGTGGGATCATACAAGGATAGAGAACATTTTCATATTTTGAGTAAGAAAGTGCATAGCCTTTTTACACTGGGAAGGATATAGACAGTGTAGATTCTTATAAGCAAGATTTTCCTTCTGGTAGCTTCAGAAAGAAAAGTAATGGGCATTAATTGACACAGACTTCAGGTCAGATTTTTTTTTTTTTTTTTTTCCCCTCCTTCCTGAAAACCTCCACTCAGCTGCTTTTAAGTTAAGGTATTAGAAGGGACAAAGGAAACGTGTTTTCAGCTCTGGGATCTTCCATAGGCTTGCTGTGTGACTGGATGGATTGCTTTATCTCTGCATCTTGATTTCCTTTTGGTAGAATAAGGACTACAGTTCTCCTTGCTTTCTATTCTGAAGATGACCCCTTTCTGTGGGAAGGTCTCTTATGTACTGTCTCACATGAGGGGGCATGGTTATAGGGGCTGTCTAGGAAAATATCCCAGGATGCATTAACCTTTTTTGAATTTTCTAGCTGGGGAGTGATTCCATTTAGATTATAGCCATGAACCTACTAGTGAAGGCAGATCGGTGATGGCTTTGGGGCTACCTACCACTGACTGTGATGGATGCAGCACCCTTCCTAGTGAAGGATATGCTGTGTCATGCTGTCCTGTTACGTGTTGCAGAGCATGTGCTTCCTTGGGCAGTGTTGCATGGGAAGGTGGCAGGATTACAGATGTCTAGCTTAGTGCCTTCCTCTCTCCAGTTAATCTGTTCTTGTGACATGATTGGCAAAATTTTCCCAGACATCAACAGGACTAGGATCAAGCCTTTTGAGCCTGTTAAAATTTAAAAAAAATTTTTTTTTAGAATGAATTGCATTTGAAACGTGAGTAGGAATTAAAGTGCAACCTTCTAAAATCACCTACCATTACCTTTGCCAGCTGAATGCACAAATACACTTCAAAAGCAGAAAACCAGCATGTTCTTAAAGTCTTACTTTTATCTTGCTGTTGCACATTGCTGAATCAAATGCCCCAAGGTAGTTGACTTCACTTAGAAGCCTAATTCTCATCTCACCTCACAAAACTTTTATTCTGGGGCAGCCCTAGTACCCACATTTGGATCTTGTCTATGTAGTTTTTACAACAGTGTACTTGCCCTGGCACCAGTGGTGCTTCTCCTGATTTGGAGGGATGGCTGAACTGGCTCCAGGAAATCATAACATTCAGAGGACCTGCTGATACCTGTGTTGTCATTCGTGGACACAGGTGTCTGCCTCTGAGGTAAGGACATGCAACTGTTCTTCACTGTTAAGTGAACACAAACAGTGCCAAACACTTTCATTTGTACCTACTGAAAACTGTGTTCTGTTCCTCAGTGCTCATTAGCAGTGAAATTGATAACATCATCTGATTGTCCCAGCATGAACCGGGCTTCTGTGATTGATTGAATGCAGAGGCAAATTTGAGACATTAAATTAGCTGCAGAAGTGGTTTCTTGCAAGTGGACCATGGAAAGTAGTACTGATTACTATTGCACAGTGAGCCACAGGGGTCTTTGTCCTTTACCTCTGTAGAGGCTTAAATATGTTGTGGCATTTTGTTTCTTCCATGGGTCTGTAACGAGGAGGGATGAGGTTGTGGTCATGGAAAGGAGCAGCGTGTGGGTAGGTGTCAAGAGATTTGTGTTGCGCCTTGGCTGTTTCAGTCAGGCTCACTGCTCGTGTCGAGGTAAGCATCTTTGCCTCTTCTCTCCATCTATAAAATGAAGCTAATGTGACTCTGCGGTTGCCTGGGGACATCAAGAGGCTGAATGTTAAAAGCTGATAAACACTAGTAGCAAGTGAGCCTCTAGAGAGGGATTATACCAAACAGTTTTTTCAGCTCAGTAGAAAAAAAACCAAAAACCACCTTTATGTTCTTCAAGACAGGTAGTGGAGTTGTGGAACTAGTGCCTCAGGGTTATGGAGACTTTTGAGTGTCTAAGAACTCCAGGGCCAGATTTGAAGGCTCTTCCCCTTTGCACGTCTAGAAGCGAAGAGTGGTTGAAAGCCCAGGAGCTAGAGACAACACAGGCACTTCTGTAAGGCCTTGAGAGGAAGCAAGACAACTGATTTTTGGGTCAAGAGTTTACAGAAATGACTGGCCTGGGATTTCTCTGAGTGAGAGAGCAGCCTACTATGCATTTCTATTGAATTTATGGGAAAGACTTTACATTCTCATGTCTTCTTAGTGTAGCCTTGCTCACTTACAAAATTTAGTTCTCTCTGAAATTGCTTGCCCCACTGGAACAGGTCTCCAAACCCTGACCACTTGCAACCTTTCCTGCCACAAAGACAACATCAGTATTTGTTAAGTGCCTCTCAGATCCTTGTTCTGGCAGTGCCATATAAAACCAGAGACTCTTTCTGTGTAGAGGCTAAGGGAGTGGCTCACATCCGTAATTGAAACATTTAAAATTAACCATTAAGATTAAATGTTATATTAGTGGTTCAAGGATCCTTGTCTAGTAACTAAGTGGAACAGAAAAGGAATGACCTGGAGACTACTCTGTCTCTTTTAAGGATAAATAAAGGACTTAAGTTGTGATGTTTTTCATTGTTATCAGTTTTTGATGGGGGACTGTCAGCTTGTGAGGGCTACGATCCTCCCAGCCTCCTCTGTGGGGTGCAACCAGCTGAGCAGTTATGTTAAGCATAGTATTTGGGCCATGCTTTAATACCAGGAAGCCTGTTGTGTCAATGAGTTTAACTTCCCTCTTTCCCTTCACTGGTCTCTCGCTTTCAGCAATGCTGGTATTTCTTTCAAGGCCTGATTCTGCTTTGCCATGGTGTCTGCAGTGCCTGTTGCCCACACTGTGCAGAGAGCACGGGACCGGGTCCTCTGGCTCTGAAGCTTTTTGCACAAATTGAAGTGCTTGTTCTCTTTGCAAGTAAAATTCATTTAATTTCCTCCTGGAAAAACTCAACAGGGTAAGATAATGTCTCCTAGCGTTCTCGTTATGTTTCCTTAGCGATGTCCCTGCCATCTAGTCCAGGTGAATAACAAAGCCAGGTCTGCAGTTTTGTCTTGAAAGGTAACAAAAATGAACTCACAGCTGCCTTTGTTCTGCTGTACATAAATTGCTAGCCCTACCATATGCTCCAGAACCAGAATTCATTTTCTCTTTTCTGGCTATTGGTGGTGCTGATGTATGGGAGAAGCACTGTAGCCTGCATTTTGCAAGCAATGTTGATAGTGTGGAGCGGAGATTAATACAAATATGACTATTCAAGTATATAATAAATTAGGCAATGCTGACATGGATGTGATAAGATACAAATAGGTAACATCGAGTTGTTGTGCTTACTAGGGCAGTTTCTCCAGAAGCACAATCAAGTAGCTGATTCTCATGCTCTTTCACTCATCTTTCCCTCACTCCTGCATATTTTTCTGCCTTCTCTCCAACTTAATTTTTGTGCATGCTTCCTCCTGCCACATCAGCCTTGAAATCTAAAGACTAGCCTTTTGAGGGGGGATTATTTCTTTTAAAAGAAGGAATAACAGTAGAAATTGGACATAGCTTATTGTTTTCTGAGGCAAACGGCAGACCCAGAGGAGCCATACTGACTTACATGTGCCAAGGACATACTGCTGAAAGTCCCATCTCCAGTTTTTGAGTGTACCCCAGGCTACTTCTGCAGATATTTCTCCCTTGGGAAGCATCTGACATGAAGCATGTTAGTGGGATGGGAGATTCTGGCAACTAAAGTACACTTGGGAGAAGTTTGTTTGAAGCCTGTGTTTATTTTGGAGGACCTTTTGAAGCATGTGCTTTTTTCCAGCTGGGGTAAGGAGATGGGATGGAGGGCTGAGGCTCAGGCTGTCCTACAGCCAGCTCACCCATGCCAGCTTGAAGCTGCCATGTGCTTGGGAGGAAGCAGGGGCATAAATTGGCCTTTGCTTCCAAGCAGAGTTGTATAGGGAAGGCTCACCATGCATCTGTGCCCTTCTTGAGTCTGTCATGCCATCATGGGAGAACAAGGAAGCACAACTGAGAGTGTAATGCCAGATTTGCGAGGAATCTGCTGTAACCCTTGAGGCTATGAGAAAAACGGTGTTGTGCTTCAGTTTCATTACTGTTTCCTGAGTTCATAAGGCTCTTATCATTTATTGCTTGGTGTGAGTGTTAGGGTTTTAGTGGAGGTCACCCATCTGTGACTTTGGCTTTGCTGCCTAATTGTAACTGACACCCTCCTTCCCCCTGGCTTGCTTTAAAAATAAAAAAGAAAGGTTACAATTTGGAGCCTGAGAATTTTTTTTATTAAGAGAAGAGTCATGTCTTCCCTCTAAGGAAACACCTGGAAAATTAACATTTTATGGTGTGCCAAATTAGTTCCTTTGAAACTGCAAGGTGAGAAAGGTTGTTAAGTCAGAGGCTCAGCGGCTCACAGAGGATTTCTTCAGCTTAGTGAAATACCTGCATGGCCAGCAACAACCCATTCCCGCTACAGGTAGCTCTGAAGACAAGATCAGCATTTTGCTGGTATTGATCACTTCTCCCCACCCACAAGACTTATTCTGGACTGATTTAAAACACTGAATACCAGCAGTAGAATAAAGTCTTGGAAGGTTTGAATGAACTACTAGTGGAAGAAAGTTTCAGCACTGTATGTGGAGACTGGGCCAAATTTAGCCTTGGTGTCACTATTCTGGAATTTTGTTCCCAGACACATAGGATGATCTTGTGTGTATCTGCATATCTGTGTATGTTTTGTTTGCATGTAGCCTCTTCTAAATAAGAGATACCTACTCACTAAATGTGTTTACACTGGCTCAGCTGTAAGGAAAGTTTGGGACTGGGAAGTAATTTAAAACACTGGATGTTTCACGTTGGTAAAATCCATCCAGGAGGTCAGCAGCCCATCTGTTTGATATGCATGGCTCTTACCCTGGATCCACAAGCAGGAAATAAATAAAAAAGAGGTAACTTTTTTAGTTGTCTTACGTCAAGCTCCCAGAATATCGTCTTGACTAATTACAGTTGATATTTAACTAAAACACAAGTTACTCTTGTGAGCTTTTGTATTGTAAGGCAGGAGATGGGAGAGAAGCTGGTGCAAGAGGCCAAAACATTATCTAATCTACAGAACTACCATCACCTCAGTCACTCTTTGTCTGATTTATAACTTAAACAAATAAACAAAATAGAACACTCTTGACAAGAACTATAGTTTTTATTAAACAGATCATTAGGCAAGGCAGCTGCCTAGTACCGAAGTTTGATTAATGACTTTGTATGAGGATTTGCCACACTCTGGTCTTTCAGTGCTATTACAATTTAACATATTTTAAAAGGCAAGATGCTGTGCTGATTATGTTCATTCTGCTTAATTTTTTACCTGTTAAGAATAACCTTGCACGCTGAGTAAGAAAATGCATTGTTCAATAAGCATGCCAACTTTCAGTGCCCTTCTGATACTTCAGTGAGGAATTGGAGCTGCTAAATGCTTGGCGGTGATGGGGCCCATCAGCTTCTACATTGCATGATTTGGGAGATTTACGTTCAGTCATTTGAAATCCCACAGAGATGAAACTTAATATCTGGGTTGTCAGGCTAAATGCGAGATCTTTTTTTAATGTAAAATGATTGTGATCTGTTAAGCTGGTTCTGGAGTTATAAAGTGACTGAGGACTGCTAATTTTTTAAGTTTTAAGTGCTTTAAATGCTGAGCCTAAGCCTGGAATCAGCTTAGTGCTACACAGTTAACAAGTACAAGTGGTTATTTCAGCTTCTGAAGATACTGTGTAAAATGGTTTGGCCAGGTAAGGCTCCTAGTCCTGTAATAAAGCCATTGAATAAAGCAACCTGACTTTCCACACTTGTGGAGTATCACAGACTTGAGCAAAATCTGGGTGAGTGTCTCGAGCAGCACAAGCCTAGTGCAGTGGTGAGGGAGCACGGGTGGGTAGCACAGAGCTGTGGGAAGGCTGCAAGCAAAGCCCAGACACCGCTGGGGTAGGGAGCAGTGCCGACTACCTCGCCGCACAGCAGCAATTCCAACTTTGCACTCCCACTTACAGCAGTGGGCACTGCAAGGGAGAAAGCAGCCTCCCTCCCTGGGGAGGTGTTTGGACATAAGTCTGGTTTAGGTAGGGATTTAACTCGTGTATTTTAAATGTCAGCTAAGACGTGTTATGGTGTTGCTGGGGAAGAGCGTCTCTTTAGGACCTCTCCCTCCAAATTGAGCCTGGTACTGATGAAACATTTGCCTGTGCTGTGTGCAAGCATGGTGCTTGTTTTTTGGAATTAGTCCCTGCTCCCTCAGAGATGCTGGAGAAGGGCCATGGGATTTGTCACTGTTTAGGGTAGTAACTGGGTTTTCTCAGTCCTGGGATTTCCCTGGTGCAGTACCACTGTAACTGATGTTCCTTACAGAGCAAACAGGACCAAAGTTCACAGGGACTTCACTGAATGGCTCGCTGTCGCTTTTAGTCTCTCAGACACTTAATAGGATCTTCAGCCCTGAGTTTTGAACCTGGTCCTCCCATGCATTACAGGGAGCCTGTAGGGGTTAAACTGCAAAGGAATGTGCGCATAGCTCACGTGTTTTTTCCATTAAAGGCAATTTACTAATCTAAAATTGCCATGGTGAGAGAAAAAAGTTCTATATTCATTTTATAGAATTTCATGGGATTCTTCTTATTTTTATTGTAGGGCAAGGGGAAAAACCCTGTAGCATTTGCAATGTGACATAAATGTCAGCTTTCTTCTAATGAAGAGTCCTGCAGGATGATAGCTTTCTGCTTTTGAAACCATGGCAGAAATAAGCCTGAGGAAAAAGAATAGCATGTTTTGTCACTATCCTATACTGTCTCACAGCCACCCACAGAGAAACTGGTAGGAAGTGTCTCTTGATCATGGAAGATGGATGGACCCATGGCAAGAGCTTAGCTACCAGATTTCAAATTTAGTGTCAATTTTTGCCTTTGGGTTTGAGCTGTTTACAACAGGTTTTAGCTTGAAGTGCAAATGGTTGTAGGGAAATATGGCATTTTTGCTACTGAAAAGAAAGGAGGTGTGTGAAATGGATGTGCTCTTCTCATTGCCTAAGCAAGTCGACTGAAAAATCCAGTTTCTGTGTATTCAAACGTCAGGACTTTTAGCACAGTCTGAATGCCAAAATATTTTCAGGGAAAGTTGTGTTCTCTGGTATTTTAACTTCAGCAGAAGATTAGAAGCAAGCTCCAAGTCTTGCTACCCTAGCCTGAGTATTTTTGTTCAAACTAAAGAAACTAATCTGTTTTAATCTCATTACCTCCCTTGCAGCCCTACTAACTAATTTGAGTAGTTTGTATGCATCCTGTAAAGGTGAAAATGTATACTTGGTGGAAGGAAAATTTTTTGTGTTTCTAGATCTTTTTATTTTTGATAGTTATTGGATCACTAGCTGCTTATCTTGCTTTGTTGCCATAGAAAATACCTACAGCACCTGAAATCTGTGCAAAGTACTTCAGTATATCACCAATAACCTGAAAATTTTCATTTTTAAGGCTAAATCTTGTTCCTAGCTCCAAGTTGATGAATACCTAGTGTTTGACAGCATTCTACTCTCTGGTTTCTGAAAGTTATTGTAGGATAACAGCTGATACAGCTCTCAGAGATGTGGTCTATGTTCTTGTTCTTTTAAAGTAAAGTTGCACAAGAAGAAGTCACAACACAAATAAGTTTGCTCTGCAGCCTGCAAAGAGGCCGGTACTCTGATCAGGCTGAAAATTGTATGAGATGTGTCCTTACTACATTAGGGATATATCTGGACTCTTGGTTCTGCTCTTGTGATACTTCAGCTCCATCTACAAGGAGTAAAGGAGTCCTCCTCAAGATGAACCTAGTGGTTCATCCTGTGAAATCCTGTTTCTGCCACTGATCAGTACTTTATGATCCAGGGGAAGATTCAAGCATCTTAGAGTGGATGACTGGTGTGATGGGAAGGACAGTGGTTTTAACTTTCCGTGTGGTTAGTGGTTAATTCATGCTCTGGTTTCTGATTGACTTCAGTAAGAAGGGATGTAAGTAGGGATGTTGGCATTTCAAATCTTCTTATGAATAGGTGACTTTCTTAATGCAGTGTTTCTGGAAATTAATATTCTACAGGAGCAAAGAGATGATGGGAAAGTGATTGTCTGTATGGGAGCAGATTTCCTCCAGAAATCTGTGGCATCTGTGAAGGCAAAAGTTTAGAGGAAGAAGCTAAGTCAGCTCCTTCGTAATGTGCTCCCTTCTCTGTATTTGCTATCTTTCACTTTTAACAGATCATGTCACAGTTCTGTGCTTTAGTCCCTACTATAAGCACTCTCTAAGTTTTCCTGAGTGCTCGAGTCTTGTGTGAATGACCAAGCAGCACATTCTGTCTCCATGGGGCATATTTTTAGTGTGGTGTTTGGGGAAAGAAGGTGCAATTAGAACTAACCCATTAACTGTAATAGCTCTTTATGTACCACACTGACTGCAGACCCCATGGTGGTCAAGGCATCGACAATTAGCCTACATCTGTCCAGCAACAAGGTTCTCTTTGATCTCTTTAATCTAATTTTATTTGTAAGTAAAGTTGGAAAGTGCAGTCTGAAAGAGACAAATGAAAATGTTGCAAAATGCCCCTGAATTTGGTATTGTAATTGTTGGAGGATATGTTTTTGTTTATACTGCATCTTCTGCAGTAAAGTCACTTAAGCTTTGTCAGCCAAGCTGGTGTAACTCAAGACCTGTTGGGTCCTAACAATTCTTTCAGGCAATAAAAGAAACGTGTTCTGAAAGAGTGCATGTGCTATGACTTGGGGACAGGCATTTTATATGGTAATATCAGTCTTTTATTCATGGCCGTTCTAGTAAGGATGTTGATGGAATAAAATGAAGGCTTCACTTACTTTAATAGAAAGTGGTTAAAAGGAACATGCTGCTATTTCATTTCCAATAGGTACAAGCTCTGTATTTGTTTTTCTTTGTACAAAGGGAAAAAAATAGATGAATATACACTTCACTCTGTTCTTTTCCTGGACCCATGCCCAGAAATCAGAAATGGAAATACACACCAGTTCCAATGATTTACAGGAAAAATATAAACCCACATTTTCCCTCTGCGCAGCTTCCTGTGTCTCCACCACATTCAGCTATCAAAACTTTCAGGTGCAGGCTGTGGTAAATTGGTTCTCCAGGACTGCCTCCCTACAGTTAACAGAAAGCAGAGTACAGCACAGAAGGGAGCACATGCCTGGTCTGTCTCCAAAGCTGGGGAGGTCAAGGGAAAGATTCTCCCTGACTTCAGGGAGATTGGATGAGGCTCTGGAAGATGTGTATAAAAATAAATAGCAAGGGAAAAAAAAATCTGATCTCAGTAATGCTGAAAGAAAAAGAAACCTTGCAAAAGCATTATGCAGCACACTGAATATTGTTACTCTAATTGGAGACTGGAGACCAAGTTGCAGGGCAACCCCCAGGTTGCAATATACTCAGTACAGAGTCTCAGAAACCCACCAGCCAAATACACATCAGCTGCTTTTTCAGTAGTTGTGCTACATGTCACCCTGAACATCTGTGAGAAGCACTTGTGAAACACTGGAAAACTAACTGCTAACAATTGGTATCCACCTTGCGCTGGGGTGAAAGGCCAGCAAAGGGGCTGGGCACTACAGAACCTGGTTGTCTTCTGCACTTTGTACAGTGGCCACAGCTGCTGCAGCAACCTGGTCTGGGGGCCAGGTCATGGTCCTGCTTGAAGCTGAGGCCCTGGTCTGCTCCATCACAGAAGAGTGGCTGTACTAGATCAGACTAGAAGTTCAGCTCCCCTTGCCATAACCTTTATTCAGCAGGATCCATAATTAGAGAAGATCAAGTACCAAATAAGTATGGCATCCTTAACATTGTCCCACCCTCCAGCTGTTTTAGTTCAGGCACATGAGCTGCGGTGGTTTCTGCGTAGTTAGTAACCCTCAACCCCAACTTTCTCTTTCCTGAACTTAGCCAGTTTCCATCAAACTAACATAAACGTGTTCACAACATTCTTTAACAAAAAAGTTCCATGTTTCTGCTACCCTTTGCATGAGGAATCAACTTTCTTTTTGTCTTTAAGCCTTTCCCCTATTAGCTTCATTTGATGTCCACCAGTTCTTGCATTGGAACACACAGTGAATATTCAACAAAGTGAATATTCAACCCTCTACATGCCACTTCTCATAGGCTTATATCAGAGACTCCTCAGCTGTCTCTTTCCAAACTGGAGTTCCAGCTCACTTTGTCATAATCTCATACAAATCTGATCATCCTTGCTGTCCTTCTCCAAACCTTTCCAGCTCCGCTACATTTTTTAAATACAGAGATCAGAGCTTCACGCATTATTCAAAATGCAGGCAAACAATGTATTTACATGTAATGTCATGTTTTGTTCTGTATTCCTTTCCTCATAAGCCCCTACATTTGATTTGCTTCTTTGACCACTAGTGAGTAAATTGACCTTTTCACAGAATTATCCACTAAAGCCCCAGGTTCTCACTCCAGAGATCCCACTTCCCGGCATAAGCTCAGCTCACTACTCATCTTTTATGAGAACTGGTTGGTTTGTTCCCCACATGGATCACTTTATTATTACCTACACTGAGTTTCATCTGACATTTTATTAACCAGTCACTCAGTCTTATGAGGACCTTCTTCAGTTCTCCAGCCAGCCTTTACCCTTGCCACCCCTACTATGATTACCTAGTAGTATCACCAGCAGCTTCTCTCCAAGTCATTTGTAAGCAGAGCTAAAAGCACACAGGTCCCAACACACATTCCTGTGTGATCTGCTTCCACTGCAAGAACTGACCATTGACCTTGTTTCCCAACTTTTAGCCAAATTGTCTTTCCATACCAGAACTGTCCTTCTGGTGTCATAGTGCTGCTTAGCTTCCCTAAAATACTCTAATGAGGAAGCTGGTTTTTACAAAGGCTTCTGACAAAGTAGACTATACCACACAGATCATCTTTATCTACAAGCTTGCTGACTCCTACAGAGAACAGTAATACATTTGCAAGCCAGATGTGCATTCTAACTCATCCCAAGTACACGACACTTATCCAGACATCCTCTAATTCAACTTTTTATTATAGTTTCTACACTGTACCAAGTACTTATATCAGACGTACAGGCCTAGAATTCCCCAAACAACCCTGGAAACCTCTTGAAGTTGGGCATCACCTTTATCACCTCCCACTTCTCAGGTACAAAGGCAGCTCTAAGCCAGAGGTCACACAGTGCTGTAAGCTTGAGTTCCTCTGGAGTTTTTGGATGAGCACAATCTAGTCTTGGTGATATGTTGCTGTTCATTTTGGCAATTTGTTCTATAACCTACAGTCACTTCAGTTTCAGAAAGACTTTCTCAAGGGTACCCCACAGGAAGGGTTCTGGCATTGGAAATCTCCCCAGGTTATTTCATAGAGAAAAACAATGCAAAGAATTAATGAAATTTCCTTGCATTGGCCTTAACAAGTTTAAGTATTCCTGTTATACCTCAGTCATCTATTACTCCTACATGTATTCTGGTGCGCTTCATGCTCCTGATGCATTTGAAGAAACACATGTTAATTATTATAAAAGTTTGGATCCCTCTTGGTAGTTGATAGGACAAAACCAAAAATTTGAGTACATTACTGAACTTTATATATAACCTGCCAGAGTAGGATTTTTTTCTTTCTTCAAACATAACTTCAGCTTCTTGATAGATTCTTCTTACTTCTGATAATCTCTGTTTGGGGCAAAATAAACCATCATGACTTCCTGCAATCTATTCTGACAGGTAGAGTGTCCTTAAGTAGTCTTCATGCCAGCTTGGTGGTAACACACTCCCTCATTTTTACACAATTACCCTTCTCCACACTGAGGACAGCTGTGATGGATTTTTTGGCTTCCCTTGCTCTAGCAAGGATTCTGAACCAAAGTACAATATAGTCCTCATTACATAGTTTGTAGAATTCAGGACCTACACATCACATGGCACAAAGACAAGCATACCCGCACCCCTTGCATGCTTGCTAATCAATTGCTCCATGAACTAGCCATCGACAAGTACCTCAACACTTGGCCTCTACATTACATCATGTTACCTTCACCAAATCAACAAGAGGGAAACCGAAGTCTCCCATTACTGTTGTTTTTCTTGTCCCTTGCAGGCTTTCTGTTTTCCAAATGCACTGTGCTGGCTGCTGCATCCTTCACTAGAGTTTTCAACCCACATGACATTCTTTTTCCTTGGAGGCCATTAGCAGCCGTAGCACATTTCTTTTTAGAAGCTGACTGGTTCCCCAGACAATTTATTGTGTTACTGATGCATGTCATGACTGACAATGTAATGATGGACATCTATTCACATTGTAAATAGAAACAAAGATAACAGGAGTCTATCGTAACAGTGGAGAGGCTGTTAACTGAAATGAAGGCTTTGGAGTGGAAGACATGACTATAATACCAGCCAAAGTGGAAAAAATGAGTAAAGAGGAAAGGGAAAAAGAATAAAGTGGGTGAAACTAATCCAGGACTATATTCATCCTGTTACCCTAGTGCTTCATATAGTCTCACTGTGCTCACAATTCCAGTCAGTGGAAGGTTGATAATAACATTAGGCAGAAAAATCCAGGAATTCACATGCATAGTTCCCAATAAAGGTCAGAGAGAAACGCCTCCCTACAGTCTATTTTGTTGTACAGAACAACAACAAGAACAAAACCCCACAAAGGCTTGTTGATAGAACACACCCCCCCCCCCCCCACCCCCAAGCTCTGATGCAATGGGACACCAGCAAGCTTGAGTTTTAGCTCAGCAGGTTGCTCCCCCTCACTGTTAAGATATTCTCAGCTTTTTTTTGCTGGACCAGGGCTTTAGTGTGGACTCCATTAGGACTATTACCATTCCATGAAAAATACACCTGCCAGGAATATGTAAAGAAGATACTGTAAGACTGTTTCATGCACTGTGTAATTTGCATATAATTTCTGGTTTGTGTGGTGCCATGCTGTTTGAACCTGCTGCCTGTTCTGCCACAGCAGTGGTAGTGCAGCTTCACTGTTCAACTGGAGCAAAATCAAGCTTCAAGTCAGTGGGAATAGGATTGTCTCTCATATTTGTACTTTTTAGTAACATCACTGAAAAATTCTACACAATTATACAATGAAACAAAGTTAACTTTCTTTTTCCTGGTGCACTAGAAGGTGCTGCATAACAGTACTTCTTTTTGTACCTTGAAAGCACGGGTTACTTTCAAGCAGGCAATCTGCATTTAGGAAGGAACATAGGAATGAACATATCAGATGAGACCTCTGTTTCAACCATGCTGTGTCCCGTCAGCACCAAATTCTGCAGGGGAATGTTGTAGAAGCCTCGCTGTAGGCAAATAATGCTTTTAATGTCTTAAAAGTAAACTATGTCAACCAGTTCTTTATGATGTGCTTCAAAATTCTGTTTGATTAGAGAGGTACAGTTTTCATCAACAGAAACCAATTCAGTAAGGTTGTAACATAACATCAGTGGCCATGCATTCCCTTACTCTGTAAAGACTTAAAAAAAATATTTTTGACCTATTTCTTGGTGTGACACTCACTGAACAATAGTTCTTCCTCAATAGTCTCTTGCATGAGAGCTGCAGAAAAAGTGAATTTACTTTTATGTATTCAGCCTGGAGCCAAATCTGCACTGTGGTGTCACAGACTGGAAGTGTCACAGAGTTTTGTGTCCTGTTCTAAAATCTTGGACAAAATGGCATCCTGAAGGAGGATGTCAAGACAAGGTCCTGTGTATTGACATCACTCTGACCATCTTGGGTAACATCCAATAACTGCACTTCATGACTTGTTGAGGTCAGGCTGCTGCTGCGTAGGTGTGAGCTACTGCATTAATGTGGCTAAAGCCTGTAGCCAGTCTGTCTTACTGTGTTTGCTCTGTTTTGTGCTGGCCCATGCTTGTCCAGCAGCAGCTGCAGCATGGGTGAGTGGGGCTGTTCAGGTGCTCAGCAGTGATGGCCGACTGCCCTGTCTTTGTAGACAGTGTGGATCTGCCAGTCTCATGGCTCTTTCTGCTGAGGTGCTCTAAGCTTAGGATGTTGCCTAGGACTGCAGTGTGAGTGATACAGAGTGATTTTTGTGAGCCACCTGGCTCCAGGAACACACATACTTTTCTGTCTTTTAGTTGGGCATCTTTTTTTTTAATATACTTGTCTGACCTACTCTCATTGTGCCTTGAATACTGGTGCTCTGACACCCAGCAGAACTGCTACAGTTAGTCTGCTTGATCATGGCTGTTGTCTGCACTTTCTATAAAAGGCTACTGAAGCCCAGTTGCCGTGAGAGGCTCCTCAGAGCCATGTTTATTCCTGTATCTTCTGTCATCAGCCAGATAGTCAGTTCTTCATCCCAGAAAGCTGCAGCTGGATCTGTGAGATGCAGTCACTGGGGGCTTGCCTGGTGAATCATTCATTCAAAAGCGGATGCTGGCAGCCCTCTGTAACAAATCCACACCTGTATTCCTGGTCTTGAGCAGAGCTGCAGGCGTGGCTGACTGCAGGGAAACTGAGAGGAACCTACCTAGTGGAAAAAAAGATGCTTGCCAATGAAAACGAGAAAAACCTAGGAAAGCATTACATGTCACCAGCACAGAAAGAGAGGGCACAAGTGAGGGCACCCCAAAAATGGGTAAAATGGCAAATAAAACAATTATGGCAGGAAAAGTGAAAGTAATAAGGTTTGGCAGGAAAACCGGATGTGTGGATGAAGTTACTTGCAAGGTGGATTTTAAAGGCTGGGAGTAGGCACCCGTTTTTGAAGGTTTTGTCTTTGGACTTCATCTCTTCTTCAGACTTCTCTTGTGGCTGTATGTTTTCCACGGTTTTAGCTGAAGAATGGATTTTTTTAATCTGCCAGCTAGCGTACCTTCCTGTCTGGACTGCTCTATCTGGAATCTGCAGACAGTTTTCTGCCCACGTGGGAGGATCTGGCTAATGAGGGGGCTGCGTACAGCCCTCTGTTCATTCTTTCAGGGTGGACTGAAATGTTAATTAGACAGCACTTTGCAATGGAAAGCAAGCAAAACGCGTCCGCCTCTCAAGCCCTTAATATTAGCCAGATTGCTTTTTACTGGTACATCCTGCTGCCGAATATGGTCCTGACTGGTGTTTGCCAGTTCATGTCCTTATGAGTGAATATTCCATTCATACACTGAGCTGAAATAGCGTGCTTCGACACAACAGAGCCCGTTTTGTTGAACAGCTTAATAGGAACTAGATGTTACCAGATTCCTGTGTTAATGAACAGCTTTTAAGTCTTAGTACTAGCAATGAAGAGAATGAAATTAGTAAGGACCTTTCCTGTTGAGTTAAAGGGGCTCTGCACTAAGCTCAGTGGCTGTTTCTACACCGTATTTTAATGTGGCCTTCAGTGGGACACGAGGCCAGATTCATTGACTGTCTAGACTGTTGACCTGTTAGAGAATATAAAGACTGGTTTTATAGCAACTGGGATAGTATCTTTACAGACGAAAAGCTGGTGTCTGTCTATGCATTGAAGGGCACTCACATGCACAATTGCTGTTCGCATTAATGCTTTATTGCTCTGCCTGGTTCACAGATCATTGCAAGAATAGAGAGGATATCTCACTCCTAACGTTGACCCACCTCTCTCTACAGTGGTCCTGAGATTGTGTGTGTGTGGGGACATGGGCCTTTTAGGCAGTTTTTGTGCCTAGCTTCAGTGCAGACACTGCCCATGTCTGACTCATTGAAGCCCCAGGTATTCTCCAGGAGCTGGGCATCAAGTAAGGCTGCACGCCAAGGCAGGGGCTTACTGGCACATCCTTCCTTCCATGCTTTCCCAGGACACTGGAGAAGTAAAACTAGCATGGGCTTGCTCTCTCTTTCCCTGCAGGGGTGCAAGGCATGGTCTAGGAAAAGACAGGTACAGCATAGTTCTTTTACTTTGTATTTTCTGCCAGTGTATGAACCAGCACAATTGATGCTTACTGGACTTGAGCATCAGAGTAGTTATTTACTGCTAGCTTACATCTATGCTTACAGTAAATAACCACCAGCCTGCAGTGCAATTCCCTCCTGTGGTGCCTCTGGAGCGGCTCAGAACTGTTGTGCTGTCTTTTGTTAAGGATGCAACACAGCCCTAAACCAAGTAAATATAAATTATCGTTTCGGTCAGCTTTTCTATGGCTTGCGCAGTAAATGGGAATGCATGTGTGCTATACAGGTGTCTGTGGTGTCAGTTAAAGGAAGGTTTTGGGAAAAACAGACTTATAAAAGCTCAGAAACAGTACCAGCTGATAACAAAGCAGAATTAAATATTTCTTATGTGATATAACATAGGAAATATGTCTGAGAAATATTTTGGAAAGTGTTTTAAAGTGTTCATTATGTTTCCCAAGATAGACTGAGAAGAAATAGAATTATTTTTGATGAAACAAATTGATCTCTCATCGCTAGACATTTTCTTTCTCTAGAAACTGATGAATTTAACATCATGTTAGCTTTTGCAAATGTCATATGAAATAGATGAGGAGAGCAACTTGGGAGAAAAGCTGTAATCAATCACAAGGTGCCACAGTTCTCTATTCTCTGTTGATCATCTTCCCAGCAAGCAATTTGAGGAGGGAAAGTATACAAGTATACAGAAAATAAAAACAAATCTCTCTCCTCTTTGTGAAGGTGGACTAAGTAGGTCAACAACCATCTTTTTCCCGGAAAAGAAAACCCAGAGGCTGCAGGGTGGTCTAGACTTTACTAAAAACTTCTTACTTATTTGAATAAATGGAAACAATAATGGTGTGTAAATGGTCCATTCTGCAAGCTGCTAGTTGAACTTCTAAAGTGGGAACAAAGTCATTAGGAAAGGAGCAAATTGGGAAGGTGCTGTGAAAAGAAACCAGAATTTAAGATGATACCTTGAGGTCAGACCAGATGATCATAATAGTCAATGGAAATCTTTTATAGCACAAACTGTGTTCACACTTCTTCCAGGAATGGCTCCATTGTCTCTCAGGATTTGTACCTTAGTTATGTGTAACTCTTCAGGTCTTTTATTCTCTGGTCATTTCTTTTAAACAGTTACTGCCGTTTCATATCATTCACGTAGGTGGTCCTCTTCTCTCCCCAGCTTGCAGCTGCCTGCTGAAGGCTGGAGCTTTCAAGATGCTTGCACAAATAAGGGAACCACAGATGTGCTACCTACATGCTCTTTTGCAGGCTGTGTGCTCTGTGTTCTGCTCTAAGGGCACACTGGAGAAACAATGCTGCTGTGCTATGGATGGCCTTATTTTAGATGTGGCCTATGGTGAGATTTTCAGCTTGACATTTCAAGAATGAAACAACAAACTTCTGCTTAAAGATTTGCAGAGGTATTATACACAGGCTTGCACTTTGTAGTGGTAGATGTGACTACAGCAACTTACCTTCACTTTCTTGGGTGTGAAGTGTGTCAGTATTAGTGAAAGTCGAGCAGCTCCTCTGCTAATTGGTACCCTGGGGTCACTGACTTCCAGTGAGGCAGTTCACCTTCTCCCACAAGAAAAACTTTTTGGGCAAGCACTGTACAAAACTGCTTAGCATTGAAACTTCAGTGACACGTGAATTTTGCAGTCAGAAATCATATGCCAAATGTCATGAAAATGAAGGGAATATATTTAAAACATTGTCTTTAAGAGAAAGAAGAAAGATTTCTTATCCCTTTGGTGGTTAAAATTTCAAACTTTTAGGTAGTAAGTTTCAGAGACTCTCTTCAAAAAAAAGACAACAAAATCATTCACATGAGAGCCTGTGAATGTCAGATCCAGGGGTTTTAAAGAAAGAAGCATACAGCGTGAGGTTTGTTGTGCTTGCTGCTGTGTACCTTTAGCAGGTAAATTTGCTGCTGCTCAGCTGACCTGTGGAGCATGCTGGCAGCATGCCCGTGGGAGCGCTACCTCTGAGCTGGCTCCAGAATGGCCAATTTCCCCTTTATGGTGCGGATATGCTTGCAGCTAGCCTCAGAGCCCCGAGCTTTAACAGTTCTATTTCTATGGGAGGGCTGCAATATGCACTTTTTTCTGTTTCCTGTCTTTCCCTTGACTGCAGATCCCTGAGCCTGCTCAGGGATGGAGGGACCCAGAAGCCTCCTCCTGGATGGAGGGATTGGAAGAGTGCTGCTCTTAAGATAGATGGCATATACATCTGTATGCAGCCTGAATTTTTGACCTGATCATCAATGTGGTTCCTTGGATGATCTTTTCCCTGTGTTTCTGCATCAAGCACTAGGGCTGATGTAATACGTCTCTGCTTTAAACATACAACAGTATTGGGTCAATAAAAAACTCAGAAAACATCTTTAAGTAAGGAAAATTCCAGTGAATGTTATTTTCTTAACTCTGGCTGCCAACAGTGTTGTTGGGGGCTCACTCTATGTTCTGCTGTCACTTGCAATATGCTCAGATCTGTAAGGATCTTCATGTTCTGTAATGATCCAAGACCTTCTGTATCACTCTCCACTGATCTGAAAAATAAGCAATTTCAGAGGAGTTGTCATCAAAGCTAGAAAAACCTTCTGAACAGTGGAGTTTCTTTTTTTAAAAAATCCTACATAACCCCTGTGTCTGAAGGACTGGGAATGTGTGAGTTCAGTAGGCAACTTCAAACGATATCACACCACAACTTTGAGCTCTTCTACAATGACCTTTCTTTTGAAAAAAGTTTTTCTTTTATTTTCTGGTTCAGATCACAATGTGGGCATATGGAAGTGTGAAAGATAACGGCCAGCAAGGTTTCTAAATTTTAGATACATAGTCAGAGAGATTTGGAGTGAAGGAATTTTGCTGAAGCTGGAAGACGGAATGAAATGGAGATGCGGCTAAACCTTTTTCACTAGAAACTATGAAACAATCTCAGTTTGCATGACGAGTCTTCAAATCACCTCATTAAGCCTGCTGACAAAGGCGACCAGAAAGCACATACCAGAGATTACACATTTGATTTTTGTTCTCACATGTTCTTCAGTAGATACAAGAAACAAACAATACCAGGGAGAAACTAAAACTTCTTTTATGCTTGATATCAAAATAACATTTAGTCTGTCAGCTTTGTATGTGGATCAGCATTGCTCTGGGAAACTGTTCTGGGTCAGTATGGTCCAGGACAGATCAGGTGTGTCATATAATGTGGATCTGTGTAAAGGTAGAAATGTTCTGACTACAAATTAAAAACACAAAGGATATTCTGCAGGCATAAGGAGCAGTGGCTACTGTTCACATGCAAATACACTGTGTGTGTGCAATAGCCAGATGTGTGGCACTGCCTACGTATAACCAGTTAGCAGTTGTGAGTCTGATGCACTGGACTTGCTGCACACTGATTCTTTTAGCTGGGCGTGTAGGGTACAGCATGCCCTCTACAGATGTCTCTGCATGGAGGTTAGTGGAAAGATTGTTGAGGCAAGGCTGCTGCAGCTCCATCTTCCCAGATCTGGCCAGTGGCAAGGCTGAGCATGCATTCCTACATGTATGTATATACATGTGCACATGACTGGCCACACAGATCAACATGTACAGAAAACACAGCACAAACGTAAACAGCACCAATGGCCTCTTTGGCTTATGAAACCTATTAGTGGAAAATGTATGTATGTATGTACACAGGTATACAATATGGATCCTTCCAATAGCTGATTTTAGACACTCAGTCTGCTCAGTAGCTAGCACCTGGCTTCCAGGTCTCCCCAGGTCTCCCCAGCTGCTGGCACCTAAGTATGCCAGCCCCAGTCCCCCTCCAGCTGCTGGTACTCAGACCCCCTTGCAGACACAAGCACAAACACGCACACTGCGGATGGCCTTAGACATTCTGTCTATCCAGTAGCTGGCCCTTGGATCCTTTAGTCTTCAGTTGTGTCATGCACAGATGTGTATGTGAGTGGGTCTCTCAGCTGACCCCAGACCTCGTGGCCTCTCCAGTAATTTGCTTGCTCTTGTTGGTCCCACTAGTAGCCAACTCTCAGACCCTCTGGTCTTTCCAGTATGTAGTCCAGACTTGTGGCTGTTTCGATACCTGGCTCCCCAAGCCTCTTAACCTACTCACTGGCTGATTCACCCTGGTATTTACTAGCAGTTTCATACTGACATACATACCACACAATACATGTGCTTTTCAGCCAGTCTCTTCAGTTGCTGGTACTATGGACACAGGGCTGTCTATGGCTTGTGGTCTCCACTGCAGTTGCTGGCACTTAGACCACTTGTGCATTCTAGTCTCTCCAGTTGCTGGTACTGCAGGCGCACTGGGACTTCCACACACACACATGCACAGAGTAGAGTCTTCTCACCCAGGAAAATAGAAAAGGAGTTTCATAACAACAGGCTGCAGTGATCATATGCAGGGCATGGCTGGATAAGCATGCTGACCAGCAACCTGTTTACATGCGGTCAACCCCTTTTATACCTGTATCTCCCTGTTCTCCTATGCTTGTTCCTCCCCAGGCTACCTTGATCCATCCCTTTCCCTACCTTTGGTTTCTTCCCTAAACTTCCTATAATAAATCTTGTGCAATCCCAAGATGCTCTTCCACTGTATCCCATAACGAATCCCATACCCCTTTAGGCAGTAACTGCCACCTCCTCTGTCTGTAAGGTAATCTGGGGAGTGACTCCTGTTGACTCATATTGATGGGTTTCACACTTGGACAGCAGGGCTGATCACTCCTCCTGGGAGGAGCCAGGGCAGGGGGCTCCCTTTCTCTTATCAAGTTATCAGTGTTCACGTGCTTGGCACTGTACTTCTGTGATCCTTGGTGTTTGTGTTTGTGGAGACGAGCCTTCAAACACTCAACTTGACAATTGGGTTTTCTACAAAGTTTAAATCAAGCCTTCTGTTATGTGAAGGGAGCAGAAGATGGCAGCTGAGTCTCCTTTTGGCACTTGGAGGAGGAGAGGTGGCAGTGCAGTAAAAAATGGGAAAGCACAGTGTGGAGTGAAGGAAGCAATTTAGGGGAAGAGGAAAGTACAATGGAGGAATCACCCATGGGGTTGTGCCCCACATTGAGAAGGAGGATAAGGGTGAGGAGACGGAAGGGTGAGAGATCAATACTATAGTGAGACTACAGTGAATATGATGCATCATGCATAGTGAGAAACCAGACTTGGCAGATTGAAATATTTTCCTTTTGATGTGCATGCCTGTGTGGTTACTGTCATGAAGTGTCTGTGTAACCACCATGTCTCTGGTGGAATGTCTCCATTCCCCCGTTCAGCCTCTTGGTAGCAGGATACACCTGCCTAGCACTCCTGAGATGCTCTTCCTACTAATTTTCCCCCTGAAAGATAGCACAGGTTGAAGCTTGTACCTGAAAGTGAGGAGTAATATCCTCCTAAACATATAAATTATTTGTATGAGCTTGACCTCATGACTGAAGGCATGCAGGCATGGAAAAGCTGTCATTGTGTCTTTGGGACATTTTACCTTCAGTAACTTTCTGGTGGTGGTATCGGAAATTATAGCAATCTCACTGTAGTAACTCATTAAAACCCAGCTGAAATGATACATAAGAATAACACAGAAGCATAGCTAGGGGTCACTTAGTCAGTGATGTGAAATATGAACATAAAGTATCTCAGAGAAAAAAATCCCCAAACTTCTATTTCTATAAATAGGCATCACAAATATGTAGCAGAAGCAAATGTATTTTCAGCCAGAGTCCAGATAGGATACAGGAAAAGGAGCAAGCTTCAGAGATGGTTGCTCCACCCTGCTACTGGAGAACACAAACTATTGGTAAGGATTAGGTATGGGGCTACCTAGTACCAAGGCAAAAAATATTATGGGTAAATAAAAGAATATATCATTTTTATGAGGTTTGAAAGCAATAAATACCTTTTAAAACTCAGAAGGCTGGGCTGATAGAGCAGATGCTGAGAAAAGCAGAATCATCACCGACTTCTCTCAGACACAGAAACAATTAACAAGCTATACCATAAACCATTCTCTGGCTGGCAGAGCTTCCTCCTAGCCTGTATTCCTATTTGGAGTAACCTGTGCAATTTCAACACTTTAGAAATATGATTTCTCTACAGAGTAATTTATCTGTATAAATATTCTTCCTGACTGACATTTAGAGGAACATTCATGTGCTTCCACTCAACTACTGGGTTTGGTCGCTGCATATTTCTTGACCCTTTTCCTCCTCTTTATCTGGTTTTCTTTTCTGTATGTTCCAATATTAATTTACCTTGTTGTGGAATGCAAGACATGAACAGCATTTTTTCTTAGGATGCTTATTTCCAAGATCCCTTTTATTCATATCTGTGCCTCTCCTCTTCTTTTGATTAAGTTCTGTCATATCCAAATATCTCAGCATCTCCAAATCTCTGTTGCCTGTGTTCCCCTCTGATAAGTAACAGCTTACTGCTTCAAAAAAGGCCTTTAAGCTATGACTTTTCCTGCCACTGCCATATTACTCTAATTATTTTCTCTACAGACTTCTTTCTTTCACATGGAAAGTCTCCTTCTCTTCTTCTCGGTGTCATTGTGACCTGCTTGCCTGCTGGACCATCCTCTGATTGCACTAGGAAGGTAGTGTTACATACTCAGAAATATGTTACATACTCGTATATACATACAAGTGTAGCATTACATATGCAGAACTGCTTCCTATGTACTGTTCATCTTCTCTGAGCAACTGCTACACATCTTTTTCCTCTCAAGTCCTTCAAGTTCCTTTCCAGTTCTCTGATTTTGATTTTCCCCCTCCTTTCCTTTAAAAGAGCTTACAATATTCCTGCTTTTCCCTTTCAGATCTTCATTCTAAATTCCTGTGCGTCTCAATTGTCATGTTCTTATCTCTTACTGTCCAGTCCAGGTTCTGCAGATCCCGTTATTTTTCCTACCTAGTGTTCTACATATTTTTTTAATTGATGATACTCTCTTACTGTGCTCATGATTTCACCTGAAAAGACTGATGGTTATGTTTGCCTGCTTTTCCTTTTTTTATTGGCACACACTGCCAGTAAAATGACTCTGGATCTCTCTGGTCTTTAACACACTAACTCTGTTATTATCAAATAACCTCAGCAGTGCAGCAACCAGAATCTGTCTCTTATTCAGAGCTTCAACTATTGAGTGCTGCCTTTCCATAACTCTAGCTTATCTGTTTGTGCCTCATCTTGATTATGTTTTCCCTCTCACCTCCTTTCTTCCTAACTTAGCCTATGTTTGTATCTTAGCTTATGATCTTATCTCTCTAACTAGCTTTTAATCTTGTAAATCCATTTGAGATAAAAATTGTTAGGTTGTATTTAAAACTCTCTTCAAACACATTGCTATAAAACATCTATAATGTCTTTATTCCTGCAAAACAGCAAAGCACAGCATACAGACATGCACTCACTCCAAGCATACCTTAAGTGCAGTCACCTCCAGAGTGAAATACTATGACTATTAAACAGCCCACAAATATCCTGCACAAAATAACAGTATACACGAATGCAATGTCTAATACCTACCTGACACTGGAGAGAGAATTTTAGTGCAAAGTATGTATCTACACACAGTGGAGCTGTTAAATCCCCCCAAATTGCCAAGAGGTACAATAGTGACTCTGTCCATGCCCATTATCTGCTTCGCAGAGAAAATATTTCCTGTTTGATCTGATGAAAAGTTAACATAGGTTTGTAAGACACTTCTTGGATTAAATTAGATGCAGAACATAAAGCTAGACTTTAATGATGCTTCTTCATTTGCTAATCAGTCCCACACTGGTCGTCTGATGATACTGATAAGAGCTGAACAACAGAGAAATTAAAGAATGATTTGGAAAAATAAAAGCATTAAAGGAGGAAATTATATGTTATTGAAGGTTTAGGCCCTGGTCCTGCAAAGTGTTACTCATTTATATAACTGCAGTGAGTTACTTCAGTAACACTGAAGCTATTCATAGTGCTAAAAATTAAGCATATATGAAAACCTTTGCAGGTCCAGGGCTGACTGAAAGAGGGTTGAAGATCTAGTTTTAGCACAGAACAAAGAGAACGTAAAGGGTGGTCAGACATCCTGAAATATATTTCATGCATATACATTCTACACTTCTGTCCTCATCATAAAACATGGGTGTTTCGATCTCATTAAAAAATATTGAAAGTCTTTCTAGAAACACAAGGTGCAGCTGGGTTCTGCCCTGATGATTTTTACTTTTTAAATAAACACAGTGGATGGAAGGTGGATGAAGAACACGGTAAATTAACTAAGCTTAAAACCTCAGGACTCTGCAGAGTATTTACCTCCAAAATGAAGACATGCTGCTGGTTCTGTAATGCTCAGCAGGGACTTCACCTCTCCTGTTGTGGAAGGTGCTTGGGTACCATAGCAAGATAAACTCAAAAGAGTAAGTAAGAAGCAGAGGCAAGGAGGCTTAAAGAGATCAGTACCAAAGCGAGGACACAGGTCCCAGTGCTCTCATTATTAAACCATGTTCGCTCTCTGTATGTATAGGAAAAAATTATGGAGGATTGCAGTAATTTTTGGCCTTTGAAAACTGTGGGACTGTTTCATGCCCAAGTAAATGCTTCCATGCAAACTTGCTCCCTCAGGGAAGCTGCCCTTCAGTTTTCTTCTGGGTATTTCTGTTTTGCAGAAGGAAGGACTTCCCATTCAGAAAGGTCCAGTGTGTGCTTTCCACTTGTTTCAAGCAGCTGCTAGTGTGCTCTTGTTTAATTAATAGTGAAGTGAACATTTCTTCTTAGAAACGAGCTATTGAGAGTCCAAGGAAATTTTTATATAATCAAAAAATCTGTGTACTTGGAGAACAAGATACTTGAAAATCTGTGCAAGCAAAGAGCACAGCTGAGATAGACAGCAGCACAGGGTTGCAAAAAATTCACCAAAAGAGACCTGAACTGTAAGCACTTGGTAAACAATGAATGAAGTGAGACACAGTAAATAGAAACAGCACCTGAAGAACTGCATGCTTAAGGAATCACAAAAAGGAAAACAGTGTAGGTAATGAATTATAACACAGCATTCTCAGATTACTGGCTTTTTTTTTTTTTAATAACTACCTTTTTGATCATGATGTTTTCATATTGCAAATTCTATCTGAGCTGAGAATGCTCAGGTTTTGTAGGATTACACTCCCCCAGGTATGCATTTAGGATTCCACTGATAAGGATTTTTTTTAAAGCAATAATGATCTGAAATCCTGAGCTGTTAAACAGGCTCATTTCGTATTGAAGCTAATAGAAATTGCAAGTTTTCAGAACCTGTTTGTGCAGCAAATCCTAAGATTATATTTGGCTTCCTTTGGTCTGAACATGGGAAAATCCCCAGAGAAAGTGACTGTATGAGAATGGATGGCTGCAACAGGCTGTTAAGAAAGAAATGCAGAAGGCAAATCACAAGCCAGGCAGATGTGTAAGGGCTTGGATGGAAAAGAGAAATGAGGACTGGTGGAGAAGGAATAGAAATTATTCCAAACATGATAAAAGCATGAATAAAAAGAGGTTATGAGAACAGAGAAGCATGTAGGGACAGAGGACATAGTTCAGCCAAGATACTTGTCCTTAGAATTTTCGGAGTTGGAAAAAACAAATAACCCATGCTGCACAAGAAGAGAGAGAAAACAAATTTCAATGCAAAAAATCTGTTTGTATGTGAATAAACTGATTTTGTTGCACATGGAGACAACATAATTGGCATCATCATTTACAGAAATGACCTAAGCCAAACTTTTTGAAAAGTTTTGTCTGCTGACCACTGCCTTGAGTTACACCAGAAGAAACCCTTCTGAATGTGAAACATTTCACTTCAAGATCGTGAGCACTTCACAGTGCTTGGTTTTTCATGGGCTGTGGCTACTGGCTGCTTCTTGCAGGACAACTAATTGTCTGCTCAGGGCCACATTTTCACCCTCTTAGCTATCTGCTGACTTTCTTTATCCAGTGCTCTGCTGTCCTGATTGCTCCAAGGTCACAATTTGTCTCCTGTTTTAGGTATGTTTTAGGAAGGCATGTGTTTAGGAATGTTTTAAGAATGACTGTTTCTCTAGCTACCAGGAGTCAGTGCAGTCTCTCAGGTAGAAAAACTATGAGGAGCTATGCCAGAAAGGCCTGCTCTCTACAATGTATTGATTTATGTAGTTTAGACAAGAGAAGAAGCAAACAGACTGTCTTTCACTGGTAGGCTTGGATTTACAAGCCCTGAAATTGCTGAAAGTGAAGGGAAGTCTGCAGAAAACTCTGGCCAATAGGCTTATATTTCTTCTCTAGACAAGCAGTCTAATGGAGATGTTTTAATGCTGTGCATCTAAAGGCTGATTTAATATTAGCAAGGCAGGTATTAATCTTCTTGCCCACAATATGACACTTGTATCTGCTGGAGCGTAGGCTTGGCTGATAAAAGAAGAAAATACCTTCTTTTAAAAAAAAAAGAAGATTGGGTTTATAGCTAATTGTCTTATTTACATTTAAAGAATAGTTCAGTCTGAAATGGTTCTATTTCTCATCAGAAAAAAACAAAATCCTCATAGTTTTGATTCTGAGACTGACTTCCCATTCACCCTCTCTGGTGGCCTGAGGCAAAATGTTTAGGTTTTGGGCTGCTGGAAACAAAAGTAGTTTTGATATTTGATAACGAATTGAACTTCTGCATGGAGCAGTTTACTGGAAATAATGTTTCCACCCTTATTGTTGTGGAAATTTTAATGCTGAAAAGCCTCTTCTGGCCAAAGTTTCTGCCTGTGGAAATAGAGCACATAGTACCTCAGCCTGCACTTCCCTCACAGGAGGGAGAGGTTCAGGTGATGATGATGAGTTCCTGCTTTCCTGCAGTCCTAGAGGTCTTTGGCCCAGCTCTCATCAGTTGTAAACTCTTGTAGATTCAGCCTGGTACATGTCTAACCAAAACAAATATATTGATGGAAAATCATGCTGCTTTAAATCACTGCTGCTTTAAAAAAAATCCTATCATGTTATAGAGTCATAGAATCGTTCAGGTTGGAAAAGACATTTATTGGTTATTTAACCAAAAGCAGCATTTTGACAATTCTAGACTTTTTCTGTTTTGTTTTTAACTCAAAGTTTCCTCTTTTTTCATGTGTCTGAACTTTCCCCATGGCTCCTCATTATGTTTGGCTGTAGCTGTTCCTACTTGTTAAAAGTCTGTGCTTTATCCCTATTGCAGAGTTATGGAAAGCACACGCCTTCTGGCTAGAAAACACTGTGGTTCTTGTATATTTAATCAAACAGGGAACAGGCTGAGACAGTAATAACTTGCCACCTACACTGTTCTGTTAACAACTGAGGATTCTCCGTTTTGTGAACGTATAATTGTCATCACAGCTGACCTACAGTGGTATAAACTCATACAATGGACAACAGTCATGTTTGTCTTGATGTTAGAACAAGATGGCAAAGTAAGTCTGCTAGTGGGGTAAAGACCCATTAGGAATTTCCAGGATGACTGTTTAGCAAGGTGCTTTCTCCACATACCCCAAAATGGTTTTGTTTAGAACCGACTTTTTCTTTTTCTTTCTTGTTTTAAAGCTGCCATCACTTTATCAGCATGTCTGTCTCCCAAGGGCCTAATCTCTCAAGGTTTTGAAATAGCTTTGAGAGTTGAAAATTGTGAGCCCATCTCAGTAGTACTCAACATTTTACAGAATTAGATACTGGATACATAAAATGGACATTGATGCACCTGCATTCCCCTTTAAGAATGCCAGATTTCAGGAATTTTGAAGAATTACATTCAGAAAATTAAGACCACTGTCAAGAATAACATTTGGAAATACTGTCTGCTCTTAAAAGCAGACACAAAAATCACAAAATTATTTACAGGCATAACAGCTAAGCATTGTAATTGCTGCAAATTTATTCTTCAGAACTACCCTTGACATGCTTGAGAGCATCACTGGTTAAAATTATTTAGAGAATGTGGGAAAACATCTGGGAGACAACTGCTAGATTCTGAGCCATTTGTGGTGCCATGGGATTGCAAGTGTTTTAAGGGAATACCTATTGAATCTTTCATGAGTATAATGTGTGTGTGTGTGGGGTGGGACAGGAGGCTTACCCCTTTCCCTTAGTACACCACTGAATATCCAGTACTGTCATACTCAATACTTAATGAGGGCAAGAAATATAAAAATCTGAGTTGACTGTGAGGAAAATACTCCATTTAGTGGGAGCATTGCTCATGGCAATTTTCTTGACTTGTCTGTTCACAGGAATAATAATCCCACATAGCTGATAGCATTTCCACAGGTCATTCTGGAAAAAACCCTCATACATTTGAGTGATATATTTTCTACAGGCACCTGGGTAAGATAGAGATTCAGTAAAGCAAACAAAGAAAGGGTAAAAGTCACCAAATGTGGAGCTCAGAAAGTCTGTCCCCTTCCCTCTCAACTAACTGCTTCACAAACTTACAGGGCAAGGCTGCTCTTGTTTGATGTTTCCTGATAAACAATTTTTAGAAACACAGCAGTCAGTGCAAAAGACTCAGTGACTGACAGGGCACCACTGTTTCCCTAGAAAGCTCACCCTGGCCAAGACAGTGGAAGTGAGCTCTGTAGGCTGTAAACTATGTACTTACATTCTGGAGCTGCTTTTATCTGAGAATGCCATTTTTGATAAATAGTGCCCATTGTATATTGGGAAAAATCGTGATAGTTGGGGAAATTGAAGGCAGTGAGCATTGGAGAGGAAAAAAAGAATATTGAAAAGAAACTTTAATTATATTGGATTCAGTTTTTGAGATGGAAAATAGCAGCATTATCCATCAGATAGTCGACCATCCATCATTCCTGTTCATCCACCCTCGCCACTGGAACATTTGAAATGCATGGTCAAAGTGCCAAAGAGACACAGCTACAAATATCCTTTGGAACATTTAAGAAATGAAGAAAGTGGGTTATATATCTTTAACTCACTGCTAAGAGCAGCTAAAACAAATGGCTTCTTATTAGATCCAGTTGTATCGTACTACTACTTTTAACTTGCCCAAACTTTGTGTCTCGAAGTAGAGCTGGATTTCCACTTCAGGCAGAGAACGTAAACTTCAACTACATAAAAAAAGATTTAGACCTTTATGGGTTTTTGATGTTATTCATTGACCCTGGATTTGAAAACATGCTCAACATTGCTCAGTGTTTTAGTGTTAATTACAAATTTGTAAATTGCCATGCTTTAGTTTGAGCATGGTGGGAATTAAGACAAATTCCAAATGGAGAATACAGTCCCAGTATTTTGTGTTTAATTATTTTTGTCCAAACCCAAGATGATTTGTAGACATGAATATATGGGAATAAGATACTTTGCAGAGAATAACCTTAGCCAGTGGTGAATCCCCTCCCAGAAAGATTTTAGTAGACATTAAGACATAAATTTCATGCACTGTGCTCTGATGAACACAAGAAACATCTGTAGATACTATTGAGTACTATAAACAGAGAATACTGATTATCCTAGGAGTATTAAGATTTGTATCACTAATCAGTGCATAGAGGATGTAGGAGGAAAAAGCCTTTTATTTCAAAATGCAGAATAACCTGGATCTGTGACTGAAAGGTTTTATCAAATCATTTGAAATGAAGGAATCTTGGTAAAAATAGCTGAGTGATAAGCCCAGTTTAAGCATGGCTCTGGTGAATTATTAAAAACATTGCTCTGAACTGTGTTTTTAATAGTCACAACGCTACTACTATGGGTATGCTGATAATTGCTCTTCTGTAAAACTGTCAGACAGGAGCAGAAGTGGAAAACAAGTGAGAGAGACTGAGTGGCACAAACCAACCACTTAGAAATTACCTGGTTAATAACCTTGAAAAAGTTGTCAGAAACAAAATTGTGATTCAATTCTATTATTTAATGAGTAAAGAATGACTATAGGCATTAATTGTTCTTTGGATATAGAGAACGGAGTGATTTGTTTACTGTGAAAACAAATTAAATAAGTCTGTGATTAGAACTGATGCTATCCACAGTAAAATCTGAGCAGTGCAAATATATTAGCACATCTTACTTTTGTCACCAGAGCGGTGCAAGCAGTACCTGAATGTTTGGATGTCAGTCCTGGGCTTGTGATGAGGCATTGGCATCCCAACTCTCGAGTCCAAAGTTGTGTTCTTCTGGTAAGGGTACTGGCAAATACAGAGCTTTGGAGTTTTACTCCAGATAGGCTAGTACATTTCAGATTCCAAAACAGAAAGGAACTTGTGTTCATTAAATATCAGATGTTGAAGAATTAGATTTCATTTTATTGGCAGAGCGGTCTCACAGTCACTGCTACTTCTTAACACCAGTAAGAATTAGAGCTTCATTTTGTTAAATAAAACAAATGAGGAGAGATGAAACAGCTCATACAGGTCATACAAAGGCTGGGATTTGAACTCAGGTCTTTACAAGTCACTCTTTGATGTGTCCTGCTTTTGCAGTCTCAGATAAACAAACTTAGTTGTATCAACAGTATGGGAAGTTAGTACTACTGTTTGCTCATTTTCCAAGTTACAGTATTGTTCTTTCATCCCTCTGGAAAAAATCAGAGGGTCTTTTAGAACAAGCTTAGTCACACAGCCACCATTAAAACATCCATATGAGAAAGAGGCTGCTTTCTTTTGCATTGTTATTTTCTGCTAAGTAACTTGCTACCTTGCTTCCTTATGAGAGTCAGTGCATGTTTAGAGGTTTTGATGCTGCTGTTTCAGTTAAATGACCTCTTCACTTCATCACTGCATTTCTCGAAGAGGTCAGGACTGGAGACAAGGTATTTTGTTATAAGTGCTTTGCAGTAGTGGAAGGGCAAGAAAAAAACAAATGGATTCCTTGACAGCATTAGTGCCTCTACTTCAAGTACAAATTGCTTATAATCCATCTGTGCCTCTAGTATCAAGGAATTATTTGTTTCAGAAGCAGTAGTTTAAGGACTTGATATTGGGAGGTGCCTGAGTGGAAAGACAGAAAATAAAAATTTAATGGAAATGTAAACGTGACTTAAGTCTTGGTGAACCTTCATGTTTTTCCATTTTCTCCCAGTGGTATTGGAAGAATGGGATAGCTTGACTTTATGGTACAGTTTTTTTCTGAAATCTGGACAATTTTTTTTCCCCACTGGAAAGAGAAAAAAATATAATTATATATCATTAAGCAGAAGGGCAAAATTCTGCTCTGCTGCACCAGTGCAAATATGGAACAAGAACCTCTCATGATGTGCTAGGTCGGGATCAGTTCCTGTGGAGACTCACCAAAATGACTGCAATAGCACCAGATCAAGCAATCAGTTCTCATTGGTACAATCTTGAAGTTTACCGGTGGTATATAGCAAAATGTCTGAATTAATGGCTATAAAAGCCATCCAGTGACATAATGCCACTTAGGAAATGTTCTTGCTTTAATTGTTAGCTTAAAATATTTTTTTTTCTATGCTTAGATGATATATCTGTCTTTATAAATTTACTTTGAGCTTCCCATTTTGTAGCTAACAATGGCCTTGTGGTCTTTATGTACTGTCTAGGCATATAATAAAGAAAAAAATTTAAGGGGCACAAAAAAAAAATCTTACATCCCTTCTTGTTCAAGCAGCAAATCTACCTTCCCTAAGAACCTGTGAGGCTTTCTTTTATAGGAGCGAAGCCCTGATAATTTCCAGTCATGTCAATGGGAATTTGGCTCAGTTATCTTTTAGCACCTATTAACAGATTCCTAGTTAAACATTCACTTCTAAAGTGTTTCTTTTGGATCAGGATAGACTCTTGTCGTGGTTTAACCCCAGCCAGCAACTAAGCACCACGCAGCTCACTCACTCCCTCCACACCCAGTGGGATGGGGGAGAAAATCGGGAAAAGAAGTAAAACTCGTGGGTTGAGATAAGAATGGTTTAATAGAACAGAAAAGAAGAAACTAATAATGATAATAACATTAATAAAATGACAGCAATAATAAAAGGATTGGAATGTACAAATGATGTGCAGTGCAATTGCTCACCACCCGCTGATCAACACCCAACTAGTCCCTGAGCAGCGATTCCCCCCCCCCCCCCCCATTTCCCCCAGTTTATATACTAGATGGGACGTCCCATGGTATGGAATACCCCGTTGGCCAGTTTGGGTCAGGTGCCCTGGCTGTGTCCTGTGCCAACTTCTTGTGCCCCTCCAGCTTTCTCGCTGGCTGGGCATGAGAAGCTGAAAAATCCTTGACTTTAGTCTAAACACTACTTAGCAACAACTGAAAACATCAGTGAGTTATCAACATTCTTCACATACTGAACTCAAAACATAGCACTGTACCAGCTACTAGGAAGACAATTAACTCTATCCCAGCTGAAACCAGGACAACTCATTAAAAGGTAATCAGGTTTGTTGCTCTTCTTTTTGAGTACTGGTACAATATTTTTTTTCTCCTTTCTTTATGCTTCTTAGTGCCGTGTGAGTTTTCACCATGTTCTAATTTTTGATAGTTCATCTCAGAGTACCCTGAGGAAAATATTGACCAAACTGTAGGTACTATAGATAATTTAATGAACATAAACCTGATGATTAAATCTTCATGGCTTCTTATGTGAAATGGTAGAGAAGGGCTTGCTCCAGTAATTTTGGAAAGTAGAGTTAGTGCACCTGGATCCCTTGAGAACAGGGAAAACAAGTGATCAAAGAGAGAGTTTGAGAGCCTTGTGAGGGTTTTGGCAGAGGACTGAGAACTAGCTGAGGAGGAGAGAAAACTTGAACAGAGAGTAGCTGAGAGTCAGGTCAGGTAGGATGGATAAAGAGCCTGAAGCTGAACAGGGAACAGGCAGTAAGCAAAAGTGTCCAGTGAAGGTGTGTTTGGATCCAGCTTACCACCATGTCCCTTTCCTGTCTGAGTGAGAGAGCTGAGTCTCAGTGCTGATTTTTCTATTGTAATCACAAAGACTCCTGGTTACAACCTCCGCTTCCTTCCAGCTCTGAGAAAGGCTCCAGCCTCACTAGACATACGTGATTATTGACTGAGCATATTCATTGGGGGACCTGCATTTCTCCTCTGTCATCGTATGATGCATAGAACAATGGGTCACTGGAAAACAGATTTTTTTTTTTTTTTAACGACGTCTTTCTTTTTGCTGGGACATTGGGCAAAAATGATCAAAAATTGAGATGAGAAGAATAAAGTGCTAATCTGGGAGGACAGAAATTTTCTAGCTTGTTTCTCCCAGTAAGCTTAGACATAGGTAGCCCAGCAGACTACAATACTGGTGGGCTGTTACACCAGCATGGGACCTTGTGTAGACCCTGTTGAGTAGGAGAGAACTTGAATGCAAACATTATCCTAGAGTCCCTTCATGACATGTGACTGAGGGCTGTTTCGAGACTGTACTCCAGATAAATGGTTCTTCACATGTTCTACTACTTAGTGCATTTAAGGACTGTGTATCCCTGATCTTCTACTTGTGTTGAACAGACCAGTGAGCATCTCATGGCCAGTAATACCTGACGGATGTTGGAACTTTGCTAGTGCAATAAAACCAGAAACATGCATAATGGACTTCTGGACTGCTGCCTCTCAATTGCAGCTATGAGATACTCTATAAAAGGACCAGCTGCCAGTCTGCCAGAGAAGAAAAGCGATAGCTTGGAGCTACCACAGTTAATTCCCTTGTTAGCTTGTAACTAGATCCCAGATGTACTGCAAGAAAACCCAGACTAGAATCACTACCAGAAGAGTAGGTTATTGGGAGGGAAGCCAGGGTGTGCATAGTCAGGGACAGGAAAGTCTGTTTTCTGTGCTTTACAGCCCTATATACAACAGCATAAAAAAACAGGAAGGAAGACTCATTTGACTGGCTGGCAAATACAAATCACCCAGTGAGGAAGCAGACCTGATTTTTTAATGACAAAAAGCCATACTTTAACCAAGTTTAAAAAACCCACAATTTTATTTTTAAAGTAAGCTTTCAGAATTGCCTTGTACAAAAGCAAAGGAAAGAATGCCAAGGCTCATTTTTCCCCTTTCCAGTTCATCATTAAGATAAAGGCAGTTTCTGCAAGCATTCAAATGAAGGTAACACTGACAATATTCAGCAAAAGGGCAGGCTTGAATCAAAACTCAAGTCCTAAAACCTGAAGGCGTGGAAGACTTTTACTTCAAAATCTAGCCTTTTAGTTTCAATTAACAGCTGATTAAACCAATAGTTAAACAAATCCTTGGCATGCTGCGCAAGAGAAAGAGATTATATTAAAGCCACTATAATAAATTGTAAGAAAAGATGTCTGAATCTCGCAGTACGTAACCTTAACCTTCAGAATGTTAGCACCGCTTTTATTGCACAGGCAGACATTTTCATTTTTAAAATGGCCACAGCTGAAAGGTTAAAAGCTGGAAAAGCTTCTCCCCAACTCTAAGAAACACCTGTCCCCACACGATAGAATTTAGTGCATTGCTGAAAGAGATTTGACATTTCTGGCAAACAGTAACCCAGCTCACAGAGGAGGGGACACAATCATCTGAATAGACTGAAATTTTGTGTGACTCTCTTCAGTAGTGTGACCCTGTAGGAAGATGAGAGGAAAAAACATTTTCTTAGGGCTACATCACTGTCAGAAGATATCCTTACCTGAGACTATTCCTTCTGGGGGTGCCTCGTTACTATTTAGATCCCTTACGTAGGAATAAAGTGGCACGATCTCAGGTTTAGGGAAGCTGGATTGCCACTGAGTATTTTACTTGATTCAAGTAAGGAGCTAATTTGGTCAAGCGTTAGAAAACACTTGGATAAACCAGCAAAGACTCAAAAGAAAAACTTGTGATAGAAATCTGTCCTTGTGAACATGACTGAAGTATTATTTACAGGGGTGACCATTCACTTTGGTATTTGTTCACAGTGCTGAGGCATGTCTTGTCAATGTTTAGAACAGGATTAGTACCTTAGCACTACAGCTAAAAAAGAATGAGGAGTCAAGTCCTGAGAGGATGAAAAGTCAGACAAGCTATGATTTGTGTCAAAATAATGAAAACCAAAGCCTAATTCCCCCCCCCAGTATTTACACACATGGTTTCTAAACAAAAGAGGTGGGAGCTGAGATCTAGTATGAACTGAACAGTCTACAATTTCTGTTTAATTTCAGCTGAGCCACTGAGGGTAGGATGGAGTAATCTACGGGTTGAGACTTGTTATCCTGGAAGGACACAGTATTTTTTTTTTCTTTAAATTCATATTTTGTGCTCAGACTCTGGATCATTCAAGTCATTTGAGCATCTGCATGGCTCTCTGACCTGGATGAGGCAGATATTTGGCAATTGCTGTAATAGTATACCTGTTCTTCCATGCAAATGTTTCCTTTGATTTGTGGTGCAGTAAATAGCTTATCGATGCCTGTCACAGAATTGTTATCTTTGTCTCTTTGTAGATGTGTGTCCCCTCTAAGCCTAATGGATATTTCAAATCAGTGAGTACGAACATATTTTGACAAAATAAACTGAATATCATAATAAAAAATGATTGCTGCTAGCCAGGATATTATAGCATTCATCATCTACTGTCTGATGTTTTAATGTCACTTTCAACGGTAGATAATGAGGAATGGCAGAAAGCAATGCATTGGTGCCAACAGAGTTCAGTGGTTATCTGATCCCAGTATTAACAACTGTGCTCAGACCATTAATATCAGTATTTGTCCACAGCTCCATGGTAGTAAGGCAGCCAAGGCATTGCCCATTCTTTTTTTATAGTGACAAATGCAGCCAAATGCAGCTTCTCGAATCCTCCTGTGGAACATTGACTTGTCAAACATGACCACTGTACCCAAGAACTGAGCACTGTACTCTTTACAATAGTTTTCTTCTTTTTAGCAATAATGCGTTATAGGAAGCTGAAGCTGGAATGTCTCTGGATTTGCACCTCAGAACTGATTATAAACTCTGTTCAATGGGTCATATATGACCTTTCTCATGTGTTGATTTGTTGGAGTCTAACTTAAAATGTTACCTAATGATTCATTTTTTTTCCATCTGGAAAAATTTTCAGTCTGCTGTGTATCTAGTTACCTGTTTCCATAAACTTGCAAGAGTTTATTAATCTTTGATATGTCTGCTGATCTCAAATTTACTTGAAAAGTATTGTGGGGAACAGACTATGAAAAAACCCAACAGATGTCTATAATTCTTGGAAACCAGGCATAAAAGCCTGCACCCTTGTAAGGCCTCTCCCCATGTCGCTCTATCTTCTCTTAGATAAATGTTTATCTAAGTTTGTTTTCTGTGGTTTTTTTTTTTTTGCTTTTTTTTGTTGTTTTTTTTTTTTAGAAAATGAGTAATAGGAATTTTGCTGCTCAGTAATCCTTGGTAATTATAACTCAGGATTAATTTCTCCATGTGGTTAACAGTATAGCCAAGATAAAGTGTGAAGGACAGGCTTCAGGATGTATAATCTGATAGGGTATAGCAGCAGCAGCAGCAAGCCAGAAAGTTTCCTTTCTGGGCTCTCTGCAGAGAGAGACCACCAAACACATAAGCAGCACCTTCCAAGCACCTACTGCAAGACTACATATACCCTAATTCTTGAAAGATGTTGCATATTTGTAATGCCAAAGCAATAATGAAATAGTAACTCTACTATCCTACTGTCTCAGCAATTATATAACTATTTACTAGGCAGTCATATACCTAAGGACCAAATAGACAACCTGATTTGGGACAAAATTATTAAAATTAATGCCTAAACTTTTACATTTGTTTACCTAATGGTCTCCAGTGCCTGGAGGTTGTTAATCAGGATTTGGCAGAATGTTGAAGAGTCTTTATTTCCTCCTGTGTTTCTTGTTTGGGGACTGTTAGTATCTCCTGTTTTCAGCAGATAAGCTATGTTTCCTGTGTTAGTCAGGGAGAAGCACTCTGACCTGTCTTATCGAGTAGTTTGGAGGCGTAAGATTTCTTCTTTTTTCTTTTTGTTTTTTCTGACAGTCTTGAGAAACAACATGGACTTTGATTCTCCTCCTTAAAAGAATCGAAGTTTTTATATTCTCACAAATGAGATACCTGCAGATTCTCAGTACCATGATGGTAACTTCTGTCTGTTTTGTGATTTTACTGCATCTATTGGGCTGTTTTAATCTTATATCCAGTTGTGTTTCTGTTTCAGAGTAGGTTATCTATAATACAGTAACAGTTAGCTTTTCAGTTCTCTTTCATATATAGTCATTCGGGAAGTGTTTTCTATGTTACACTTTTGGAAGTACGTGCTGTGTAAGTTTGTAGGAAGCCTTCCGCCCAGCAGTCAGTACACCTTTCTTCCAAAGTTTAATTAAAGTGTTTGATCTTCTGTGTATGATGTTTTGCTTCCCCAGAAAAGTTTCAGACTCTGCGAGGGTGAATTGTGATCCATTTTTGGATACTAATTCTTCCGGGCTCCACTCTGCAGGAAACTGTGGACAGGAAAGTAATTACAGTAGCAGGTGTGACTTGTGACGTAAATGCTGTTTCTGGTCATTTATTGAAGCAATCTCTCAGGATGATGGCAAAGCAGAAGTCAATGTTGCATGAACAAATAGGTCTTTGATATCAGTAGCAAACATTCCCCACAATGAATCATGTAAAGGGACGGGCTGCAATGATGATGCGTAAGTCTCTGCTGTCTTGCCAGCAGACCGACAATGGAGTTCTGTAGTTGCTGTTTTGTTCTGACAATCCATTGTCATGAATCGTAATCCAGATGTATAAATTATCACAGTATATTTGTACATTCTCTAGAATAATAAATCACTGACCAACTTGCATCACAGCTTGCTGGTGGGGAAGGGTTACACTGTAGTTGAATCAGTAGGTAGATTGAGCAGGGCAATGGGGTTTGAAACTGGTGGATCTTGTGGGCAAGATGCCATGTCACTTTTGTTGGACTGAACATATTAAGCAAGGAATACTCAATGGCTCTTTTGTAGGTGTTGAGGAACGTGTTTGCTATTTGTGCAACTATTCCTGTATCTCTGGATACACAGTGAAGGAAAAGCACATGTGATAAGTGCTAAATAGTCACATTTCTAGTTCTTGGTCTGTACTCTATAGCGTACTTACATAGATACAGTCTTCTGCACTGCTGGATGACTGGCATTAGTGCTGCTTTGAATCCTTGTTTAGTGCTGTATAAATTACAGCACTAAGCTGTAAATCTGTAACCCTAAGTTAGGTTCTCTATTGTAGCTACACAGAAGCATATGCTTTTGCTCTAAAAATGGAATGCTTTCCTCAGTTTCTTCAAATGGTCTGGGCACAAATGCAATGGTCTTTTCAGCAGTGCCCTGTAGGTTTTTGCAAGTATGAGTCCACATTCATAACTGGAGGCAGTGGCAGTCACAACAGTGTGCAACACAAGGCTGAATAATATAAATACCTGGCTGTTTGCAAATCAGCATTTCACTGCTTCAAATCTCTGCAGTTCCACAAAACTTTGCTCTGAACAATTGTGCAGCAGATGCACAGTTAAGGAGAAACATACCATGTTGTACAAATAAAGCCAGAATATATTTGTGATCATGGTGGTGTTGAAACTTTTGTAATCGTATTTGTTTGTTCTGAATTTTTGCTCCTGTTGAAAATATTACAGACCAAAATAAGACAATTCTGCCAGCATGAAGTGGAGACTGGCAAAGTTCTGTTTCCAGCTTGCTCTGCCAAGGTGCTGTAATACAAATAAGGCTGAACTACAGGGCTTGAGAAACCTTTCCCAATAAAATGCCATAATTTTGATATCAGGCTTTAGGCTGATTATTGAGAAAGGTGGCTGTCATTCTTTAAAAAGCTTTGGGCATGGAAGAAATTCTGTAGCATACCCATTTAAAATGGAGAAATCCATTGAATGATCTAAATGCTGTGTAGTTCTGGTGGCCCCTGGACAACATTATGTAGCAATACACAGTCTACCGGGGTAAATGACATCTTTGTGCATTTTGCAAATATGACATCTGAAATTTTTTGGAAATACATGAAGAGCAGTTGCTTGGCTTTGCTTGAGTTCCTTGAATACATGTACAGATTAAAAATTTTTGTCTTTTCACTTTTATTGGTGAGACATATTCTGAAACTTCGATTTCATCAATAATGACGTTCTGGATTATTTTTAAAGGGTTGTGATGCAAACGGTGGGTTGCAATACAAATGGTGCGTTGTGTCTTTTCTATTGTATAAATAACACAGAAGATTTGATTTTGTTTCTGTGAACAAACGCTTCACATAGCAATGTTTTTTCAGTAGTCTGTTATAGTCACTGACACTACAGTCTGCTACAGTAGTGTACAGTGCTAAAACGTTACAGACAAGTAGGTATTTGCATGTTTCCCATAGCAAGCAGGTGCCTGTGTTGCATCCACATACACTGTTTTGTGCATAGCATACCTTTATGCACAATATGGAATTCAGCAAGTGTACTATCTGGGTCAAAAATCATGTTCATGTACAGTAAACCAAGCATAGAAATTGGTTCCCCAGATCACTCACTGCATATAATGGAGGGTCAGCAAGTGACAAACCTCTAAAGCATTACAAGTAAGTGAATTCAGGTAATAGAGACACTGCGGAGCCAGTATCTGATATTAATTAATCATCCATGTCTGTCCTCCTGATGTAGCAGAAATATTAGTAAGTTACTAATACAATGTACATTGGAATATTTATGTACAAAGTTAAAAGGCATGCCTGGAACAGTAATTTTATTTACCTGCTTTTACAGGAAACAACACATCATACTCTACTAAAATGTTCAATTTTTCTGCAGTGTTTATACCCAAATTTCTTTGCATGATATCCAGGGTCATATGCAATGTGTTGTGCAGACCAGAGCAGTAAACTGGTTTTCCTTGTGGGTGTTGCAGTTTGCAGAACCCATGGTTTGATTTTTGCAGTGTAGCGATTTTCCATAGACTGCTTTACACCCTGTCTTCTGTCTGGCTGCCTAGCTTGAGTGATGCCTCATATTCCATAACTTGCCATTCTTTCTTGTGCTATTGCTGACTCAATCTGACTAGCAATGATTTTAGTCTTATGTGACTAAACAGTTTTCAATACAAGTTGTAATTTGAAGCTAATTGAATCTTCCATGCTTCCAAGCTTGTATGTGACAGTGATATTCACAAAGCAACAGTTTTGTTTTGGTAATTTACTCACTTTCTCCTTATGCTGATGTAATTTATAGTACCCAGCTGTAATATTTACCCTGCAAATGAAATGCCCTTAAATGTACATGTATGTATCTTGTACATGCATGTACATGTATGTATCATCATCAAGAGGAAATGTATACAACATATATGGAGCTTTGGCTTCAAAACAGAGTCTAAGCAGAGCATGTTTTATTTCCTCAGGAAGATGATTGTCATTAAATTTAATTACATAGCTTTTCACAGACTCCATCTCAAACAGTAGAAGGAAATTTCAGGTTGTCTGAATTTGCAGAAATGACCCAGACAAGTGCACAGGCAGAGCAAAACAGGTAATCCTTACATAAAAGAGAGTCTACACAGCTCTCCATTTCTATCTCCCTTCTCACATCTGAGCAATGTCACTTAATGCTTCGCCAGGTCTGAAGTATCCTAGAATAATTGGAATTACCTAGAGTACTGTTCTGAGATTCCTCCTCCCTGGTTCAAGGCAAAGATAAACTGAAAGCTCACTGTCAGAAATAAACTATACTGACAACAGTTTACCCCGATGTCCAAAATCAAAGTGAGTGGTAGAGAAGATGCCAAGGCAAAGAAATATGTTCATATTAAAATAAATAAGTATTTCTACTTGATTAATAAGCTTTTAGTTTGCAAAAAGATTGCTGCTTCCTAAATTAGTTATCAAATATAGTCAACAACCTGCATCTAAAATGCCTCACGAATGCGCTAGTAGATCCATTTCAATTTTGTGAGCAACTTTTCATTGCATGAAGATGATGGATACCTTCATCTTACAGAGCATCTACAAAAAGAGATTCTTATGAATATCTTGCTTGAACATTGCTTCTTTATAATCAATGTTAATTTACTAAGATTGGAAGACAAAACCCACTATAAACCCATTCTGAAGAAAAATAAACTTTCTGGGTTGCAGAACTAATCACAATTCTTTATTCTTTCACTCTGTAGAAAACAAAATATGAAAGCCCAGAAGAATTTCCTGGATCACATTCCTGTGTTAAAATATGTTGATGTTGACATTAATTCCTTTTGAAAGCTTACTACTTACCCTCCATGCACCCAAAAAACGCTTTTAAAATTTGGGATTGCTGACTTGCATTTTCCAGTTGAGCTTTCTGATTTTTATTTGTGCTGTGAAACAGCAGTACAAAGAGGTAAAATAGCCACGTTTACAGCTATGCATACACCACAGACTTAACTATTTACCACCCTTATCTGTGGGATTCTGATCTCTTCCAAAATGTGAGTGACATTCACAAAGAGAATTTTCTGGCAACTAGTGTAATAACACCCAATTTCTGATACAATAAATCTAACTGATAGGATTCCAATTAAAAAAAAAAAAACCCAACAGGAAATTATTAATACAAGTACTGTAATTTCCAAGTGCATTTATAGATTTCTCAGTTTCGCAGCAAATTCTCACTGCCAACATGCAGCAGTGGTGTTGAAAGAGAGTACAACTGTAGGATTTACAGCTAAGGTCTATTTTGTGTGAAGAACATAATGTAAAGAATTGTGTAGAAAAAAATACTACATTCATAAGATATGCAGCAGCTTACTGTAAAATTATCAGCATTCAATAAAAATTTAGGGGTGGAATCCTGATTCTTTTGAACTTGATGACAAAACTGTCATAGTTCAAACTAAGACAATGATTCCAGGTGTTAAAATGCCAATAAAGTAGAAAACATTCAGAAAGGGTAGTTAATGGTCTTTTCTTTTAAAGTGCATATTATTATCAGTACAAAGTCCAGTTCACACTTAGTTCATCATTGTTTATTTTTAAATTTGGTCCTTATGGCAATACAGTATGGAAGACTTATTGTTCATTGCCTTATAACCTAGGAATGAACCTTCCTGCCTCCTCCTTCTCTCCAGAAGTACTTTGCCTAAGGAATAATCACATTAAAATCGGTAGGATTTCTGTCTGACTGAGGTAGCACTCAGCACGAACAGTTCTGGCAGAGCTGAACTCTAAATTAAATTGACATCCTCATTCTTCTGCCCATTTCTTCTCCCAGTCTTGTTCCGGTGACACGCGAATAGTATCGAACCTGCATGGCTGCTACAAATTCTAGTTCTGATATTGCTGGAAGGATGATGAAATATTTAAAAAACCCACAGAGTCTTTTTCCCATTCCTTTAGAAGCAATAATTAAACAAAGAGATTTGCATATAGGAAAAATCTATTGCAGCATTGTAAAACAACGGAGATATGAGATGTAGGACTGGAATTTATCTACTGGAATACCAGTTATTTCAATATTCTGTGATTTCTTCATCCTTGCTAGTCCCATTTCTACTAGTGTGATAATATGTATACGTCCCTGCACAGCAGTTCTGACAAACCACGTGAAATTTCTATTCTGTTCCAAAGTAATTTTGGTTGTGAGTATGCATTGATTATTGTGTTAGGTAGGAAGATGACCTAGGAAGAAAAGGGTCTGATCCTGAAAATGCTCCCTATGGGGCCATGTAATGCTAGCTAGCTAGTAATCCCTCCCTCATGCTAGACAGTAACTGAACGTGCTAGCAGAACTGAGTGCTATTGTATGAATGTGTCATGTAGAATCATAGAATCAGAATTGTTTAGGTTGGAAAAGAACTTTAGGATCAGAGGCCAGCTGTAAACCTAACACTGCCAAGTCCACCACTAAACCATGTCCCTAAGCACCATGTCTACAGTGTACTTATTGTACTTACTGTATTTCTAATTATAAAATTACTAAACAACAAGTGAGAAAACTCACTTGTTTGGTGTTCCAGTAATAGTGAGGAAAGGTCTGTATTGCCCAAGTTTAATGGGTAAATGCTGGCCATTTGGATTTTTCCCTGACTATGCCAATGGTAACTGTATCTAATGGGAAGTGTTTGCAGGACTGAGCTCTTTATTGTACCTACCCTGCATTACTGTTCTTAAAGTATTATGAAGAAACTGAAACGCTGCTGCCCATCTCTTGGATAGTAGCTACGGGAACAGATTCTTACAATTAAGAGTTAGTGGAAATTTGCAGATATAAGCATTGCTGGATTAGCTGGAAACCGTGATACTTTTGATCTGGCTGAAATCTGTTCCCATAAAGTGTAAACCCAACAGTTCCAAATCCACTGTAAGAGCTGTCAGGATGTACTTCTGGAAGGGTAGGGGTGGGTCAGCTTTGCTCCAGTGCCTGTGTGTTTGGCAATCCTGACCAGGAGCCAGACAAAACACTGATTAACACTTATTATTGCCAACATCAAAATAAACACTTTGAAAAAGCAAACTCTGTTAGCACTTTGTTATCTTTTGCAAACTCAACCTCCTTTTTGTAGCTGGATAGAATGATCCATGTAGAAGAAACTTAAAAAGCAGCTCCAGAAATGATGCTTTTTTTTTACTTTAAGTAAGTCAAATATTTTACATATTACTATAAACCATATATGGTGGTTTGTTTGTATTGCATTGGGGGGTTTATTCTGTTGATTAAACATTGTCTCAGTTACATTTATATCACTTCTGCAGTAACAGCTTTATCATGGTTACATTATTACTATTACAATTTAACCTTAGGTAAAAAAAAAAAAAATCTCATAACTCTATACATTTTTCTACCTAATAACTCTAATTATCATGGCTTTATATTCTCTACCTCAGTTAATACAAAGTAAGTTCCTATTTTCCAGTTAATACAGACTGGGATAATGCATTCTGAGTCAAAAGCAAACTACCCCATGGATCCTCCTGCCCATAATTCATTTTTCAATGCCAAGTAGGAGAACTCCTAATTAAGTGGGGCACCTAGCATTCAGATTTTTCTGCTTGAGATATACAGAGCATTAATGAAATCAACACTTCCTACCATGAAGAGTCCTGTTCAGAAATGGATGAGAGGCTGGACACAGAACAGGCGGGTGCAGTGTGTTGAATGACATGGTGTGGACAGGCTGCTTTCCAGTTAATCATGTCAGAGTGACTAATGGTTACTGACTCCTTTGTTAGGCTCTGGACGTTTTCAGTGCATACATCGGGTGAACATCTGATCTTGGTGAAATTGGTTTTCTTTTCACAAATAAGCCTTATCAAATGAGAAAACTCTCATCCTACAGTGATGCAACGCTTTGGAATACAAGGACTAAGAAAGCTTCAGTCAGAACTGCTCTTTGAAACCTGCACAGTTTGTGGTGGAGAACTTGAGCCTCCCTCCTTCATCCTGGCTTTTAAGATTGCTAGTTAACTAGCTACATAGTTACCCAACAACTTCAAATCTGGATATCTCACCTTTGGAGGGACCATTCCTACTCCCATTGAAATCTATAAGGCTTTTTGCAGTGGCTTCATTGAAAACAGAATTTGGCGCTCATTTTCACTAAATTACCAAATCAACAAGGAATAGGTTTAGTATTCGTATGCTAATTAACAGCAATATTTTACCAAAAAGCTGCGAAAAGTAAATGAGTGGGTTGCAAAAAAACTCCCAAACCAACATAACTGCTAAATGTAGCTAATCTGAAAAAGTGTCTGAAACAAGAGAAAACAATTACCAAATAATAGTTTCTTTTAGAAGCTCATTAACTAATGTTAAATTAATTGGAACTCCTTAATAAAGCAAAGTAGGCAAGTCATGTAATTAGTAAGGTTTCATTCTGATCTTATTTGCATCTTTGAAAATAACAGTGCTTGCTCTAGCGAAACGAATCAAACAATAATAGCCAAATCAGGATCATCCCCCTTGCATGTAAAAGCCTCCTCTAACAACCACTGAATGTCAGTGGAATTACTTCTGTTGACTGAATGAATGTTGAATTTGTCCAGGGGCAGTGATCTTTGTCAATATGACTATACAGCTACAATTTTTTTTTGCACACAATCTTTTTTGCAGCATGGCATGCACAGGTATGTAGAGAATCCTCAGACTTCTGGTGGCAGAAAGACAATATTGAGTCTGATCCACCCATGAGTTCTAAACAGAGAGGGACGATGCTGGGCACGTGCAGCTAGTGAGAAGAAATTTGCCTTACTGAGTATTATGGGGTCAGAGACTGGAAAAGAAAATTTGCTAAGCTCCAGTTAATTCCATAGCTAGAAAACAGCAAGGATGCAGCAATTTAATTTGTATAAAGTGCCACAAGAAGGTGATGGAGTTAATGCTGGCTTATGTCACCTGAGTACCTAGTCCAAAAGATTTACAGTTGATATGATATTGACTGTCATGGAATTGATGAAACATTGATCATTGAAGGAATAAAATTTAGAATTATCTGAAGGTGATTCTCCTGTTAAACCATTTCTGATGTTTGTTGTATATATTGCTATGCAAGGATTTATCCTTAAGAGAAAATACTCTGATGAAGTGCAAACTAGGTAAGTCGAGAAGTGGATGAAATGGTAAGAATTGATTAGATCTATTTTTTTTACTGCCTCTTCATTACCACCTTAGTGGTCTACACCACTTCAGATGGAAGTATCTCCAGGAAATTTTTACCTTGCTTTGAAGAACAATATTGTACTATCAAAAATTGGAAAGCATCAGGAAATGAACTGCAGCAATGTTTAATTTTGAACACAGGTGATGACCAAAATACCTCTAGATTTTGCTTATCAAGGTCATTGAGAAAAACACCAACCAAACATAGCTATTCTTGAATAAGTCAATGGTATTAGAAAACATGGTTGGTAGAAGGTAGAACTCAAGGTCTCAGAGAGGTTAGAAACATACCTATTTTCTAAGGAGTGACTTTCTCTGAGCCGAACTTAAGATATTAATCCAGCGAGCATTTTCTCACTCAGGTCCGCTGCCTCCAAAGTTTCTGTGCAAGCCCTGCACTAGCCCTCTGTGACGGCAGACCCCGGAACACACCTCAATACAGGCTTGCTCTTGCTTAGCATATTTTTGAAGTAGTGGATCCGTTAAACATAAGGACGGAAGCAATCTGCAGAGCACTTATTGACAGAGTTAATCCAGAAAGATTATGTTACTTCCTCTGATGGCTGCTTATTTTTTGCTTTTACTTATTGACCCAGACAATCATCTTTGAGGGTAGTGCATGGCATCCAGACAGACTATCTGTATCTGTTGCTCGACATCAGCTGCAGGACAGTTGAAGTCTATGAATTTGTAATGTTCCCTAGTTTTTCTCTCTTTCCCAAGAGATACTGTAGCATCACAGGCAGTCTTTCTCTAGTAATTATCCATCTTCTACTCCCCCCATTCTTCATTTTAATCTGTCCTTGAGCAGAACTAAACCAATAAAAAGAGCTGAAGTTTATCAATTCACTACTGTATAATTCTTTCTCACACACGTTTTGGTGCTATCCTACCATTTCTTAGCTATGATTTTACAATGCAATACTGTAAAAGGTCTTACAGTATTGAGATCTTACTATGGTTCAAAATCAAGCTGAGAAATCTGTACTATAAAATACAATCACAAATAGTTAAAGCTGAACTACAGTAAAAATCAATAAGCAAAATAGTTATTCAACAGTCTCTAAAAAAAAAAAAGTGGAGCTCTGTTTTTTTAATTTATCGAGTCAATTAACTTCCTTTTTAGCTTGCAAGATCCAGTCACTTATCTTTGTATCTTGTAATGAAACTTATTCAAACACAGCTGTATACATTGCTCTTTTATGTTCCCCTAAAACCAAGCAAGAACTTCTGAGGTGGAAGTTTGACTAGCTACATGTATAATATTATCACACACATGCTGGTACGACTGGAGAAATGAAAAATAATAGTGATAACTCTCATTAATAATTGATTTATAGGAAGCTATAGTGTTATAACCATGAATTTGTAACAGGAATGAGAAGCATGTTGGTAGTCTCTTAATATTAAAGTTCAAAATTATTTCTTATTGTTGTGGTTTAACCCCAGCCAGCAACTAAGCACCACGCAGCCGCTCACTCACTCCCCCCACACCCAGTGGGATGGGGGAGAAAATCAGGAAAAGAAGTAAAACTCGTGGGTTGAGATAAGAATGGTTTAACAGAACAGAAAAGAAGAAACTAATAATGACAATGATAACACTAATAAAATAACAACAGCAATAATAAAAGGACTGGAATGTACAAATGATGCGCAGTGCAATTGCTCACCACCCGCCAACCGACACCCAGATAGTCCCCCAGCGGCAATTCCCTGCCCCCACTTCCCAGTTCCTATACTAGATGTGGCATCGCATGGTATGGAATACCCCGTTGGCCAGTTTGGGTCAGGTGCCCTGGCTGTGTCCTGTGCCAACTTCTTGTGCCCCTCCAGCTTTCTCGCTGGCTGGGCATGAGAAGCTGAAAAATCCTTGACTTTAGTCTAAACACTACTTAGCAACAACTGAAAACATCAGTGAGTTATCAACATTCTTCACATACTGAACTCAAAACATAGCACTGTACCAGCTACTAAGAAGACGGTTAACTCTATCCCAGCTGAAACCAGGACACTTATGTATAATCTCTTTAAGTTTTATGACAAGGCATATCATGCATTTATTCTAATCCAGAAATCACAACAAACCCATACATTTTGAAAAACTGAGTCTGAGTATCTGAAGGGGAAAAATCTGTTTCTGCAGTTTAAAAATGGGTGTCATGGTTTACATAGAATTGACTGCAGGCTTTCATTTTTACAGTGTTAAATTCTTATTAAAAAAAAAAAAAAAGAGCCTGTTTTGGCATTACAACAATTCACAATGACCACAAGAGCCTGGTGCAGCTAAAGTATTATGCACTAGTCTATTACTTTTCACTCACTGGTGGTGCTACACGAGGCACTTTTGGTATGCGGTGTGGTGCATCTTCCACAGCGATGCAGTATTTTGTTGTTTAGTGTAGTTTGCACATTCCAAGAAACAATTCTCTAACATCCAGTACTGCTTGACATTGTCCAGTGAAATTTGTTCCCAGACACTTAGAAGAATCACTTGATTTCAGGATTGGTATGGACATGCTACAGTATAACATAGTTCTAACTATATCTGCAAAGGTTTTGTGTGCTTGTGATGCCTATATTGTGATAGAACTAAAAAAAAAAAAACTTACAGTGAGTTAAATAGCTTTTTCTGTGAAGAGAAACAGAGGCTGTAATTTTGAATTAATGTACGTTTAAAGGGTGCAACATGTGAAATAGTGAGTTATAACTATGTTGGTTCACTGAAGTGTTGTTTCCAAGGTCACAGCTTGTTTTTAATGAAACACCTGCAAGAAAGATGTGTTTCATCTTTCTTTTTTTCTCTTCTGTAAAGATGAGAGGGAAGTTTTAATTTTCCAAATTATACATTTCAAAGTGTGTACAATGCAAGAGAATAATATATTTTACTTCTTTTTAATCATCTAAAACTAAGACTGACGTACAAGTTAAGTGTTTGGAAGAAAAATTCCTTGTTTAATGTGGAGTAATATATTGCACTAAAATGAGATTATTTTTCTTCCAGTATATTTATAGAACAGGAAAAAGCCACCAGCTACCCTCCATTTCAGGCTTTTTTAATGTTAATGTAAAAGATATGTATGACATTAGTCTTATAATCTTAAAAAGAGGAGTTATTAAAATTAAATTAGAAATGCTGATGAATAGTATTTGGATAAAATTAGATACTCTTCTAATGGATTTTTGTAAAATTTTAATGAATTAAACAGTTTATAAAGAGCTAGTTCTTTTATAAAAGTCAAAAGTTGAAATAAGACATAATTACCTTCATGTGCTTGACTTTAAATACAGAACAATGGAATGCATACATATTGTATTTGATATGTTAAAAAAAGTATCATTATCAACAGAGACTGTGATTTCATAAGTCATTAAAAGGCTAAAAGGGAAATTGCCTAAACTTTGATTTTAAACATGTGGATAAAATGATCCCATGATGACGTGGAGACTCAAGCTCATTCCAGAAAAGCAAAGCACTGAATGAATCTCTTGACCAAGAAATAACTACATGTTACTGGAAAATTAAGAAATGAACTTTAAATATAGCTCAACAATGATAAAATGTAATGCAGTTTTATGGACAAAAATGATCAATTTTCTTCAATATTCTCTAGCAATTTATAGATTTTTTTTACATTAAAAAGACTTTATCAAAGTCTTGATGTATTTGCAAATACAATACCTCAGGAATATTAAGAACCAAAGAATTGATAGATGCCTCACAGAACTTACTTCAGTGGCCAGGTCATCTGCAGTCTTACTAGAATGGCAAACTGATCTACCATTATAGCCTATTAGAAGTGTTCAGCTATTAACAGAGGCGGGGACTCGCTACTCAGATCTCCAGAAGGAAAATCAGCTGCACAGTATCTCCTTCTTGCCACAGGTGAAGATCCCCAATAAGAAGTATCTTAAAACTTTGGGTGCTTGAATTGCTGAAGAAGTGTTAAGATACTACCTGAACAATGTCTTAGATACAAGCTTGGACAGAACATGAGAGAGAGATGGGTGGCCCATCTTCATTGGTAAATCAGTATCTGTCAGTGAAGGCGGTGAGCAAATTGGTAAGTTCTCCCAGCATGATCTCCTGTTTCAGAATGTTTCCATAAATTTGGGAAGAATACTGATGGTCTATTGATTCTTAAGAAAGGAATTGTATTGGCCATTTACAAAGAGATGCATAAAAAGAAAAGTTCTGTAATGAATAATAAATATACTCTCGGTGTCTGCATGCTTACATTGATCATCTTAATAGACAGGGAAGGTTGATACAAATGGAACTGTGCAGCACTTGGTACACCAAGAACTGTGCAATCATCACGATTTCATTGGGATGCAAAGGTGTGCAGTGTCTCAGCAAGTCAATGCATTTGTAAGAAGTATCTGGACAAGGACTAAACTGACTACAAGCAACTGTACTGTCTTTATAGATGGACCAGTGTAACTGGCCATTAATTTTTTCATTCTGAGCCTTAATGTCTTAATTTACATTTTATATACATTAAACTGAGGATGTGTGGAAAATTTTTGTAGGCTAAATACATCTAAATATACTTTTCCAGCAGCTGCCACTTAGTGGTATATTCTGACAGGTACCTCAACATCATCTTGAGACTCATACTTTTATAAATGCAGAGCTAGAAGGCAATACAGACTTAGGTTCACGCTGTGATGAAAACTAATCATATTACTAGTATATCCGTCAGGTTTTAAGCCATCATCATCATCACAGGAGATAATCTGTTGTAGTAAGACTTAGCATGACCTATATGTGAGCTGAAGCTAGGGTGAAATGCGATTGAAGATGTATACTGTGTCTGGTACCAGGTGTGCATGTAAAAGAACCTCTTGCACAAAAAAGACTTAGTAAGGGTTTTATGGGTGTGTGAGACTGTATCCTGTGCACGTAACTGAAGAGAGGGACATTGCCGTTCTTGTCTGCTCAAATACTCGGCACTTATTTTTCAGAACTGGAACACACTAGCTAGACACTCAGTATTTTGTCTAAAAGATTTGGATGAATACTGTATGCACTCTGTACTTCTGAGAAAGTGATTCTGTATCACCCTCCACATACAAATTGTTGTCTTTTGATTTGTCTTTTGGTTTTAGGTGAAATAAACCTCTTCCAACTGAAAGTTTCCTGCAAAAATCACAATCAGTTCATTTTGAACTGAAGAAACAGCAGCTCCCCAATATTTTTTTTCTCTCTTGTATAATGTTCTCTCTCATAAGGTTCAGAATATAAACACTCTTCTGAGAAGCGTATGGCTTAAAACAACATCTTCCCTATGAAGGCATTAGCACCATGCCAGTGTGCACACTAGGGATTCTCTCCAGTACTTACTGCATGTGCTATGGGAAAAGAGGTTTTGTGACTGGGAACTGGAATGTCTTAAGAGCCATGTTTCGTTACCAGTTCATTATTAGTTTCCTGCATGGTCCCTACCTGGCTTCCATGTCACTCTGTGCCTCCTGATGAGCAATACAGGTTTATACTTCATTTCTGCCACTCTTCTGTTTTTTCTGCTTAAATTGTAAGCTCTTTTGGTCTCACAATATGACTGTCCAGCATGTAGGATATGGCGCTGTTGGAAGAGCAGCTTGATAGTGTTTTGACTGAGATAATTTGAACTGTACTGTTAAATACATATTTATTTGCTGTGCTGGATTGGGACTTTATAACATTTTTCCTTATAAGGGGGCTTCTCTTGTTGCCACTGAATCATTAACTTTACTCTTAGTTTTGAAGGTTATAAAGGACCATTGGGAAAATCTAATGTGATCTCCTGTACAGTTCAGGGCATATTGTTTCATCCATATAATCAACAGCATATTTTGGAAAGGCATCCAACCTTGATATAAGGGATTGAAATGATGGAAAAATGCAAAAGGTATGTGAGTTAATAATGTTTTGTTAATAATCTGTTAAAATAATTTGTTACATCTGCATCCTGCCATGCCTTTTTGTGAAAGATTAAAGCAAGCCCTGTTCTTAACTCCTTGCTGTATAAATACTGTGTCTCCATGCAAGACTGTGATCTCATCATATTTTTACATTTCTCAGGGAAAAATGAAACAGTCAAAGCTGCTGTCAGTTGCTCACATTTCAAATAAAGTTTTACAGTCTTTGAATCATTCTTTTGTGTCTTGCCAGAGTCCAAAACTCTTTCTCAACCTCTACCTTAAAAATTGGACATCCAGACTGGACACAGTGTCTCAACAGCATGCGCTTGGTTGGACCAGCAAGAATAATGCTGTAATCAACTTGATAAATGCTTGGGCTTAAGAATCAGAAATCTTAAAATACTGAACTGTACATGATTTTCCCAGTGTGGATTTTATGCCATTGTTATCAGTCAATGTTGATAATATCTTTTTTTACTGTATTACATTTTTTATCATTTTTGCTGATCATTTGTAGATGTCATAGTGAGGGCCTTCTAGAGCTTTCCAGCATCTGCCTTGCTTGACAAATATAGCTACTTATATATAGTTTAACAGTTAAAAATATCAAATAGTTTAGCAAGTCCACTGGAGAACTAATTTTTTAGTGAAAGGGGAGGAAGAAGGAAAGAGTTACCAGGAGAACAAATGTATTTGGGAAAAAGGGTGAGGAGATAAGCTGAAGCATGTAGAGAAGACCTGAACTCTTCTTTTGCTACAACTTTTTCCTCTATCCTCCCTTCATACTTTCCCACCTGTCCAATTTATTCTTAATTTCTCCTCTACCCTGCCACCCTTATTTTTTCTACATTCCCTTATCAGTTGGAATTCTCAATGCAGAAACATTAAATCTTTCTAGTGTTTAAGAAAAATTTTAATGCTGTTTTAAAACTGTGCACCTAAATTACTTACCTTCCCCCACACTTCTAGCTACCTGTGCATCTGCCTTTCTTTATCAAAAGTAATTCCTTTTGGAAAGTGTTCAGGAGCAATGAACAACTGGTGGAGGTACTTGCAGATTGCTGTTTAACTTAGTAGGAAACAAGGTGAAGAAAGATACTCGAAACAGTATCAGGAGGAGTGTTTAAGAAAGGCTAAACCTCAGACATCACCCCACAGAGCAGCAGATCACTCCCTCACAAGAATTGTGCACTAGTAGTCACTAAGTAGCTAGGTGTGCTGGGGAAGGGATTTTCACAAGAATTTAATGTTAGGTGCTCCTGGAGACAAACAGAAACGTATAGATGTATTCCAGGGTAACAATTCCTCTTCCCCTCTGAAAGTGTGCTATGAAAAGACATACTCCATTTGTTTCTTCTGTTGGCTGCTGCCTGTTTAAAATCATGCATTAGTTTCAAGCTATGCCTGAATGCTGAGTAGGCCATGAACTCAGACCAGCAGGGCTCTAATCCTGCCTTCCCTACCAGTGCAAGGAAAAACATAAGTTTTACCTGAAACTATGCTGCTAGGTTTGATCCCAAATTTGTGACCATAACCACAATGTGTACTGACAAGCTATTAAACAAATCCTTTCTGCACTCTTTAATGATCTGCCTCAGGATTGCAAACCAGAACATTTAACTAGGCACCTGTTAAAAGTGGACATCATAGTGAAATAAGTAGGTACAGATGAGTAAATGTTGACTGCAGAATATACTGTCTAAAGACTATGTTGTAATAGCTTTATTCATGTTACTATAAGAGTTTTTTTTCTCTACTGGGAAGGCCAATGAAACCAGCAGGTTTACTCAAGAAGTAAGGCGCTATTTGAAGTTAGTGATCCAGGACTGGATCTTGTGAACAATTTTGTTTTCTCTCAATGGTTGGTTTTACACTAGCATAATGCTATTATTTCCATTGATCTACCAGTATAAGTGAGGTGAATACCAGCTCTGCTACTTCCTGATTACACTTTAAAATTTATTTCCTCTAATATCTTAGCAAATGAAAAGAAAACACTGCAAGTTTTAATTAGATTGTATTCCACTGTTTTGTAAGGCATGAATATGCCTGAAATTACAAGTCAGCAAGAAGAACAGTATTTCAAAGTGAACAGCAAAATCTATTTGTGTCCTGAGTGCCTTTGTCAATATAAATCAGAAACATGAACAGTGAAAGAACACTAACTGACTACTTCTCTGTTAAAAAAAAAAAATACTACTCTGCATGAATTTTTGTATGCTTTTATATATTAGGTACTGCTATGCAAGTACTGCTTTAGTAACTGCCTTGCTGTAATAGGATTTGGAAGACAGAGAACCTCTTCTCAAAGAGGATTTATGGCTGTCTCCACAGAGTAAGTAGATAGATTTTGAATGCTTACCATAAGAAACAATTTGATTTCTTCCCTAAACCAATGCACTAAATTATCACAAAACAGTTGTTTACATTGATTTTGAACTGATTTTAAAGAAGCACTTAGTTGTACTCAGGGTATTGAGTTTCTGAGAGTAGTAGAGCAGTGAGAGGATCCAAAGGATGACTCATGAGCACATGAAATTAGCTTACTTTGTGACAGCAATAGAAACAACATACAGCAACCAGGGATAATATAGGTAAATAGAGATAAGCAGGAATGAACATCAGGAAGTAGCATAAATCACACAAAAGCTGTCCTCTCTATGAAGTATTTTTCACCCGACCGCCATTATAAAAACAGTCCTCTCAAGCTCAGATTTATTCCTTTGTTCTATATAGGTTTCTACTTCTGACGGTTTCCTGCTTTTTTCCCCACAAGCTCTTCCTACTTGTCTAAAAGTAATTTTTAATTTTTTTTCCTTGCTTTTTTTTGTGTGCCTCTGCGTCAGAGCCAGTTCTTGGGAGGGAGAACCACATCAGTTGGCAGGAATAGGGGAATCAACTAAGACAAAGTAAGAAATGGTGCCAGTCAACTCCTCCGTCAAAGGTTAAGGACAGCTGACAGGGTTTTCCTGGATACATCTCAACTTCTAGTCAGAAATGGTGCACAAGTGGAATGTGAGGACATTTTATATTGGTATGAAATTTGAGAATGTCTTCTAGCCTGGTCAAGCCTGGTACTGCTCCTGCAGAAATGACCAGAGCGTGCATGTTGTATACTGCAGCCACTCAGTGCTCACACACTTGTGCATGGATGGGTTGGCGTGCTGCAGTTGTGCTGAGGGTGTGCAGGAAGCACTGTGCTTGCTGCATTATGTGCTGCCCATGTGTTCTCACCTTTGCAGTAAATTCATCGCCTCTGTTCACATCCCCTTTCCCTTCTCCCTACACATTGGATTTATTGCATGAATGCAGAACATGTTCTGTATCTGAAATGCCCTGGCAATGTTGGATTTGCTGTGCTCAAAGCCCATAGCATGTGCATACCAACTTCTGACGGGGAACAATGGACAGAGTATGCAAGTCCGGCCAGGGTCCTTTCTGACTGCTGTGGTGCCTTGTTAATCTGGGAGTTACTCACTCACCACGGTGTCTGAAACTGACCCCTTCATCTTTCAAGTTTTCCAGTAAGTTCGGTTCTTTGGTTTTGCTTTTAGCAATTCAGGTTGCGAAGTGATGGATGGCAATGCAGTTATCTATTGCCCAGTGACTTAGAAGGCGGCTCCGGATAGCTGACACCCTAGTAAATAAGCTCAAAGAAGTTGATATTCCCTGCTTAAAATGTTTAGAAGTAGAAATAATGCCCCGTGATGGAAGTTTCTTTTAATGAACAATTGTGAGAAGAGTTTGATAAAAGCTAGAAATATGTTGGATATTCACAAGTAAGAGTTCTTTCTCAGAAATGAGCTTGATTTCTGAATACAGGGCAGAGAGAAAAAGCAATAAATGGAAGAGATAATTTTGTTTGCTGCTAATAATTTATCAGCTCTAATCAGGGTGAAACCTATCTATTAAAATGTATGCGGAAGTGTGATGATAGTATTAGGAGTGCCTCATTATTGTTAATTCATTTAGTACTCAGTGTAATAGCACTAATCATAATTAACTCCTCTGGTATTAATAGGGTTGTCATACAATATGTACAGTATTTGCATGAGAATTCCACTCTAGATTCTCATTAATTAGAACACCATAAAATGTCAGCACTTTAATTTGCCTTATGTTAAATACTATGAGGAAGCTTCCAAGTTTTTCCTATTAGAATTTATCAAAATACTGCTGCTACATTAATTGTAGCCAGAAATAATAGCTTGTAACCACCTATTTATCAGCTAATTACTGTTTAAAAGTCTTTCAATTTTTGGGGGATTACTGTTGCTAATGGACAGAGGAGGAACAGTAGCTTAATATACCAATGTTGGAGTTTTTATTAGGTGAAATACCCTGTGTTTTCTGAATAGGTTTCTCTGCCAGTCTTCACAAAATGCTTGGTGTCAGGGTCCTGCAGGACCGGTGTCTCCCTGGGGTTGGGGGGGCTGGGGGCCGGGTGCTAGGGGGGGCTCTGTCAGGGCCTGGCTGGGCGGCCAGGGCCTCTCCTACCACCCCAGCCAGGAGCAGGGCAGCCAGGGGCAGCCCCCGCCCCGGGCACTGGGCACCTCCTTGGGGACGGTGCTGGGCTGAGGCCAGGCCTGAATGTGGGCCTGCGGGTGGGGGTCCATGTCTCGGCCCGCGGTGCCCGCAGCAGACACAGCTGTGGCTGTGGTACAGTGGGAGCTGTGGTGCCGGTGGGGGCCGAGGGGTAGAGGCTCGGGTTAAAGCAGCCCCCGTGGGCAGGGGGTCTCCCCACGGCACTGTCCAGAGCCTCTCCAGAAGCACCGGGAGGAAGGCGCAGCCCAGCTGTGCTGTCTCCAGGTTGGCCCTGAGCACAGGCAGCCAAGCCTCCAGGAGGGGGATGATCTCAGGGCCCTTACCAAGGTGTTTCTGCTTGGAAATAAAGAACGAAGGTAACATATTCATGGCTGTTGTATCAGTAGCTTTAGTGCTCTGTAAGCTACCCCTCTGCAGAAAGTTATTCTGAGCTTTCTGGCAGCCTTTTCACTGCCTCCTGCTTTCTCCTAAGCCCATGGTTTGCTGTGCTGGTTTAATGAATCCTTTTGGTTGGCTTATGGAAATCTTTCTTCAGAGCACAGGCAGTGAGAAATTCTTCATTTCCTTGACCACTTCCGCCTTTTACATGTGAAAACTGATGGCTACAAGATGGAAATGCTGCTGTTCACAAGTTGATGTACGCTCTGGATATGAGCACTAGCAACACAGAAAGGTAGCAGTCGTGTGCTTTTTTTGCCCTGATCAGTGTACCTCAGGCCTCTGTCCAGCTTTGGGCAGCCCATGTGGCTGGCACAAAGTGCTTCTCAGGAAGTCTGCAGGGTGCAGAATGAAGCCCCAGTTGTGGATCCTGCTCTTGTCTGTGGGAGTTTTGCTGTTGAACTGAAGGAAGCAGATATCACCTGCTGCCTTTGGCTATGACAGAATGAGCTGGGGACACATGGGGTGAAGAGGAATAAGAGCTGTAGCAGTCTGGTATCTAAAGAATAAGTCCATATTGTGCATTGGCTCACTTGTTACATGCTTGGAGCCTTGGCCAGCTGGAGGCTTGTTCCGTTATAGGAATCACGTGGCTCATGTGATAAGGGGTGGTGTTCACACTGCCTGCTCACAGGCAGCCCACTAAAGGAGATGATGTGATAAGAGGTAATTCTAATGTTCCTACAGTTCAAGCTCTTGCATGTTCTTCAATGAATTCATTGATGTTATTAGAATTCAAGGCATTAAAAAATCATTACTTAGATCCTACTTCCTCAGCCCAAATACAAGTGTGTCTTAAAAAATCCCACAGGTTTTCTTTATCGTTTCTCCTTCTCTTTGCCTTTTGGTTCTTCAGAATATGCTGTCTCTGCCACCCTAGGATATGAGAGCTGGAGGTCCTCACGTTGTCAGATGAATTGTGGAGCTGAAAGTAAAACACCAAATAGCCTGTGGCCACACACCACGCTACTTCATGGCTGGATTATAATATAAGGTTCAGAGCGGGAGATTAAAACCTGATGTGGTAAAGAAGCAACTGGAGTTTTACCTTGAGTGATGACTTGAGGGAGTGGCATGCAGTACCTGATTTGAGCTGGCATTATTGATCCAGGAGTTTGTAGCTCTATACAGTACCAGAAGAGTTTCTTCTCTATACTTTCCTAATCTACAAATGTCCTGTGATGTTGTTTTAATAGATTTGATACTTTATGTTATACAAGCACATAAGTTGAATATAATCTTCAGAAGATCTTTGTTTTCAAACTGAGCACTTCAGGATCTGCGAACCATCACAGGGTTAATTAAAATTCATGTTTTTCTTTTTATTTTCATGCTGTCTCATTTGTATTCAAGGCATGTCCTGAGCAGGTTTATTTTGATAGATTGTTATCCACAATAAATTGAAATACCTTTCACAGTGCTCTCTGTAAGATAAGAAAAAATTACTCGAGTTATATTTCTAAATCCTAGGTGACTATGCCAGTAGATTGATTTGTGCTTTAGGTTTCCACCTTCATTTAAACATTGCTGAAATGAGCCTGAAGCTTAATAATTTTTATCAGCTCTCTAAGAAAATATTGGAAATTATTAATTGATCATGCATATTAAAATATTTATACAGCAGTAAAATCATCATTCTTATCACTGATACACACTATGGTCCAAAATCCATCTATCAGTTCAGCCATTTTCTGTTCTGTTTTGTTTTCTTCTCTCACAGGGTAGTTTGTGACACGATTGTGTTATGTCTGTGGTATACTACTATAGAATGAATACACATTTGATGCCAGCACTATTAAGGTAGCTGTTTATTTGTGTTGACATAATACCAAAGGGCTGAATAGATGGCAGGTCTCACAACCAGCTCCCAAACTTCATATAATGAAATGTGAAAAAGAGGGTCTATGGACCTTGTCCAAGTAATAATGATTTTTCTGAATATAAAGGAAGGTACAGGGATTTTTCTGAATATAAGGGAATGTACGGGAAAAAAGGAATTTTGATCTTACTAGATGTGTCCATAGTAGATCTATGCAATTAGGATTTAATTTGTAGTATTTTTCCTTAACAAGTTGCAGTTTGCAAAGGCAAACAACACTGAGATAAGCAAAGGAGAAAAGTATAGCCAAAATTTACATATGTGTTTAAATATATAAAATCTCCTCCCTCTCTTTCTATATACATATACCTATATATATAAGATGCATTCTGCATACGTCAGAGCATTTATCCTGGGAGGGGCATTTTCTGATAATGGAAAATATATGGATCAGCTGTGTCTCACTGCCCTTACTCTGTCCTATGGTTACTTGGTGTTAATGTGGCAGAAATATAATCACTTGAATCCGAATTCTTAGCTAAAGATGGTAAAACTTGTCTTCCAGTGGTGGGAAAAGCTCTTTAGGGATTGATAGCAATCCGATTTGATTTAGGTCATCCAAGATATGAACTGTCTGCTGGAAGATCCCTTATCCCTCCGTAGGCTATTGGAGTGTCTAAATAGTTGCCTTACTATGGAGGTATTTAAGTGTCTGAGTACGGTGAGATAGGACTGAACCTATGTCTACAAAACATAATCATAACTTTTAAAGACTTGTAAAAATTTTTAAAGCTTGTGAGAGACGGGTCATTCTAGTGGATGGTGAGCTAGATATGGAGTCAGATCTGGACCTGGCCCTGTTACTGCCTTGCTGGGTGAACTTTGAACAGCTCTTCATCAGCTCTTCCTCAAGGAAGTGTCTCTTATCATCTTTGTAAAACACCCAGCACGGTGGGATTCTAAGCACAGTGAGAGCTTTTGTACACTGGTGTTTTGGAATTTCCTTTCTGATGCTACTTGCACTTTTGAAGAGGTGCTACCAGGATTGGCAGGCCTGATTGTCTTTACCACTTACAAACTTTATGCAGAATTCATATACTTCTTTTATTGTGTTTTCAGACCCGAATAGGAGTTTATGTGCCTGATGGTTTATTCATTTCTGCTTTATCTGCTGGTATAAAGAAGATGTAACCTCTGCTCATTGACCTTGCTTGTATCCTTATACTGCCATGGATACATGAATAAATCTTGCAAGTTTTTTGCCATTAAAAACTGCTCTGCTTGTGTAGTGTGTCCCAATTATCTATGCACCATTATCAAAACTGTGAGTGACTTTTTTTCCTTGTTGATTAAAACTGTGATGTTGAACTTGGTTTTTGTGCATAACCTAGCAGAGGACTGGTTACAGACTTGATACAGGTTACTAGCTGAGAGCCTGTCTCCTGTGTTTTGTGAAATTTCAAACTAGATGAACATGCTGGTTTCCTCTGACAGTCTTTTCAGACAAAAACATTTTTATGGTATGATCTAATGCTGCTCTTATCAGATTTAGAAGGTATTTGTGTGGCTATCTGCCTGGACACTACTAAGTGCATTTGCTTTGCTGAAAATTTCTATGACCAACTCTTAGTAAAAGTGCAGTGATGTTGGGAGACACCACTTGAATCTTTCATAATACAGATGCCAAAAGAAATACAATTATACTATTGAGTATTGTGAGCCTGTTATCTATTTGACTACTTTAAAGAGTTAAAACTCAGGACTGGTTTTTCTGTCTTCTTTTCTGAGATAATCTGATCTCAGAATGGGGGAGGGGAGGGGGCAGGACATGGTTCTGATATGTTTCAGCTCATGAGGTGACTGCAATGGATTTGCAATAGATTTCCTCACTGTGTGAGGCACTAGTGAGATCCTCCCATAATGTTGTCTATAGAGTTGGCCACCCACATCCAACTGCATGAACAGCACAAGAGATTTTAAGAGGAGCAGAGGAATGGCGTACTGCTTTACAAGCAGGGGATCCAAAATCTTGGCTTGCCCAGAAAATGCAAGCTGGGAGGCGATATGGTAACAGTCCATTACTATGTTAGCAGATGTTACAGCTCTTCTCGCTCTCCCCCTGTTTAATCTCAAAGACACTGTTGGTGCCAACAGAAAGAGAGAATGTTTCAAACCTTCAAAGCAGTGAGTTTCTGGGACATTTTCTGACTGTGTGGGGGAGAAAAATGGAAAACACTTTGAGATGGATGTTATTAAATTTAGTAATAGAAGATATACAATAGCAGGAGACTAGACTCAGTAACTCTGGAGGTCCTTTCCAGTGTTGTATTTCTGTGGAGAGCTTAATCCTCTTCTGTATCAATCATTCCATACTTGCCACCGTAAGAAGTAGGTTACACTGCACTATCTCTTCCTGAGCTCTAAATTTCTTACTCCTCTCCTCAGCCCCATACAGGCAGGGCCATTTGCCTAATACTTTGCTCACTTATGTGAGCAAATTGGCTAGGAGGAGAAGGGGAAGGAAAGGAGCCGGAGGAATCTGATCTGGCCCCATCTACTTGCCATTACAACTGCTCAAACTGTTTTGACTTACCGTAATGAAATGTTATTTTAAAATCCATCTTTACAAATAAAATTGATTTTCACTTACATTTTTTAGTTCTTGTTAAAATCTGGAATGATTTTCTTTTTAATGCTGCTGTCCCTTTCTTTCCTTCCCTCTCTCCAGTCCTGAATACCAAAGTGCAAAAACCCAGAACGCCCTGACTCCTTAAACTGCACATTGCTGACACAAGTAAAGGCTAACCTGATAACTTTGGGATGTTTTAGGAAAAGAATTTGAGAAAAATAGATGAAGATCTATTTCTTCTCAAAACCTGCAGAACTAAAATCTCATTTCTGAAGAGTTATAAAATCTGTACTTTACTGAGACAGGTTGCATCCTTTAGACAATTACTGGCACTGGCTGCACAGGGAAGTAAATGGCATTATATAGAAAAGGAGTTAATTCACTGTTTTTCCAGAGCAAGACGACAAAAGGAAGGTGTAAGGATTTTGAGCAGTTTATCATGTGGAAATAAGAAGAGTGTCCTCTCCACAGACCTGGCTCTGTTGGCTAGGGACCACAGCTTGGAAGCTTTCACCTGCAAACACTCTCTTGGGAAAATTTGAGAACCTAGATCAAATCTTGATCATATTGAAATCAGTGAGAAGTTCTGGCACTGACATCAATGAGGCTAAAATTTTATCCCTTTTATTTTACAGTTGTTCTGTGTTCATAAAGTGCAAGTTATGTACTTTTTACTATGGCTCCACATGAAAGCAGGCGTAGAGAGTTATGTATGTACTTACAGAAAAAAAGGTGTATGGTTTCTCAGTTAATATGCCACAGGATTTGTTGATGGGATACGAGCTAAAGGAATAAATTATAAAGAGACTACTGGCACTGGGATACTGCAAATAGAAATATATGTATAGTTAGGACCAGATGTTAAACTGGAGTTTCAAAATTAGTATTCTGTATGTAGGGTGGCTATGGAAGCTGAAAGCTTAAGCAAATGCAAACCTTCCATGGGAGATGAAAAACTCAGGCCTCACCACTGAAAACTGGAAACTCCTCTCTCAGGGAAGGCTTTCTACCTGTGAAATGGAGATAACAACATTTCTCTTCTCCTTTCTTTAATTTGTTAGTCTCTTCTGGCCAGAGACTTTTAGTAATAATATATTTATATGTTATAATGATGTGTTTTTGTGAACTTATAATAGTACCAACAAGAATTCACTGATATCGATCAAGGCAGAAGTTCTCTTTAATGTATTTCCCAAAGAAAAATTAAAGTGACTATTTCTGAAGTACAGTAAATTGATCAGATGTTTCTCAGTATCTTACTGTGCTTCATCCAGTATTTTAATGAAAGAATAAGGTATTTCTCATCACAGTGCCAAAACCGCAGAATTGAGAGAAGTGAATTGCTGTTGTTATGGGAACAAAGGTCCATCAAATTGCTTCAGTTCAATTGTTTTGAAACAGAACTGGCTTCTTTCATGGATGCTGCACATATGGGAAACGAGCCTGGCCCCGGGATGGCCTATTGCCCGCAACACAGGCTTCCCTAATGATGGTGCTTGTGCCTTTGACATGCTTTGTCATCCATGCTCTTTCAGTCATTTCTTCTCTAGGATTTCCCTTATTTCCTTTGTTTCTGATTTTGCTTTAATTTCAAATCCATTCCTGTCTTTTCTTTCCCTAGTATGGCCTCCAAAATCTGAGATTTAGTTGAAATGAACACATGTGCTGTTATCCAGTTATCCATCCCCCTCCCTCAAGTGTACATGCACACAGGCATGGAATGAGAGGAAGGTGGAACTAAAATCACTAAAGTCACAATTCTTTACTTGGGAAAATTTGCATTATTGAAGCTAAAAGATGGCCCTCTTACCTGCTTCTGCTGATGGATCTTCATCTTTCCCACATTATCAATTATAGAAGGCAACAGAAAGCATTTATTAATACACCAATACTAATATACTAATACTTACAAATACAAACCCAGTGGTGCCCATGGAAAAAAAAATAAAAAAATCCTTGTACAAGCTCGTGTGCCAAGCGTGTCCTGCCCTAGAGTCAGCCAATTAAATTTTATTCTGATGATGTAATTCTCATAACTTAATGTCTTTGCCTGAGACTGTGATTCTGACTTAAGAACTGGTTTCTCTAACCACAGAGAGCACTTCAGCTCCTTAGCTTGATTATGCTCTTGAATTAATCTGTCATATTAAAAGTGTTTGATTTCTGATTATATCAAAGTTTGAAAGTTGGTAATGTTGTCTTCTCTTTTCCCCATTCACAGCACCTAAATGGAGTGGCCAGAATGTCAAAATTATGTAGCAGTCAGAAGCTCCCAAAGGACAATTCTTTTTTGGAAAGGGAAAGAGGCAGTTTCTCTTTAATTGGGACAGCAACGCTCTTTTCCTCAAATGTCAACACCAAACATTGTGAGGAGACTAAAAATAATGGGGCTACCATACAGTAAATAACCGTGTGTGATATTACAGTTTTACAGAGCAAGAAATGCTTTGCTTGTGCTTCACTTGGCTTTTGCTTTATGAGACAATAAAGTCCTCTGGCAAATAAATGCCAGGACCTCAGCCCAAGGGAGTGGTGATGCTTCTCAGAAGACTTTTGCAGGGCTTGTTTATTGCCTCATAAACTCAAAGCCAAATGAAGTTGCTATAATGTTACATTTTGCATATGAATTATGCCTCCCCTGTCCATCTGCAGTTATGCATACTTCTTATTGCCTGGGTTTCTTTCCCTTCTGTCTGTTGTCCTTTACATTTCTACCTGCAGATTTTGTGCTAGGTGGGACTACTAGCCCAAAAGGTATGGGAAATGTCACTACTGCTAACCCTAGGTATTTTCAAGTCAGGCACTGAAATTGTAAGATGCAAACAGAAATCAGTGCATGCTGGATATGTCTTCTGGGATCTGAGCTGATATGTTATATCTGGGACATGTTAGAGCTGTGTGGGCTTACAAATATGCTGTGTGGAAAAAAAAGAAAAGAAAATGGAGATTAAGGATCTCAAGTGCCTTTAGGGGGTCAGGCTTCAGATATGCTGTGAGAGTTAGGAACACTGAACATGTCTTATTCATTCCTAACAAGGACAAATTGCAGCCATGGATGACTACTGAAATGAGCAGTCAGCCTTACTACAAAGTTGTCCCTAGGGAAGCTAGAAACCAGGCTGGTGAACAAATGCAACGGGCCATCCAGATGGATTCTCCTGTGTGAATCTTGCAAATCCACACAGAGCTCTCTCCCTGTCACTGCCTGCAGGATACTTAAAAAATGCAAGAAACAAGAAAGTAAACACAATTATTTCAGGTGGTCTGTGAGTGTGACAAGAGGGAATGAGATCATAGGATAATTCAGGCTGGGAGGGACCTTAGGGAGGTCTTAAGTCCACTTCAACCTGCTCAAGGGAGGGTCAGACCAGGGTGCTCAGTCGGGTCTTGATTGTCTCCAATGGTGCAAACTGCACAGCCTTATATCTACTTTGAACCTTTCTTCTTTCAGTATATGTCCTTCGTCTGCCATCCTCCTGCCATACATCTCTGGAAGGACTCTTGGCTCTGTCTTCTTGATAACTGCCTCATAGATATTAAAAGGCTGCTATTAGGAGATGAAATTGAGCAAAGGGAAATTTAAGCCCACTTCTGTTATTTTTATTTTTGTCAGTGGGGGATGTGAATCTCTGGATCTCATTGCCAGATTAATGTAAAACTACTGAGAATATGCTGTAAGAAATAATTCTGCATTGACACCAGAGGGGAGGAGACAATTTTTTGTTATGTCCTTGATATCACTTGATCCAATGAACATTTTAGGGAGTGTGACCTGATGGAATTCCATCCTGTGAAGATTAGAAGCATTCCCTCTGCTACTCAGCTCTCCCAGGTCTGCTTCAATCTTCCATGCAGTCGCAGTTAAGATTCAACGCTTATTTTTTTCATAGATGATGATATATAGTAAATGTGGAAAAAGTGGGCGACCACATATTATTTTATTAATATTGCAGGTTCATTGGTTTGTTTTATTACATTTGTATTGAGGTGCTGGTATGGTAGCAAAGGGGCTCAGTGACCAGCAAGTGGACCTGTCTTCTACAGGTATTTGTATCAGCTGAGCCTGATTGAGCATTAGGTAAAACAGGTGCATGTGCATTGCTTGATGAGTGATAACCTGTATTCGATTGCTCCCTGATTCCCTTTGTTGAGATTAAACAAGGCTGCATTTGAAAAAGGGTTGAAGGGAGCTCTGCTAGAGCTGGAGCCTGAGTGATAGCTTGCTGGGGCTGTGTGGTCAGTTGGCTGTCTGCAGGGTTGTGTGCCTCGTGGATCCATGGGCTTTGGAGAGCTGAAGGCTCAGGCCTTGCTGCAGTACTTTTGGAGAGCCTGAGATGAGGTTGCAGACTGCTGAATTTGAGTGTCTGTGTTCTGCCTATGAAAAGAGGGACTCTGCTGCTGTGAAGATAGAAAGTGCAGAACAGGAGCCTTCTGCTACTGCAACTAATGGCAAAACTCCCATCAACTGCAGAAGCAACTTCTGGTGTTATGCTGGGCAAGTGCCTAAAATGTTGTGTGACTGCTGATGAAGTTCAACAGGATTAATGGCAATTGGAAGTCAAATGCCTGGTCAGCTCTTAAAAGTGCCCAAATGGAAGCCAGTGAGATGGCCACTGGGGATGCAAATTTGATCATACTTAACGGGAGTCTTAATTTAACTGAAAGGCCTGAGCCCAATCCTGCTAGGGCAATGCAAAAATACTTGTTCTAATGAAGACAAGAGGATCCTAGACTTCATTCACAAACAGTATTTCTAGTAGTGAAAACTTAAAAATTCAATCTGGAAGTCCTTCTATGCCATCACACCATGAAAAATATCCCAAATTGTGCAGGTTGAAAAGTTCTATGTGTTTAAAAGTAATCTCATTGTCTTGTGGGGCCTGCTTATGATTTTGTGAATGCCTGATATTATCTTTGTTTACACTGCTGTTTTTGGCATACTTCCATTTACTGTGGATTAATGTTCAGACTCTCATATGTGAATAGCATAAAGTAGTACCTTCTTTTGTTGTAAATATAATTTATGTTATTCTTAATTGACTAGGAATTCAAAACATTCTGTGGCTGTTTTGCAAGACTGCTATGGTTAATTATATTTCAATTCCCATTCTTATCCCATGTCAATTAGTAGTTTAGCAATGAAAAACCTAATTAATTTGCTACCCCTGCAGGATGTTGCTTTTCTACCACAGATCCATGTTTAAATGTTCCTTGGAGATTGCCCTTGTCAGAAAGCATAATTAAAGAATAAAGTTTACAGTATTCTTTCCTGAAAGCAGGCTAATTTATATACTACATAAAGATTGCTTCCCATGCTTTAAGTATTTTTCTGTGAAGTAGTGTAAAAAGATCTGCCTTATTAAATCTGGGTTTTTTTGGTTAGGTTTTTTGGTAATTAGAGCTTCTATCCCAGGTGGGACTGACCTGTGTTGCAGTTCTAGCTTGGTCTATGGGGATTAGAATGTTTATGTTCTGTAATGGCTTGTTTAGAAGTGTGTGGAGTGGGGTCCCCCCCCCCCCCCCTCCACTGAGCTGAAAGCAGAGTTTAAGAACAAATGCAGTTCTCCCTCTAGTATTTCAGGGCCTTTGTCTGGGTTGGTAGAGAGGGACTGTTATTTTTAAACAATGGGTTTTAGTATAAAATACAGAGATCTGGTTACACTTCTCCCATGTGCTTTAACCTTTATCTATTAAAAAAAAAAACCCCAAACCCACAACCCAAACCCCTTTGTTAGCCATTGTTCTTGCCAATTAAATCTTTCAGTTATTGCAGCTGTATGACTGATAATGATCAAGTGCAATGAGGGGAGGCTGTAGCTGGGCTCAGTATGTTAGCACAGCTGTTATTAAATATATTTAACTTTAAGATGCAGGGGAGTCAGAAATCCATGGCTGATCCCTTTGTTTTCACCTCAGTGAATCCTAAAGATCAGTGTTAGCAGTGAATACATGTTAATCCATTGCTGCCAGCTGGTAAAGCACCCATGAATAATGGGAGATTATAAGCAACTCACCCTTTTCTCAAAGGCGTTTATCTATATTCACTCAGAGGCAGTGCTGGTTAGGGCTGGCACAGTTGTCCTTTGTAATGAAACTCTTGACCTAGGAAAACTATCCAGAGAGCTTTAGAAAGATGACCTCTGATCATATGCAAGTCACTGTAGCTCTCTGCAATTTGTTCATGACTGCTGCAGCTCTGACTTCCTGATCTTAAATTCATACAAGTGGCTATATGGCCGAAAAGATCACCTGATGTCTGCCTAATGCCCTGTGTACTTAGTGTTTTGTACAGCGGGGCTCTAGGAATCACAATGAATCAGCTTCAGAGATTGCTCAGCCTTTGATGTCTGTTTACGTTCTCTCCATCACATTAATACTGTACTGTAATTAGTCATACTGTATGCACACCTATCCAGCTCATGGGAGACTGCCACAATGTCGTAGGAGATTAGCAGCTGGTTAGCAGGCTGTTTAGTTAACTAATACACAAAGGGGAAAAAAGAACTCTGTTATAAGGAAGGGGAATTTGGGGTCTCTTTCCTTATTAATATAGTAAAATGGTATATTGATAATGACAAAATGTGAGGGCTAATATGCAAGAAATAATAGGAAATAAAACCATGTTTTTATCATGTGAGCAAATATGTGGACTCTTAACACATGGTAAAAGTCTACCAGAGAAAAGGCAGTGCACAGTTTAACAGGAGTTAGCTAATAAACTTCTCTAAAGACCCTGAAAAGGGATTATTTTGTATCTCTTTGTCTTAATGAGTACAGTGCAGAATTAGGGCTACTAGTTAGTCACTGTATCAAAGCTCAGCTGAGTTGTACTTTCTGTGCCATAAGTGGTATTTAAAGAAATAAGGAACTGACATACACCCTCAACTTCTTTACAACTGATTATCTGCAAATATTTCCATCACCTTTGAATGTTCATTTTGCCTTTCTCTGCAGTGAGGATCATAGATTTATGTTTTTAAATATAAACATAAATAAGGGCCATTAAGAGTAATGACAGTGTAACTGTAGTGTTTTAAATAGTAGTTTCTAAATATGCATATAAGGTAGGGACTTCATTTAATAGGGGTTTGTAATTTTTCCTTGAACACCACACCATACCACCCCCACACCCCCACCCCAGAAGAAGTTAAATAAAATCCTGGGCTAGAAAGGATATAAGTGCATGCACAGAGAGTAAAAATAAATGATATGAAAATATTTTTTGTTAAATATTGTGCCACTTTAATGAAGTGCAACTGTGTCCTGTGTCTTGGCTTGCTGTTGTTTGGAGAAATGGGAATTTGAGTATTTAGTTGTTAATAAATTGCAAATTTGGAACAACATGTTGCATCAGCATGGAATCCAGCATTATAAAAAAGTTGACACTGTTTTGTAAAACAAGAAATAAATTCTTCTCTGCTGCAGTTGGTAGGGGTTTGATATTGATTTTAATCGGATTTTCTCCAAGGAGACCAATCTCAACATTGTAGTCCTGAAATGCAGGCTGAGTAGATGGCTACATATATTCTGTCATGAGGTGAATAGCTACAAAAACAGTAATTTGTGCTGAAGCATGTGCTCTGTAGGAACAATGTGAAACATTATCTTCTCATTAACAGGAACACTTTGCATGCAATGACAAACTCTGGGAATCCACCTATTTGGTGGTGGGCTTTGTGGTTCCACTCAGTTCTTCATAAATTCATGGAAAAGTTCAGATATTTTTTTGTCAGTTTCTTAATGAAAATCTCAAACTTTGCTTTCAGTTAAGTTTAGTAATCTTCAGCTGTTGCTTTCGTTATACCTCCCACCACCAAAAAAAAGAGGAAAAACATGGTAGTGCAATGCAGATATTCTGGGAAAAGAAAAGTTATAGAAGTACAATTTGTATAATTTCCCAGACATTTCCAAAGCTACTCAAGCCAAAAGTTTGTCAGTATTTCATGCTGACTTTTTTCATTAGCATTGCTATTCCTGTTCAGTTGAGTTGTCTGCAAAAATGAAGCTTTTCAGAGAGAGAGTTGTGTGGCTGAAATAGTTTGTTGGTGCTTATGACATTTAGTCATACGTCCATTTACTGCAGCAGACTCTTGTTCATTTAATTACCATCAGTTTTGGACTATCTACTTTGTGATTACATGACTGTAAATGTATTTGAATTCTCAGGAAGCTATTAGCACTATTTTCCCCTTAAATGAGAAATGATTTCAGACACAGGGCTGTTGGTTTCTGTGTGTCCAACTTTCAGTAAGCAGTATTATTTTTTTTTTTTTCTGCAACAGAAATATTGTTTGCTGCAGTAGCCCCATTTATACTGTTCAGGACATGTGCTGTCGTTTGATACACAAATGTACTCACAGTTTGATATACTTCATGTACTTTTCTCCTTTATCAAAACAGTTTGACAGAATTTTGATGAGATTGTTTGACAGGATAGCGCTGTTCTTTTGATATATGGTGCTTTACTGAGATTATCGCTGTGTTTGTATTCTGATATATTTATCTTTGAAATAAATTTGAAAGACATTCTTGAGAGAGAAAGTGCTGATAAGATCACAACAGTGAAGCATTTTGGTAAACTGATGGTATTTTTACAATTAAACATAATAACGGTCCATCAGTCCTTTGGACTAAGAACAAGTATAAACTGGGAAGGAGTACATAAAAAGGAAACTGAAAAAGATACAGATCTCAGCTATATTTAAGCACTTGTCCAGAGCTAAACAGATTAATAACTCCAGGAAATCATCTGAGGACCTCATACAACTAACAGGCCTAAGTGTCAGCCTTTAAGTCTATGAACTTGGTTACAGATGGGCATGTGCTTAGTATTTCACTGAAGGGTCACTGTAATGGAGAACTAGGTTATGAAAGCTGGTAATGCATCTAAACAAAAACTGATGGCTGTATGGAAGAGTCATTTGTTCCTCATCAGTCATCAGCTGCCATTTGTGGAGGGGGGTGAGGAATGAATATGTGTATTTTTATGTAAGCAACAACTGATTTTGAGGTTGATGGATGTGCATGTCCAGTTTGTCCTTTGGGAGAAAATTCTGGAGGTTGAAGTGCTTAACTGTTATTTTTGCCTCAATGTTCACTTCAGAAATGAACGCAGCAGGAGCTTTGATAAAGCTGACAGGAAAGGAGGGAAAGTCACAGAGCAGGAAAATGCTTGTTAAAGAATTTCTGGAGAATCTGAGCGTATTCAAATCAGCAGACAGATGAAATTTAACATAGTGTGCTCAGTGAACTGGTTAATTGGATCCATTTTCAGTTAATTTGGAGAACTCAGAGGACAGGTGAGGTTTCAAAAGGACAAATATACTTGCAGGAAAGAAAAAAGGGACATGGGAATCATGGCCCAGTGAGTTTAATTACAAGACCTTAATTGTTCTAGAAGATCTACTGAATAGGGAAGCAAGCTTTGCCAGTATCTGGAGAGAAGAAAATAGTTGTGGAGAGCTGTAAAACTTTAGATTTGAGGCAGAAGTATGCCACCTTTAGGTTTTTGTTGGAAGCTTATGCTGGCATTTTAATTTTGGAGTAAAAATCCTTCCTCTTGTCTCCCTATCTCCAAAGTCGTACATGGGGATCTTCAGTCCCCAGGGCCAGATGCTATTTGCTGTGAATAAATAGCATTAGTGTCTTATCACATACCTTTTCAGATTATGGCCTCTGCCTTAATGGCTGAGTATGCAAAGTGAACCATATCTATGTGTACTGAGAAATACCTGGATTACCTGAATGATGGAAAGAAATTAGATCATGGCAGGGTTTTGGGACCACCTACTCAAATACAGCTACCGAAAGACCAAGAACTGGCAGTTGCCACTGTTATTAACTAACTAAGCAGAGGAGTAATTTAGTCTACACTGAAGATCATGGAGACAGTTTTTTCATAAAATCAAAATTGCAGAGAATCCTAAATAGCATAGGATAAGAGTCTAAAGGCAGAAAAGAGAAGTATCTGAAACTCAGTGAAGTGTATTGTGGCAAATAAGACCAGGCAAGACAATAACATGCAAAACCACAACAAATGGTACCAGATTGTCATGGCTTCTGAGCAGTAGTCAGAGTGCATCGCAAGGACAAAGGAGATGATATTCTAGGTGCTTCATCATCTGATAATGATGATGAACAAACTGCCAGCCTGAATGCAATTAATCTGGACCTATGTTCATTCCTTTTAATTTGGGCACAAGCCCCTATGCTAGAAATAGTGATGTCAGCACTAAGGGAAGAGCCCTAGGCACTGGAACAGATGGGTAAATGAGCAATGCATTTTCCCTCCCAACACAGCACAAAAGAAAATGTCTTAGAAAAGGCTGGAACAGGTCTGAGATTGTAGAGGCAATGTTGACCATCTTCAGCAAGGGAGTATGTATATGGATAAATAACAAGTTGGAAGAGATGCAGGTTGCAGTTATAGCAGCAGAAAAAGTATTTAACCATTATTATGTTTAAAAAAAAAAAGTCAAGCACTTTGCCTTGTGAAAAGAAGGGAACTGAAGAAGAGTTAGAGCATAAAAGGGTAATGGTGAAGGTTTCAACTGATGGCACTGTGATGAAAGATGATAGATGAAAGAACCCAGCTGTCCCATAATTTATGCCCCTAGCAAAGTTCTTGTGCCTTCAGGCAGATAAAAAGAGGAGCTTGGTTATGTCTGTGTTAGTATTATGAAGACAGTGAATTTGACTTCTCATAGTACTAATGTAAAAAAAGCTTCCTCTGAAAATAAGAAAGCTGACTCAGTTTATGGTTTTTCTTTCATCCACTTTTGAGCAAGTGCTAGCATTTATGTATTTATAATATTATTGCAGTACTGCTGTTTATTATCAAATGTTAGCAATATACAAAAGTAGTAGTTTCTAAAGTGTATATATGGGCCATTCCTGACATAAAGACCCTTTGAGATCAACTGCCGTTTTTCAAAAACTTAATAATATTTGCTGCTAATTCTGGCTAAGTATGTACTTTGTGGGGTTATTTGGGTGTTATGCTTCTTAATTATCTTATTGACTATAAACTTAGAAATAATTATTTAACTTCTTTCCAATTGTTCCTTCTATCCTATGGGCAAACCAGAGACCCTGCATTGCTTGGGGCTGTTGCAAAGTGAGAAAGTATTTGCAGTGCTTAAGAGTGGTTATCTGCTCCTTCATTCCTCCCTCATTGTAGTGTAGTGATAGCTCTGAGATGTGGAGGGCAGGAAGCTAATGCTTTACAGGATGATTTGGGTGCAAAAGCTCCTGAATGTTAAATACAGCATAGAATCTGCCACAGCTCGGTGGAGAGGAAATTCAAAGCTGGGGAGCTCAAATGGAAGTCTTTACTGAATTCCACACCATTCTTCATTGAAGTTCTCAAAACAGTTTCATTTTGTTTGGAATCTAAATAAACCTGTGCTCATAGCTTTAAATATAGGTGTCCCTGTGTGATCAGAAATGAATACACAATGTATCACACATCCCTGTAGTAGAGAGACTTCCAATCAGGTCTTCATAGAACAAGCTAGACAGTATGATGCTGGGAAGTACACTACATGAAAAGCAGTCCCTTTCAATCATTAAGCTTAGTGATGAGCTATGTTCTTGTAATTTGACAAATAATTGAAAGAGGTGAATGCTTAGTGCTGCAAGCAAGCATGTGTGTTCTTACAAATAATAGCAGGTACACCCTGAATCTGCTGTGCATAATCTTGAAATTAGTCTTTGAATAACATGGTGAACTGAGTTACATATCCTTATAATATGTGCAGAAACAGCAGAGCACTGGGTTGTGTGCCTATGAAGGTTACCATGTGCCCAGGGATGTGAGACAGTAAGTACAGTGACACAGACTACGAATCTTAAGCATATCAGCACCCTGATGTTACTCCAAGAGCACTTTTTAACTGCCCCAAAGGAATAGTTTTCTTGCCCGCAGTGCCTGTGCGTGGTCCCTCTCTATACCTCCTGACATTCTGGGAGATCAGCCCCTCTGAATGGCATACAGTGCTTTAGAGCAAGGCTTGATTAATTGGGTCTGAAGTGGCATTTCTGGAAGTCTTTCAAATGTTGTTTCATTGCTGAGTAAAATGGCTTGGGTTGAAGAGCAGCTAGCAGGCATTTTATGACATGCATACCTTTACTAAATAAGATTAAATTATCTGCTTCCTGTCTCTAATATGCAGTACAATACCTAGACGCAACCTAGATGGCATTCAATTGCATTTTTCATTCAGAGGCATTTTTGTGAATAAAATGCAAATGAAATTCTGTAGGCGAGAGGTCTGAAGGTTCTTAGCCAAAATATTTGTCGCTAAGATTCCACATTTTAAGATTTATTCAGGAAACCTTAAACTTTCCATTCTGGAAACACTAAAGGGTGTCTTGAAAGCAAAAGTCTTGGTGTAACCCAGCTTAGAAAAATATATTACCTCACTTAGAACTGGCAGACTCTTGAGGATGGCAGGATCTGCATGAATCTGCATTGTAGATGAGTAGAGCTGCAGAGGAGAATATTGCTGAAGGAATTTTGAAAGTACTGCTGTTTAAATAGGATAAAGCATTATCACTTGTTTCTGTATGCTGGAGGAGAAAAAAAACCCACATTTGAAAGGACTACAAATAACATCTTTGATTATCTTACCCCATACTCGGATGTCCTGTTTGTGCATGTATACTATCAATAAATTGATGATACTGCCATAACAGGCAAGATTTCTCAACAGCTATAGTCAATAACAAAGATGTATGAGGAGCTGGTAGTTGTATGCCAGAAAATCCGTTACTACTTTGAACAAGCTATAAAAGCAGACAGAGGTTTGGTTTTAAGTCTGTTTCATAATTTATGACCTTTTCTGAGAAGGAAAGAAGAAACCTTTGGTGGGGGGAAAAGCAGAGTTAAAATACTTTTAAAAGTATGAAAATCATGGTGTCTGCAGTTGCCTTTAATGATTGCAAAAAATTTCATGGTTTATATCCTCTTTCTTGACAAGCTTTATCTCCTACACATGTAAGCTCCTCTTGAGGTTCTACACTTCCAGTTGCTTGTGGAACATAGCAGTAAGGCCAGGCAGAGCAAGTAGCTGTCTGTCAGGTAGAGCAATGTTCAAAAACAAGGAGATGCAGAAGATGAAGCATAAGTTTGCTATGTTTACAGTAAAAGCTGCAGCTAAGCTCACAGTTTTGAATTTTATAAGGTAAGGAAGTGGGGAACTGCCTCTGGCAAAAATAACTCAAGTCTCTGTGCTGGTTGTGGTGTTGCATGTAGTCTCCCTGAAAATCACCCAGCACCTCAGAAATCATGAGGTTGACCAGATTATACAAAACATATACAAACATATTTTTATATGAATGTGTTGGTAGCCACAACTCCATGTGAGTAATGTAGGCAGCTGCTGGTAGGACAACCAGGAGCAAAAAGAAAATCCTTCTACGTTGTCAGCTGTGACTGATTTCCAAAAAAGCCATTGATGGCTGACCCTTCCAGTACCCAGAGGCTGGGCCAGGCCTAGGAAGTCAGATTCAGGTGTCTATGGTGTGTGGTTCCAGAAAGTTGTCTTGGACATTTGGATGTGAATGCAAAATCTAACTCCCCAGGTGTTCTGAGGGGTTGTACAGGGAAGTTGAGTGCACAGCCTGGTGGGATGTGGTGGTCTGAGCTCTCATTGTAGAAGAGCTAGAGGAAGGGTACTGAAAGCTGGGAAGGATTCCTGCTGGTAAGTCGAACTTAAGGTTGTGTTTAAATTTGTTTTACTTGTGGTCTTCTGTTTACTCACGACTCGTAGCAGCAAGTCTAATTTTTGTCTTGCAGAATAAACTTTTGCTGCTTCAACATTAAGTATGCTTTCCGTTTGAAATGGAAAATCTTAGGGTTTTCAGTTCCCATGGGTGCACTGTGTCAAAAAAGCAGATGCATCTAGTCTGTGTGAAGCAGACTGTACAAAGGGACGGTATAGTAACTGTTGGGGCAGGTGTCTTTTCTAGATGGGAATTCCCTCTAGCTGGCTCAAATCAGCACTCTGTCTTCAAAGAGCAGATGGTAGAGGGGCATCCCATGGTGTGGATACATCCAGAGGAATTTCAGTCCCTTTTTACAATGTAACTGAGTTGCTAGATAGAAAGAATATGCAAAAAACTTTCAGGTTGCTTTTTGGTCATAGGAGCTGTACATGTGAGATGTTTGTGTTACTCCCAAAATGCAAGGAATTGAAAAGTAAGTCTCCTAACAGTACACGTACTTCCCTTCAGGAGAATGTTTCCCTTCCCATAGCTTGTTTCCTTGGCTTCTGCTTCTCTTTGTTCCCCATGGCAAAGGCACTTCATCTAACTACTAATTGCAGCTGTTTGGTATAATGCTGCTCTGCACTGGAAGGAGAGAGTTGGGTCAAGCCTGTTGACATGCTGACTTGTTGCAAAAGGGCCCTCAATACAGGCACTTTTCTGCAATCTAGCTTGCTTGGGATGTGTTCCTCATGTCCCAGTGTGCTGGCACCTACAGTCAGAAGAGCAGGAGAAATGTGATTCAGACATGTACACAGGATCCTCACTCAGGCAAACACCTTGGCTGCTCTGAAAAGGGGGCTGAAGCTTGAGGGACTGTAAGAGAATTTCACGTAAATAACTCACTTGGAAAAACAAACTGAATCCCCTCTGAGCTGTTATGTGCCTGTTCAGAAAGGAGGTCCCTCAGTGCCTGCTAATTGGTAGAAACCCTGCAAGGTGAAATCACATCCTGGAACTCAGACAAGTCAGAGTGAAATAGTTCTCTGCTAGTGTTCCCATATTCCCCTCAAGGTAAACATATGAGTTAAAGTCTTAGCACAGTAAAATTGTAGGGCATTCCACATAAGGACACAGCTATATGAGTCCTGGCAGGACAATCATAGCAGCTGAATTTCTAAAGGAAAGCCCCCTATGTGATTCCTGGCAGGACAATCACAGTGTTTGAAATCTCCAGCCGTGAAAAACTGCATAATACAAAGCTATCAAAACATATGATATTCCCAGCATGAAAAACGTAAAGGGGGCATGGAGGCTTAAATTGTATTAGTAAAACCTTGCTGTAATTGGTCTTTGGCAAGAAAGAAAAAACCTGCCATTCAGTTCTTTGGCAAGGGTGAAACTTTGTAAGTTGAATTACTGAGAATAACGACCTTCCTTAGTAGGATTAAACTGCAGCTTAGAGCATTGCACATTTAGAAGTTTACTTTAAAATATGATATTTTTTAGTATGTCTGAACTCTATGACAAAAATAAGGGGGTGGCAGCAGAGGATATGGGAAAAGTGGGACAAAAGGCAGTTGCATGGTATCCATTTCCTACGGCACTTACCAGGAGATACAGAAGCAGCCTCAGAAATAGCCAACATGATATTTTGGTTGCATGTGAGGTCCACCTCTGTCAGGGTGATGCTTATGGCCAGAAAAAAGAGATCATATAAGAACAGAACTGTTGAAGTGCCCAACTTGGAGCTCAAATAAAAGGCTTGTGTAGCAGATGACCTGACAGTTGATAAATTTGATAAAAAGTTTTCTGTTCCTTCTTTCCTTAAGTGAGGTGCAACCAAAGTTGCAGGAAGACACCTCCTTGCTGGTGACAAGTATCACCATTACATAGGTGTAAATCTTGTCCATCCCTGGTTTAGTAACAGTGATGAAACTTGGTGGCTGGTTGAGGTCTTGTCCTTGTCCATCTTGTTCTCAACCATGCTTGTGGCTCATCTGTGTGCTGTAATTCACCTTCAACACAGACTCAGAGTTTGTAGAATCATTTTTGCAGTGGTTAGTAGTACTGCATCTAAACACATTGATCTTCTATAAAGGGTTGGTGCTGGAAGAGACATATGAGAGGAATTATTTAAAATGTGAACAAGGGGGCAACAGAGTTAGGCAGGCTTGTATGAAAAGGTTGCTTGTGCACTTAATGCCATTTAACCACACGGGACTGCTGCTGTGAGTGAGTACTGTATGCGCAACAGCTCGCAGATGAGTCTGCTTGGTAGTAACACAGGCTGATTTTAACAAGATGCTTTCCCTGTCACTTGTGCTTCTCTGCCTGCTCGCTGTATTCTGTGATGTGTGACTGCAGAGTTTATTTATGTTCAGGTCTTGCCAGCACTGGGCCCAGACTTGATTGCCCTCTAATGCAGCATAAGTAGGGAGCAATGGGTAAGAACTGTTTCCATTTCATGAAACAATGAATTCCTTATGAGTATGAGAATTGCAGCTAGAGATCTTAAACAAATCAACCTGCAGCAAATGAGGACTGTAAGTGCTTTCACCTGGCCTAGAAGCCAGCATCCTTACTGTTTTTCTGGAGGTAGACAAGTCAGTAGAATGAGCAGAGACATTGTCTGGTGACCTTCTGCCCTCAACTCAGGAGCATCAGGTCCTCCAAAACAGATCTTTTTCTTCCCAGTACACAGTCAAAATAAGATATGTGTAGGTTTGTGTGCAGGCTTTGAGGAGAGAAGGCTAATTGGTGAAGGATGTCTGAACGTCTTCTGATACAAGAGCTACTTATAGCTTAATGACAGTTAAATTAGCATTACTCCCTTATGCCCTCAGGGTTCACAGGCAGTAATCCCATTGCCCTTTCATATATAGCAGATGAATGCATAATGAATGCTGGCATTTTATGACAAAGAATAGAATGATGTTGCCTTAAAGCAAAATCAAGGCTGCTTTGCACCTGCCTCAGGCTCCCTAGGCTGAGAGGGAGGCTGTTGGGTTTTAAAACTCAAGAGATTAACTGCCATTTTACAAAGCAGTGAGAGGCCTGGAGCCATGTAACAGTTTTGAGTGAAACTTCCATGTGCTGCCAGATGAAGGAATGAGGAAATCAATCCAGAAGTGTCTGCTTTTATAATTTCAGGGTCACAGCAGCTGCTTGGGATTAAATCCTCATAATCTCTTCGCTACAGGCCTGACTTCTTTTGCATCATGAACCCTGCTACACTGGGGAGAAAGGTTTGCACTGTACATTAATTAAAATTTTCTCCTGGAAGATGTTCTTGCTGTGTGTATTTTCAGAAGTAGCTAATGGACATTTGGGGCACTTTACTGGGAATATTTTTAAAGATGCTTAGAATTTTTTTACCCAAAAGAGAATAAACTACATGGATAAGCATAGCTATGAAGGATAATTATCTCTAGTCCTGCTCCAAGGTGCTTTTGCTACCCAATTTCCAATCCTTTGTGTTTCAAGGTAATGAACAGTTCAGAATTACTTCAGAAGTAAAAGCCAACTCCTGTATCTTGCTTTCTCCCAGCAAAGGGTCTGGGTGGCTTTATGCCCTGGTGCAGGGAGAGGCAGACGTCTCTTCCTTCAAATGCCTCCTTCCTCATGTCATACTGAATGAAGCCCATAGCAGCATTAAAGAGGCAGTATCTAGTCTTACAAAGGTTGCTTGTTGTTGCCCCACTTTGTAGCCCTCTCCACCCTGGCTCACAGGAGAAAGGTCTTTCTCTTGCGCTCCCCCATCTCCCCAAGAAGTGGCATTTGTTTATGCTGGAGAAACTTCATACTGCAAGTAAAAGACACTATGGTAGAAGATTCAACAACTTAGTATAAACGTAGATGCATCTAAAACTTTCAGTGTAGCTTAATTCGCTGTTTAAGGCCAAACCCTTCCAGGACACCTGGAAGATGCAACAAGCAAGAAAGAGAATGAGAAATTGACTGAGAGGGAAGGAGGAGAAAGGCAAAGAGAAGATGACGGATACGGGGTAAAGGAGAGAGCTTAATTGTTTCCTCCTTATTCCTTTTCCTGTTACCTATGTAAAGTTAGTGACACTGAGCCATGAAAGTGGTTCCCATCTATCTTGAGGTTTTCTTTCCTAGCACCTGTGGTCAGCTGGCTCACCCTCTGCAGTGATTGTTTTGTAAACTGGGCAAGGTCAGGAGGAGAGTTGGCTACCTCACCAGTTTTCTTGCTGTAGAGCTGAGCTTGTGCTAGTGATAAAGTACACTAGGGGTGATAGAGGGGAGCAACTGATCGGATTCTGTGAACTGCAGTGGTGATCCAACTGGTCCAGTGAGAGGAACTGAATGCATTTTAATTCTACAATTTGTTTTGTGGACAATTTTTCACAGGTCTTGCAGCTTGATACACCAGCTAGAGGGACAATGTACTCTGTCATGGAGACAAATGAGAGAAATGCCCTAAAAAGTAGATGGCAGAAAACTAACTGAAGAGAAGAGTGTGTATGGTTGGATGTGCAAATAGCAAACTGGTGGTCTGAAGTGTTGTTAGAGGAAATCTGGAAGACTTTAGGCTGAGAGACAGAAGCATAATTTCTATCTTTCAGTGAAGATCTGGCATCTCTTCAGTCCATCCCACTGCTTCCATCTTAGCCAGCTGCATGTGAATTCCCTGTGGGTGGCAGAGGGCCACCAGCAGTGCTGTGGTACCATGTGCTTGGAGGTAGTGTGGCTCACATTCATCTAAGCTACAGCTGTTCTTGCACTTTGTGTGGGCTCTTTAGGTCCATGTGTGGCTGAAATAAATTGAAATATCTTTTGGCCTGCTCTATTTTGGGCTGGACATTATGCTCTTGTTAATCTCCACATCTAGGAACTATGAAGGTGGCCTAAAGCCTTTCCTCTTCTGATTCTCAACAGTATGAGAAACAACATCTTGCCACAAGTACAGAGCCAAGATCCTATGCCAAGAAATAAGATTAGATGTCTTGCATCATGCCAATATAAATAGTTAAGGTTGAAATATAGTAAAAGAAATCAAGAAGAACTTTTGGGAAGTCCTTGTTTCAGGGTACATTCAAGGTAGACCCAAATCTCCTCCCTGACCTAAACCACCCTTACTTTTGAAAGACTGTACAATCCAATTCTAGACATGAAGCTAGATTTGCAGCTAACTTGGTGTGGTTTTTTTAGTTAAAAATCTGGACAAAATCAAGGAACTTAATACTAATGAGCATTGACATGTTTGGAAGCCATGGGTGGAAGCTAAAACCAGTTGAAACGCTGGTTTTGGAAAGGAGATGTGGTATGCATAATATATTCCAGATTTTTAGAAAATTTATTACATGGGAGATTCCCTCTTCACTGCTGTAGGCAGTTGCCTAGTTTTCAGACTGAGATAAATAAAAAACAAACTTTAATGAGCTGAGTTCACAGAACCACAGAAGTTCTGCCTAAATGAGGGGTGCTTACTCTTTCTGAGACCTGAATGAATATATTCAGCTGTAATGGTAGCATTGTGCTTCATCTTGTATGGGAACACTCTGGTGTGGTGACTGCTTTTCACTTGTGAGTGTCTTTTGAAGTGTTCCTTGGTGTAAGAGAATGGTTTCCTAGTGTATTCCAAAGGAAGCTGTGTATAAAGTGTCAGCATAATTATACTGCTTTGTATTTTGGCTTGAAAGGTCTTACTGAAAACTGGCATTGCTCTGCTTGAGTGCAGACTTCTGTGCAGATGGTGACAATGTGCAACATTGGTTTTTTTTGTTTTTTTTTTTTTTTACAGGGAAACCCACTGTTTTATAAAAGACTTCTCCTTGTAGGTGAGCTCTGGGGAAGGGAATTGTGTGTACTGTTGTTGAGATGGAGAGAGACCATTCAGTTCTCTGTGGTTGTGGCAAAGCAGAACTAATTATTCTTAAGCTCTTTAAGATGAACAAGTGTCCGGTCTGTTGCTTGTAACCGATTCCAGCACTTTCTGTAGTAGCTTCTCTTATTGTCTCCTTGTTATGGTTATGAGAGTTTCCTAATACTTAAACTACACTTTCCCTGATACTTTTAAGGCCTCTGTTTCTTTTTCAAGTCTTGTGATTAATGGCTAGAGTTGCTTTAATCTTTATAACATCATCTGATGTATTTATACAATGTGGTAATTTCTTGTTTCTGTTTGGTATTAAGATTTTCTTTGGCTAATTGTATTTTTCATCCTGTAATATTTCCCCAGGTTCTTTTAAGTACAATTTCCTAAAGTAAAACCAGCACTCCTCTGAGAGCTAGCAAGTCCAGAAAAAAATAATTGTCTTATTACCATAGATGATTTTATTAGGCAGATGTCAACTCAGCTGTTTCCATAAATTTTCCCATTTAACAACCCCAGGAATATAAAGGCCTCTGAGATGCATCCCCTTCTTGAATTCTTCCACCTCACTCTTTAAGTGAATTTGCTTGTGGAGATTATTTTCTCTGGAAACCCTTTTTTCTCCAAAGAAAGGATACCTAGCAGATTCAGGTCCTCAGTGGGAAGATAAGATGGGTAAATCATTACCAGTTCTGGACCAAACCTGTACATGACAGAATTTTTGTGCCTGTTCCAGCCTGTTGTAGGAAAATTGAGAATGGCTGAGGACACAGAGAATTCCCAGTTTCAAATGTGCTTCATCAGCCATGCAGTAACTCTGATGTTACAATGGTAACTGGATGCTGGTTGTTGCTTGCTTGTGTATGAATCTCTTTGGAGCAAGTAGCTCGATATATTGCATTTTCTGTAATTCTCTGCCTTTAATCTTGTTCTTGCATGGAATTCTTTAAAGAGCTCATTGCTTCTGCTTCTGTGTTCCCATCAGAAATACAGCTTTTTAGTCAGAATCTAAGGATGAAGGAAATGAATAAAGAGTTTCTGCAGTGTATGCAGCTCCTGCCTCTGCCAGCAGTATCCCCTTCTCACCAAGCTGTCCCTATTTTGTCACCAGAAATTATTTTATCAGTGTTTAGTTTTAGTAGGAGATTAGCGGTATGAGGGAGAGACAAGGGTTATAAAAGGGTTAGGAAACCTTTGCTGATCTATCTCCATCACATTTTTCACTGGTTATGCGGCTAGTTTGAAATGTAGGGAATCAGGTTCATCTCTGTCCTGTTGCTAGATTCTTCTGTGACCTTGGGCAAGTCAGCTCAGCTCTTCATGTTTTGTTCCCTATCTGGGGGAAAAAAAAACCCAAATAAACCAAACTCCCACCCCAATAATGGCCGTTACTAGTCTCAGGGGCTGTAAGTGCATAGACTCTGAAGTGTTTACTGTAATAACAGTATCTGAACTAATACTACCTTTTGAAAATCAGCCCTCAAGACAAGTTATATGCTTAAAAAAAGAAAAATAGGTACCTTTTATCTACTGTTTTTAAAGAGAGATTAATATTACCTCTAAGATTTTTGTGAAATATTTTTGAAAACCCAAAATTTGAAATTTATGAGCCATATTGCTATAACAATTAGCTAGGCTAGGGTGTGCATTAGTAGGCTGCCGGTGCTCTTCTCAGATGGATGGAGGCACTCAGCCTTCTGCTTTGGTCCTCAGAATGCCTCCAAAGCATGTGCCAATAGCCTATTGATGCACAGCCTGTTGTGACTTATTGTTATGTTCAATGCACAGCAGATTACAAAGGTAGGTTATTTGTTAGCATGATTTTCCAGACTGTTGCTTGAAGAATTTTAACAGCGTCCACTAAACTCCCTAATGCATAGTTCAGAATGAATAAAACTCTGCTTGATGATGTTTACAAGCGTCTCTGTGCCCACTGCTGATGAGTCATGGAAAACAGCGTATTCCTTTGACTCCTGACTATGTGCGTGATGTGCACAGATTATTAGCTGTGTGGGGCTGTGCTTTACAATTAACAGATTGGTTGCTTTTATTTTAAGCTGTATCCTAATTCAGATGTTTTCATTTTGCAATGAAAATAAACACACGCTTCTCTCTGTCTCTCTAGCTGCCCTGTCTTGCAGCTGTAGCACCTCAGAGCTCCTGCCAGCTAAACAAGTTGCCCTCCTGTTTTTCTTGACCTGTTGTTGCCTCTCCTCATTATCTTACGAACTTCTGCAGTGGCTGTTACTACCCAAACCTCATTAGATCCTTTCTCTTCCTTTGTTTAGTGAATGTTCAATTACTTCTCACTGTATCTACCCTTCACATGACTGGTTCACTTGATTTTCACTCTTCTCATAATGGCATGCAGAGCTTTCATGATGGCTGAGTATCTCTGGGGCCTTATTCCACCCTGAACACTAAGTCATAAAACCAGTCTTGCTACTTTTTTGTGTGTCTGATAAGGCTATGATGTGGAGTAGCTTTGCTGTGGTATCTAACCTTATCCAGCATAGCTGTTCCATTTAAAGCAAACAAAAAACCCAAATAACCTTAAACTATAACACCAGAAACCTTAAGTTAATTGGAGGTTCCTTTATCTTTCTTTCTTTAAGACTGACTGGATGTTGATTGTCCAAGACATTAGAAATTGTCTTGGGCACTACTTGTGTTTTTGGATTACCCGTTAGGAATGCAAGTGTGCATCTTAAAAGTTTTTGCTGTCCCACCTCCAGGCATCTGTGCCCAGAATTTAGCTGAAGGAAGCAGATTAAAGGGAAAGGTTGTGGCATTCAACTCACTGAAACACAAATGTTGCGATTTCCCCCGCCCCCAGCTCTATTCCAGCCTACCTAAACTGTTCTTAGACATTCTCTGCTGAATCAGCAATTCCTGTTAAGCACCTAGAAGATTATTAACATATTATGAATAGTGTCATGATAGCTGACTGAAGGGTGTCTCCTCCTCATGAATAGTAAGTGTGGTAATGTGCCAGAATCAAGAACATTAACCACACAGCAAGCTTTATCAATGTTAACTCACTGAAAACAGGCAATATGTCTGACTTGCTGACTTCCAGCTTTAATTAAGGCAATTAAACAAACTGTGATCTATTTCCATTTATTTATAGATTTAATTACTAGTAGTTAATTAGGCTACAGTTCTATAAATATATACTACTGACCTAGTGCTTCCAAATGGGAATGATATTTTAGTTTAAGACCCATTCTTAGTAAATAAAGTAATGTTTCAGTGTTGCTCTATAGCTTGTGCTTCACAATACAATGGAACCAACCCTTAATCTTCTTCAGCATGTCCTCAATGTTAGTGAATATGGTTATATTTATTTAGGCACTTCTAATTCCCCATCAGCATAATATCTGAGCCACTATAGACTTTACCAATATATTTATGTGAAATAGGTAAATATTTCTAAACTTATGAAGGTAGTTCCTTGCTTGCTGCTTGAAGTAATTTGAAAAGCCTGAGTCAGCTTCTGAACTCTCTCCCTTTAATTGCAAGACTATTTTCTGTTCTTCTTTTTCATAATACTGCATACAGTTCACTTCTGCATGTTAACTTCTTCATCTCTTTTAGTTCTTGGCAATGTTAACTAATAATGAATGACACCATTAAATAGAGAAATAGTTCCCATCCCAGACAGAGGAAAATCCTGGTGCATGGTAGGGCTGGCTAGTCATGGCTGGAGCAGGAAGGCTTCGAGCCATGTCACAGAGAACTAAATGAGGAGACCCCCAGGTAAATCCATGCCTGCATGACCTGTGTGATGGAGCTGGCTGAGCGGCTGTGTTTACACAGTGTTTGTGCTGTTGCCTCCTGGCTGCTCATTGAGGCTTGCCCATTATTTTAGGATTACTTCTAACACAACCTGATTGTTAGTATGACCTCTTCCTAATCTTCTTGTGCTAGGCATCAAACATGAAAAGAGGAGTAGGTCTTGGACACAGGTCTTTGAAGTCAATTGCAAACTCCTTTGGCTTCAGCAGTTGTAGGATGGAGCTTGCAGGAAGCTATAAATGAGGGAAGCAAATGATACTCACTGGTTGTGTGTACTGTACTTATCTACCTTGTTGCTCATCTGCAGTGTGTATTTCTTGCCTTCTGACCTGCATGTCATTGCTAGATGTTTCAGAAGCTATGGTCACAACTCATTCTTTATGCAGAAGCTTAAAATGTGCTGGCTGACGGAGCAAAGCAGCTAGGGGGGAGAGGGACACAAGGGTTGTAAGTAATGTGTAGCCTGTATGAATTGGTACTGTTCATGCAGTTGTTTTACTGCCATATTTGTGGCTCATTTTTGGACTTGCAAAGGCAGTCTTAGGTGGGATCAACCAGAGTAATTGCTAAGTGAGGCAACAGTACAAGCCATCACAAGCCTAGGGGAGAAGAGGCAGAACTAGATATTAGCTCAGAGCTCTTGTGAGAGTAATGCTGACTTATGAACATCAGAAAGGCTTAATTGTCCTGTGTTGTGGGTGGTTTTGTGTGGGTTTTTATTTGTTTTAGCAGAAGTCACACAATGGATTTTAGAATGAGTTGGGTTTGCAGTGCTCAGCCTATGGTATTTGAGCTGTTCAAGTAAAATTCCCATACTGGGGCCACAGTATAGGACTGGCGCTGGAGTTGTGAGGGGGATGCCAGGTAGATCAAATCCCCCAAAACAAGCCAACTCAGACTGCCAATACAAACACTCAAAACCCAAACACATGGGTTTGGAACAAAATGTGTGCCCAGCTTCTCCTCATGAAAGTGGCTGTACCTGAAACACATGAAGGTCTCTAGTGCGGTTGGCCATCTCAAACAGCGGTCACAACTGGGTGTATCAGGAGGGGGAAAAACAGGGCAGGAATATGGTGCTTTTTCTGAATACCAGATATGAAGCATGTAATTTAATCCTCTGCTATATGAAAGCTTTGGTATGTGTCCACCACTGATCTACTTATACAGTTGCAAACCTGTAAGGGTAGATTCTTTTAAACATGATTTAAATCTGTAAAACCTGGTATGTTATTAATTCAGATGAACTGAATTAGGCAGGTGCTAAGCTATTGTAAACACATCTGCTTAAAGGATTATATTTATGTACTTAAACATCTTTGTTGAACAGGAAGAGCAGCACTGATGAACATATATCTGTTCATCAGTGAGTGGCTGTGGTAGGTGGAGGAGGTATTCATAGACAACTAAGTTCTTGGTTGCGGATGGGATGTATTGCAGCCTCTTTGAGGCTTTGTCCATGAGGACAAAGTGTGGTGTGACCACATAATATTGCCGAGGTCTGCTGTAGTTTACACTCTGGTTGTAACTGTTCCTAAGGTACTTTCTGACAACTCAGAGTAGTTAGAATATAATTTAATTGGGGAAAGGGAAAATCAGGCTTCTGGGGAGCCAGGAGATTTAGGGCACTGTGGTTCTTAAGTTGTAGCTCAGCCCAGAAAGCTTCTTTAAAAAAAATAGGTGAACAAAAGGAATGACATAGTATTCCATACAAAACCTGAGAAACTTTTGCAGAATATGAGACTTCCGTACAGCTGTGTACTTCACCATAAGGCATCTGACTCTCTCAATGATCTTTTGAAATTCTTCATGCATACTTAAAGAGGATTTTTAGAAGCACTTAGTGTTAAGCTTTACTGTGCAGTAAAAAAAAAAAAAAAAAAAATTTCTACTGACTTCCATGGGTCTATGAAAATAAAATCAATATTGAATGTTGTTAAACACCTGTCCTGCGGTAAATTTACTAAAATAAAGTTCACTTTCCCTCTGAGCCACAGATGTACTTAGTTAGGCTAATACTCATCTTCTAGTAATCTGCTGTGTCTGCTTTCACATAATGAAGATAAGGAGCAATCTATAGCCTTTCTAAACTTCTGTGGGAAGCAGTGATTGGAATCTTATGTTATCCTTTACATTTTGAATCTTGATTTAACAACCAAGTACAACTTCTAGGAGAATACTAGAGTTTCTGAAAGTGTTTTATAATGAGATGATTATTCCTCCTGTTATTAGGAATTTGATTAAGTTATTTCTTAGAGTTCAATGGCTCCTAAAACTGGCTGTAAAGTCTCATTGATCTTAGACTTTATTGTGTAAAGGCTCAAAAAATGAGACAGAACAGGGAATAGCATTTTTCTTTTTACTCCAACATGGACAGAGCATTCCTTCTGCTCTGTTGAAAGTATTCAGAGGTGAAAAAGCAGGAAAAACATGCCTATGAGAAATTACATTGATTTTGGAGAAAAGCTTGAACCATTTTGTTCTGTGTGGTACAGTTCACAGAAGAAAGATTTTCCCTTGCTTGAAAACTCTTCATCCAAGACAGTAAAGAAAGACTAACACAGCTGGGGAAAGTAAGCACAAGGCAACTGGGAGATGTTATTGCTCAGGGTGAAAACCTGCGTTCTGAGAAGCCTAAACCTCAGCAATGCCAGCTTTAAGAAAGTATTATACAGAAGCAGATGCATTTTATCTAGCATAGTTATAGCTGGTGCTTAGAAATAGATGGGATAGATAGCTTTAACACTTTTCTTTTAGCTTAATTTTAAAATGAATCACTGAACAATAGCATGATACTACTTTTTTCATCAGAAAATGTGAACAGAGGTAAGAGGAGAATTCAAGTATAATCTGGTCTTGTGAGGTGTTCTCCCTAACTCCCCCTGACTTCAGTGAAAACTGAAGGGAATTCCTACCTTTCAAAACTGTCTTTAATTACCTTGACAAATTACCTAGTGACAGCCATATTATTATGATTCTTTTGGAATAAAAAGTTATACATTATTTCTACCCTTTAGTCTTTCTAAATGACTGAAATTGTTAGCATAAATTTCTAAAATCCAATGTATTTTGGTAACTGCACTCAATGACTTAACTTCTTTGTGGTCTCAATAGATGAGGCCCGTATATTATAGGATTGTAAAATAATAGGAGAAGGTTATATAATGTTTCAACCTACATACTTTCATGACATTTGACTGCAGGCTACCCAGGTATGAATGTACCAGGGCAGATAGCCAAGTCTTAAAAAAGCTGAACATACATACTCAGTCCGAGTAGATTGCAATCTACTCTAAAAAGGTATCTCCTTTTTTTTTAAGTAGACATTGACTTGAGGAGGTTTGGAGTAGTGAGCGTGTGGAAACTTCCTGCCTTTGAAGGCAGATGATGGGCAGCCAAGCCTAAAGGAGGAGAGAAGGCTGACCTAAACAAAAGGCTTTTTTTCCTGTAAAGTAAGAAAAAGGAATACTGCCCAAGGCAAAATGGAGGGGACCTGAGCAATTGATTCCAGGGAGCCAGTATTAGTCTCATGTTGATACTCTGTGGAAGTCTGTATATGATCAATTGCCTGATGGAGCTCAAGGAACAGGATACCTAAGGATTTCTGCTGTGCAGCTATAGAGAAAACTGGACTTTGGGGGTGGGGATTTGTAGTGCCAAAGGCAAAGGAAAGACAGGCCAAAGCTTTAGCCTAGGCAAATGGGAAAAGGATCACACTCTTAAGAAAAATATTCTCCCTATGTGGTGTAGGAGTGAAGTTTACATTAACTGGTGTGAAACATTGAAAATAATGAGGAGTCTTGTATTCTAGAACTATAAGAGACTATTATAATAATTTAGTATTACCAGCTGTAGATACCTGTCTTGAAGTTCATTTGGTAATCTGATAAATAAAGTCTTTGGTGTCTAAATCGGATGTAACATGTCTTGGAAAAGTGTCTTTTTTTTTTTTTTTTTTATAAGAGTTCAAGTAATTCAGAGTGCATGGTATATATTTTTTTTTGTCCTCTTCAGGGAAAACTTATTTCTAGTCTGAATCAATTTAGCTTCCAGATGTGGTGTTTTGCTGTATGATTCTTGTCTGTGGTAAAGGGCTGTCTATTATCAGAAATCACTTCATGGTGTAGATACTGACAGATCCTGATTGCATTGCCTTCTGGTCTCCTTCTTGATACATAGTTTGCATTGAAATTTTTTTGGCTATTTTGGATGAATCCATTTTTGCCTTCTTTAAACTCTTAGTTTTGTCAGCATGCCAAAGTGGAGACACCAGACATGGGCAGACTAGGTGCATGATATAGTGTCAAAGGAGATTTTTTGGACGATTCTTATTTGTGCCATCTGCAAAGGCAAATCTACCACCAATATTTAGTATTTCTGTACTTACATTCTGTGAATGTAGTGCCCAGCAAGGAAATTTAGTGGCAATCGTGTCCTTTTTTTCCTCCTGACTGCAGGCTATGTTTGACCTTTGTGGAAGAAAGCTGAAGTCTGCCTATTAGCTTGATTTACTGTACATGGTGATCTGCATAGTTTTTCCATGATACTTTGTTTCAGTCCATTACATTTGCCCAGACTCAACACTAAAAGTTCCTGGGCCTGTAGTAATGACATTTACATTAGCATAAAATTGAAACTGTAAAATGTTTTTTAAATAGAGGGAAAAGAAATACAATCCCTAAATTATATACTTCTGCAATCTTCTATGCCACATTATGAGACTCAAAGTACAACATTTGAACTGGACATCTCCCCTGAGTGCAGTCTGCAAGGTAATTTTGAATTGAGGGCTAGTTTTCTCTGGAAAATTCCAAATTACTTACAGCTGATTAAATAGTGAGTACTTCCATGATACTGGCACCTTGTTAAATAATGCTAACAGGACATCCTGTCTTTAAGTAACTGAAATGTATTAAATGATCACTGGTCTAATCTAAAAGATGCTGTGACACTTTCCATTTGTATTGACAGCCTTGTTCCAAACTGGAACTATCAGGCATTGATATATTTTAAGCTGTGGCTATTTGCCACCACTTGAACAGCCCACAGGGCTGGCTTGTCTGTGGTCACCCAAGTGCTGACCAAGAGATGGATGCTGTATTCTCATCTGTCTTCTCAGAGAGAAAAACAGATAGGTTGCATGACACCAGTAAGAAGTCTGATTTCTGTGTTTTGTATATTGCCTTGTGGCTAAGTCAAGACATGAAGAAGGCAGCAAGAATATCTCTTTCATGTGAGCCCATGGAGAGTCAAAGCCAAGTCCCTAGAGACTGTAGCTGAGCAAAGGACATCAGACCATTGCTTCTTCTGTTACTGTGAATTCTACTTGCTTGGGCTGAAGACCTGATTACTAGACCTTTAGGGCTAGTAGATGTGGGCTAGAAATATGTCATATTAAAAAAAATGGTAGAGAGGGGAAAGTGTGTGTTCCTCCCATTCCCAAAGAGAAAGTAGGAAGCATTTATCCATTGCCCTTGTTGAAGGGATGATGGAATACTGCTTACTACTCTAAAAATCTCTTTGCAAAAGGTACAAGAGCTTCTGTAACCTCTGTACAAATATGCGTGGTGAGAATGTGATCTCTAATAGCAGAACGAAATCTCTAATATCTGCCCAAATAAGCATGGCCAGAATGTGATCTACAATCACTTATATATTTGAAGCTGGAGGAGATGTTTGTGTTGCATGGCTGCTTCAGGTATCAGATTCAATAGACAATTGTTCATTGCCTACTCTATTCAAGATATCAGGGCAGTTATCAATCATGCATTTATTTTCTGTATTTTTTCAATAGCAAAGAGGAAGTTAGGATGCATGGCAACTGCTGGTTATTCTTGTAGCACTGCTAGTCGCTTGGTGATCTTGTCTCCGTAGCAAAATTGCCAGTTTAAGTTCCACTGACCTTGCTGCCCTGCACATTCCCACCTTTCAGGCTGTAAGAATATAAAGGCAGTTTCTTTAGCTGAGTCTACCTCAGAGGCTTTGTCGGATGGCAAAGGTGTGGGGTCCTCCACGGGCTGCAGGTGGTCCACCATGGACCTTCATGGGCTGCAGGGGGACAGCCTGCCTCACCATGGTCTTCACCACGGGCTGCAGGGGAATCTCTGCTCCGGCACCTGGAGCATCTCCTCCCCCTCCTTCTTCACTGACCTGGGGGTCTGCAGGGTTGTTTCTCTTACATGTTCTCACTCTGCTCTCTGGCTGCCGTTTCCATCTGTCCCAACTTTTTTTCCTTCTTAAAAATGTTATCACAGAGGCGTTACCACTATCGCTGATTGGCTCGGCCTTGGCCAGCGGCAGGTCCGTCTCAGAGCCAGCTGGTATGGGCTCTCTCAAACACAGGGGAAGCTTCCAGCAGCTTCTTACAGAAGTCACCCCTGTAACCCCCCCTGCTACCAAAACCTTGCCACACAAAGCCAATACAATATTTCATGCACTGAATATGTGGAACTGAATTCTCTGCTAGAGGTGCTTAGAAAACTCATTGCTGCCACAAGCAGCTCGGTGACTAAGCTGCTGTCAGTGAAGGCTATTAAACCATATGAAGCCTGGCACTTGGGCTTCCTGGCAATTGAATCAGGAACCATATCTGTGCAGCACTGAATTGCAGTCTTTACCTCGGTGACCTCAAAATTGTCCCAAGACATTTTCTGTAAGTATTTAATAAAGTGTATTATAAAAGATGTCATTAATCTCACCTCAAATTACAGAATTCGCTTATGCATCTTCAAGTTGCTGTTCATTACTTCAGTGGTTAGCAATTGCCTGGATCCTTTTCAAGAAAGGAAAACATTTGACTTGGGGTGGTGAGGGTGGAGTGGGGGGAGGACCATGCTGACAACTGTTGTTAGACTCCTGGGAGTGATTTTTTTTTTTTTTTTCCCCTGGGAGATGAGATGCCATGGAAAGAATTATATTATTGTAAATCCCACATTCCTAGAGCCTTTCTGATTCTAGTATATTCACCCTAAATCACACTTTTAGTGAGGCTAGTACATTTGCAAGAAACATAGCTTCAAATTATGATATTTAGGGCTGAATGATTTTTTTTCATCAACAACCTTTTTCACCACGAAAAAATTGACAATGTAGGATTGCTTTATGAATACGTGTTTACTTCTCCAAATTGCTTATTTTTTGGGGGGGGGGAACCCTAAAATAAAAAATTCTCTTAATTTTGTTGCTTTGAATTGAAACATCTAGATTTTTTTCCCAGTCTTAAGAAGCTTTTAATTTTCCTTTGAGGCTTTCATTCTTTATTGAAAAAACTTAAAAACATGTAATGTCTGTCTGAGAATTTTAGCTAGATTTTTCTGTCAAAATGTAACATTTTAAACCAAAATATTTTCACTATTTTTTTCTGTTTTTCAGTATTAGTAAAATTCATTAATTCTTGCAACATTTGGGAACAGACTTTTTTGAATGTTAAAAAACTCTAGTGAACAAAAAAATTACCATTATATACCTAGATATGCTGAAATATCTAATATATGCTATCATTACTTGAAGAAATCAATAGTCACTTCAGGTTCAAATACAAAGAGCTTATAGGTGTCCCATGACTGCTTTGTCTTCTGTTCCAGATTCTGCTCTACGAAGATCCTTGAGGGCCCAGGGAAAAGCGGCAGCTGGTGTACAACAGTATCTGGAGCTCAGTGGAAGACAGAATTACTGATGGTATGAAAAGGAAAACACAAAATAAAGTAGCACCAGTAACTAATATTAACAATAACAAGGTGCATCAGTGGCTTTTGCAAAACTTCTATCCCCGTGAGAAACAAATACTTCTCCACAGACTATCAGGAAAGTTTCTGAGCAGCTTTTAGGTAGCCATGAAATCTAACACCACCAGCTCAGATAATGAACTGACCACAGTGACCTATCACACTTTGTCAGAATATAACGCACTATCTTAGCTCAGGCAAAGCCATGACAAAACTGTTAAAATGGCACATTACACATTGCAGTGTCTTATGGGGAGAAATGCTTTGGTTCAAGGACAGGACACGTTCTACTCTGCTTCAAGTAGAGCAAGTCTCCAGCAGGTGCTTGATGGGTCAGGACCCTGCTGGATTGGACTTGGCCATACTTTCCTTGATTGCTTCTAGGCCTTGAACGGTTGCACTTGATGGGGAGGGTAAGACACATTTTCTGTTTGTGGAGTCAGTACTGCAATGTCTGCCCTGTGCCATGACAAAAAGGGGTTTGTGTTGCTCTAAATTGTATGACTACATCTCTCATGGTCTGTCTGGCTCAAGTGGTGATATAGGATGAATAGCCTTCATAGGTACCTCCTGGATAGTTAGGATGCCACAGCTCTAGTGCTCACACACTTAACTCAAGGTTCTCCTTTCTCACCCACTCCAAAAGACAGGCTGTGTGCACCTGTCCCTTAGACTATGTCCACAGTTTAGGCTTTCTGAGCTAGCTTTCGTTAGGTGTGCGTACTCTGCATGTGCATATCTCCCTACCCCAGGCTGGTTTGCAAAGAACAGTCTATGTTATCCTCTCAGTTATATGGACACTAATTAAAGTAACATAAATGTGGCTGTCCTTGAGTGTTGAGAGGGAAATAGCTGCCTTTGTCTAAGGTAGATATTAATTTTTTTGTAATAAGGATAATCACAATATTTGAATTAAACAAATTCAAAGCTGCTAACAGCTGTCATGGTCACACTTTTTCATGTGTTAATTCTATTAGCTAAGCATATAAAGGAGGATGTAGTTACACTGGGCTTATAGCTAACTAGGAGAAATAACATTCAAGAGTTTGGCTGTGATATACATAGCACTCTTCTGTGCTACTTTTTCTCAGCTGCTGCTCAATTTCAGGTATCAGGTACAGCATTTGATCAAGATGACACTTAAGATGGTACATAGAAGTTTTAACAAAATATTATTGAGAAAGGCAACAGAAAATGCTTTAGTTGATTTATTTGAAGCAGTAATGCCCGAAATGGCAGTTCACAGAGTATTTTTTTAAGCAAATACCCTCTGTCAGACTATCATTGAATGACTCTGTATTTGCACAGCCACTCTAATCCATCATGCTTGACTCAGCCATCCAAGGAGAAGCATACAGTATAAAAAGCATACAAACGTTCTGAAAACCTATCTGTATCGGTATGTTTAAGTATCTGTGCACCTGAATACAGAAAAGCACCTTCACTGGAGGGGAGATTATCATGGTGATGACATGTAATATAAAAGGTTCTAGTAGGCGGCTGTTTAAAATGACATGCAGAGCTCACTTGCGGTGTGAAGTTTTAGAACAGTATATGTTGTAAAACATAGTGCTGGCACCCCAACACATGTAAAATCAGGAGGGAACCTTCTTAACTTTTTTAGATTGACTGACTGAGACGTAAGAGATTCTACAAAATAAGGAATGCCTGTCCAGAATGCCTTTTTTCACATGAAAGCTGAGCTTATGAGATAATCTTGATTCTAGAAGCTGTATCACCCAGTACCTGTCCTTCCTCTACTTAAACACCCTATACACTGTAAATAAAGTTTTCGTGTCCTATGAAATAACCAAGTATTTCAAGGCAATGTGTTTACGTACACTAGCATGCATAAGAACTTGCATCCTCAGTTTCTGTAATAGGTGTAACTAAGCCAATTCTGTCTACAGTTGCACAGGCGCTCAGAAAATCTCTTCACTTTCAGTCAGTTGTAGGGTGTCTAGGAGGAAGGTTTTTGCCTTTCAAGTCCAGAGTCAATTTGTGGTAAAATAGTATTCCAGAAAGAAGAAAAACTGAACTTATGTCAGAGCTGAGAGATTATGGTTTTAACACGGTTGAGGGAACTGGCCTTGCTGGCAGGTAGTGTGAGCTATGGAATTATCTTTGCCTTATCGTTATTCTGCTTGAAAGCTTTCCTCCTCTCCCAGCACCTTCTCCGATCTTTTGCTAGGTTTTCAGAAGTTACATAGTCCTCTCAGTCCCTTGTGTCTCCTTGTCCTTCAGCTGCTCATCAAGCTTTTTGCCTGCTGCCCCTATGGAGCTCAATGGCTGTTTAGTTGCCTTGTCTCAAAGTCTCCCATTCTTGATCTCAAATCCTATCTTGATCCTAAAGCTGATGATTGGTTTAATGCTTGACAGGGTTCAATGTCTCTGGTAGGATTAGTGCACCTCACCTCTGTCATATTTTTAACCCTGGCCAGTTTCCAGTGTTTCGGAGGGAGATTAACCCTGTTTACCTCTCTCTGGTTGCCAAATTATCTTGAGGGGGAAGAAAAACTCTTCCTGCATCAGCATCCTTAGCGTATGCAATTAATACATGCAATAATAAATGTGATGCAAACAAATGTAAACAGCAAACAGTAGTCAAGGAGAATCCTTTCATATTTCCTGGATAGTAGCAGGACATAAGGGAAATTGTAAGGAATTAGCTGAAAAGGTCTTCAAGGTTGTTAAGGGACAACACCCAATTTATCAGCAGTAAAGAGACTCTATCTCCAAGTTTCAGCCAATTTAAAACTAGTGTTCCTTTTGCATTCTGGGCATCAAAATAACTGTAGCAGTTCAGCAAGGCTTCTTCATCCCCATTGCTTCTCCCTCTTGATGCAGCAGTTACAGAGAAGATGCTTAGACTTACCTGGGGTTCCCTTGGATGGGACTTTTGGATAGTCTGCTGGGCTATCGCTGGGAACAGAAGACTGCCAGGGCATGTGGGCATGTGCACTGCTCCTTACTGTAAATGTTTACATTCTACTGTAGCAATATTGGTGTTGCAGGTAGATGGGGTAGCATGGGGTGAGCTAAGGTTTTAAAGGAAATGTAATTTGTAGGATCCATTTAACTAGACCAGGTAATAGTCTTGGAGAGAGCACAGAAGCTTTTTGAAGCGAGCTGTGCTCTTGAAGATTTCAGGACCCTGTCTGGTCACCGCCACCTTCCTTCACCACAGATTTCCAAAGGAAAGAGATCGGTGCTGAACTTCTCAGACCTAAGCACAGTGGAGGCTAAAGCAGGATGACAGCTTAGAATGGGAAGTTGTGTGGTCCTCATGCCTCTCTGTCCCGTGTAGCAAGACCAAGTAACACACATTGCTCTCTGAGGCATGGTGGACTTAAACCAGACGTCAGTGTCTGTAGGGCCTGGTGTGGAATCCCAGAGTGAAAACTGTGTAGCCCATATTATGCCAAACCAGCTTATCATAACAGCCATGCTGCAATAGTTTGTAAATCTAGGTGCACCTCAGATCTTCAAATTGTTTTGTAAACATAGATTTCTAAAGGAAAAAATATTGATGCTATGAAGTCACCCAGAAAGGAGAATGATGGCATTCTCTATTTCCGTAGGTACTGCTGATTTTTACTTTCTTGTCATAGATACTCACATGCAGATTTTATTTTACATTTGCTTGGAAAAATGTTTGTGTTGAGAAACACTACAAGCAGAATGGAACAATTGACATGGACCTAAAATGTTTACAGCTATGATTTTCTTTGAGTGGGGACTACACTTGCTGTATATTTTGAAAGAGGACCAGTGAGTGACCTGCAGGGTATAACAATTCTACTTGTGGCCCCCACCTTACCAGCTGCTGCTGTGGTCAATAGGGCACTGGAGAAAGAGAAGGGTAAGGGATCACTTTATTTTTGGTCAAAACCTGTTTGGAGACTAATTTTTGTGTAACAGAATGAAACCTCAAGTGCAGAAAAACAATAATATACCTAAATAGTTAAAGATGTCTGTTTTAACTGATCGTATCAAAAAGAGATAATGGAATACTCTTAAGTGTTTTTTTATTTATTTATTCCTTTCTATTTGAAAGGGATACATTTTCAGACAAAGAAAACAAAACCTCATTATCTGTCTGGGATATTAAGAAATTATACAGTATTATAAGCTGCTTTTCTCCATTTCATGTCTCTTTGGGGAGGCGTGAAGCAGGCTATAAATTAGCTCTAATTTGTTCTTATTTTAAGTCATTGACTGTGTTGCTGATTCTTTTCAGCAGACTGCACAAGGACAGACAAAATGCAGTAAAGCTCTGCAGAAGCCACTGAGGAGCTAGCTGGGCAAGATAGCCTTTGCATTGAGAAGTCTTGAACCAGGAGCACCTTCTTGGTGAAACTCCCAGGGGAATGCAGCAGGGCTTCTTGGCTCTACTGGTAGATATATTAAAAAAACCAAACCTCAAACAAATAAAAATCCCCCAAACAACCTCTCCCATTGCAACAAAAAGCAGAAAGGGCAGGGGAAAAAGGAGTTTTTCCTAGCTGGCTTCCTTTAGAGGAGTATTTCCATGATCTTTTATAAACAGATGCAGGTGAGCTCTGACAGAACTGTGCTGCCTCCAGGCTGTGTAGTCACACTGACGTGGCACTGTGTCCTGCTTAGAATAGCCCTGCTTTGCAGCAAGCGTTATCAAATAAAACTGAGTGCTGGGTCTGTCCCACCACTGAGATCTTTGGTTGGCTCAAAGTGGGCAGTGAACATCACTGAACATAGCTAAATGCTGCCAGTGAGGCTTAACTGGTGCCGACCTCCATCACCAGGGTGGGGACTCAGACCAGATCTGGCTTCTACTCCATTGAGGAAAACAGTAGAGGTGTCTTTGTTTTCCTGTCTTTTCATGACAATCACAGAATGGTTGAGATTAGAATGGACTTCTGGAGATAGTCTAGTCCAACCCCTTTGTTGAAGCAGGGTCAGCTACCATGGGTTGCCCCAGGACGGTGCCCAATTGACTTTAGAGTATACCTGCAGATGGGGACCTCACAACCTCTGTGGGCAACCTGTTCAAGTGTTTGACCACTTAGTACAAAAAGTGTTTTCTTCTGTTCTGATGGAACTTCACGTGCTTCCACCTGTGCCCATTATTTCTTGTTCTGTCACTGGGCATCACTGACAAGATTCTTCTTCATTCCCTCCCATCAGCTATTTATATGCATTGATAAGATTCTTCTTCTCCCTGATGGTCCAAAGAGTGGTACCAGGCTTTCTGCTTCCATGTGAAGAGTAGGAAAATGTGTCCTATGTGGCATGCTGATGTGAAGCAGACCTCAAGGCTCATTTATGTATACCCTCTTGTCCTCACTTTGTTGAAACACAGATTCTGCATCTTTGCAAGGAAGGAATTTTGAATCTTTTCTCGGGGGACATTCACAGTTGGAGGCTTGTTTAGCTGGCATTAAAAGATGCCAAGATTTCAGGCAGGATGGAAACTGACTTCTCTCTACTTGTATTCTTTCTACCCGCCCTTGATATGACCATGGAGTTCTCTTACAGCAGAGGAAAAGCTAGCAATCTGTGGATGATCAGCCTTGCTGAATTAGGCTACCGGCTTCTGCCCTCCTCTGTGGGAGAGAGTTTTAAGTCCTTGAGTGCTTTCTTACAGCAACATCTTGTCCTGAAAGGTTTCAGAAAAACTGAAATTTCCAATGTGTTTTGAATCAATTAATGGAATTTACTGAAATAGCAGATTTTGAGTCCTGACAGACTCAATTCACATGTACATGTTCTCAATACAGTTGAATATCTGTCAGCAATCCAGGAAATGGGCAATTACATTTTGCAAGTGTGAGATTTCACACTTATGAAATATATTTGGACATCGATGGGCCAAAATGGCTTTGAAAACACATATCAAATTTGTACTTGGAAATATGATCTGAAATAACCAGAGTTATTGTACCTGTTCACAGACTATCCTCAGAACATATAAATGAGTGCAAAAAATAACAGTGAGGGAATGTTTGTTCTTTACAAATTAGGGAAATTCCATAGGAAAAAAGGAAGTCTAATGTGTTGACACTTTTGTGGGACAGCTTAACAGTGTGCTAAGTATTTTCCTTTCCGTTCCTTTCATTGGGCCATAACATGCCCTCAGATCTTTCCTGGGTAGGGACTGAAAGTAATGTCCACATCGCCTAAATGGACCACAGATTACTGGAAGGAAGGGACAAAAATTTTATAGTATACTCTTCCCGCTCTGTACCCAGAGAAACTGCTTTCACCACATTTGTAGCTGTTGAGGGGTCATTGCTAGGCCAGTAGTAGTTGAGCCTGGCATAACCCACCAACTTTGAAGCATACGGAGATGTTTTTTGCAAGACTACTGTCGTGGTTTAACCCCAGCCAGCAATTAAGCACCACGCAGCCGCTCACTCACTCCGCCCCCACCCAGTGGGATGGGGGAGAAAATCGGGAAAAAGAAGCAAAACCCACGGGTTGAGATAAGAACAGTTTAATAGAACAGAAAAGAAGAAACGAATAATGATAATGATAACACTAATAAAATGACAACAGCAATAATGAAAGGATTGGAATGTACAAATGATGCACAGTGCAATTGCTCACCACCCGCCGACCGGCACCCAGCTAGTCCCCCAGCGGCGATTCCCCGCCCCCACTTCCCAGTTCCTATACTAGATGGGACGTCACATGGTATGGAATACCCTGTTGGCCAGTTTGGGTCAGCTGCCCTGGCTGTGTCCTGTGCCAACTTCTTGTGCCCCTCCAGCTTTCTCGCTGGCTGGGCATGAGAAGCTGAAAAATCCTTGACATTAGTCTAAACACTACTAGCAGCAGCTGAAAACATCAGTGTTATCAACATTCTTCACATACTGAACTCAAAACATAGCACCGTACCAGCTACTAGGAAGACAGTTAACTCTATCCCAGCTGAAACTAGGACACTACCTATTCCTTTTTAGATTCTTGCCTGAAGACCAAGCATGACCAGGAGAGAATAGAAACTGTCCTGCAACAAAGAGGTGAAAGTCTCACAGGCACTGGCTTTTTCCATAAGTGAATATTCAGCTGCTTATGGATACTCAGATCTATGTGGAATGGCTTTGCTAAAGAAGTGGTTAAATGGAGAAGGAGTCCTTCTGCCTTGAGAAAGAAATTATAGAGATAAGATCAGATAGAATTCTATCTAATCATGGGAGACATGGAGGAAGTAAACCTGCTTGCTCTGTCTTTTATAAGAATGAGCATCAGATTAAAACAGGAAGTGTCAGATTTAAGATAAATGCTAGCATGAGGAACTCCTTGCCCCAAGATGTTGTAGAGGATATTGTTGATCCTAAATCTTTACACAGGTTCAAAGGTAACTACAAAAATATAAGAAAATCCATGATGACAAACCTATAATTAAATGCAATGTTAGCGCTTCTATGATTTAGGAAGTCCACAAGCTTCAGGTTTGGGGTTTTGGTTTTTTTTTTTTTTTTTTTTAACCTTCTTGAATTAAGTGGTTATCCAGGGAAGTATCTTTCTATACCTGTCCAGTTCTTACAGGGCTTCCTACACATCTAATAATGGCTGTTGTCAAAGTACTGTGTTAGATAGATTTTGGCCAAGATCAGTTTGACTATTCATACACAGCTGATGAAGTCATTCTCCACTCATTTTTTCATAGTACACAATTACAAACTTGGAGACTTGAAACAACCCAGTAGAAGTAAACGTCTGTCAAAGTAAGAATATCTGGGTTAGCAAATTACATTAGCTTTTACACCAAGAATTTCTCCCAGAAGACATCATAACTGTGTATAAAGTGGGAGCATGTCAAATTCCAGTCTTCTGATTAGGTGAGCCTGTGAACCTATATATGTTTGTTTAGCAGACAATTTATCTTGTTTATGTGTAGCAATATGTTGCTGTTCTGTGCCAAAACAAACCAAGTATTAAATTAAAAGTTACCAAAATAGAAAAGAGAATGCATTATTCGAAGGGTAGAAAAAGAGCCTATGAAGATGACCTTTCATAGAATCATAGAATCATTTAGGTTGGAAAAGACCTTCAAGATCATTGAGTCCAACCATTGACCATACCCACTAAACCATGTCCTGAAGTGCCTTGTCTACGCGCTTTTTGAATACCTCCAGGGATGGTGACTCAACCACTTCCCTGGGCAGCCTGTTCTAATACCTGACAACCCTTTCAGTAAAGAATTTTTTCCTAATATCCAATCTAAACCTCCCCTGCTGCAACTTGAGGCCATTTCCTCTCATCCTATCTCCAGCCACCTGACAGAAGAGACCAGCACCCACCTCACTACAACCTTCTTTCAGGTAGTTGTAGAGAGCGATAAGGTCTCCCCTCAGCCTCCTCTTCTCTAGACTAAACAGCCCCAGCTCCCTCAGCTGCTCCTCATAAGACTTGTGCTCCAGGCCCCTCACCAGGCCCCTCACCAACTTGGTTGCTCTTCTCTGGACACACTCCAGCACCTCAATGTCTTTCCTGCAGTGAGGGGCCCAAAACTGAACACAGTACTGAAGGTGCGGCCTCACCAGTGCCGAGTACAGGGGAACAACCACCTCCCTGCTCCTGCTGGCCACACTATTTCTGATGCAGGCCAGGATGCCGTTGGCCTTCTTGGCCACCTGGGCACACTGCCGGCTCATATTCAGCCGGTTGCCAACCAGCACCCCCAGGTCTTTCTCTGCCGGGCAGCTTTCAAGCCACTCTTCCCCAAGCCTGTAGCGCTGCATGGGGTTGCTGTGACCGAAGTGCAGGACCTGGCACTTGACCTTGTTGAACCTCATACAATTGGCCTTGGCCCATTGATCCAGCCTGTCCAGATCCCTCTGTAGAGCCTTCCTACCCTCAAGCAGATCAAACCTCCCTCCCAACTTGGTGTCATCTGCATTTCAGTTTGCTTTCTTCAGCATTAGTGCTTTACAGCTTCAGTGACTCTTTTATCCACACTGGCAGAACTCTTCAAAATCAGCAGGTTTTCATCCTCACTGATACCCTGTGGGTTGGTTGATTTACTCCCTTTTTCTGTCTTTCTAGAAGATCACAGTGGTCCAGGTTATCAGTTTCATAATTCACACTTGGCCTGGAAGGAGAGGGGTGGATGTGTGTGTGTGTGCAGAAAATAAGGCCACACACGCAGAAAGCCTTGATGATTGTTCATTAATTCGTCTGAGCTATTAGTGATGTTGGTAGTTGTGCATTTGATAGAACTTCTTGAACATGAAACTTTTTAATAACTGGGCTTCAAGTGTGAAACAATTGTACGTCTCAGTAGACTTTATTATTGAGCATACCCTTGGGAAATTTAGATCCATCTGAAGCTGTGGATACTTGTGACAGTTGATTTACTGGTAGAGACTCAGGTTTCTTGGTACTTACCTTGTTTCAGATTGGGAGGGGGAAAAAAACCCTTAAAAATACCACTGGAAGCAAAGGCCATCAACATAGTGATGCTTTCAAAAGTTTTCATTGAGCCATTCTTCAGAATGCCAAGCCTGGCAGTAATAAATCATGTCCTGCTATGTTCTTGTCCATTGTAATGTGATAAAGGGTGATATATGTCAGCCAAGGGTTGTCTGAAATACACTGTCTTTTGATTTAGAACAACACTTCAATGTGACAGTTCTTAAAATTTATGATAAAAATATGGGCATGAAGACAACCCATTATTTTACATATACACAAGTATGCAGCTAGCAGGATAGGAGATTTCATTGAGAGGGGCAAGGGTATGATTGTTTTAGAGGAGAGAACATACTGGCTCCATAAATTAGAAAATAAAAAAAGGCAAACTGATGGCAATAGATAACATTTATAGCAAATTATTATTTTAGTTTTATTTCTTTTATTAAACTATTCTAACAATTTAAAAGGGGTTTTAGCCTTGAAGATGATAAACAACACTTGCAATCATGACAGTGGGCTCTGACAGTCTCATGCAGTCGTATTGGAACACTGCAAGTTATTGCTCCTCACCTGATACACAAAAGCCTATTCTGCAAATGCTACTGGGTACTTTGTAGGTGAGAGGACAGCATTCTTCTTGAACAGTTCACACCTGATAGCTGTCAGATATCTGTCCTCCTAAGTCACCCTTTTCCCTGTATGTTTTATTTTCCTTGGCTATTTTTCATCCTATATCATATGCATGTCTTCCCTCCATCCCCCCATCATCTTTAAATTCTGTTTTGAGAAAACATAAGCATGGGTCATATACTAAGAAGTCAGATCCCAAATATCCCAGATTTCTGGGGCAGTCAAATAACAGATTCTGTTCTCTTGCAAGAGGGGCAAGCTCACTCAAATCCTAGTCTTCCACTTCATCTCACTTTGGAAGGTGAGTCTTGAAAAATCTCAAGGTACAGAACACGCACTGACTGCAACTGGGGTCATCTGAATGTCCATGATGGGCAAATGGAAAAGCAACAGGTACCACCAAGCACTATAAACACAGTTGTATAGCTATCTGGAAGAGATCGGATACTCTGTTAAAATGGGGATAGATGGTTTCGGCTTATTGGGCCAGAAAGTTTGCCTGTTGTCCCTTTCCAGCTGTCTGACCTGGTGTTGCAGTGGAGCGGTGAATGGCTCCAATACTTACAGCGACTGTCAGAATTTTTGTGCCTTTGCTGCACACTTGCTTCACAGGTGCACAATAAATCTAACAATTTTAGAAATGGTTCAGGGCCCTTACATGGTACCTACACAAAAACTGTGTGCAGTAAGTCTCATGTCCTGGAAGTGTCTGATTCCCTCTGCATGTGCAGAGCTACTGGGAATAGCATGCATGATTAGTCCAACAGATGCTTCCCCCAAGCATGCATCTCCTTTTTTTTGTGTATTCTGTGACCATCTAGTGATAGTGAGAAAACTATAATGTGTGTGTCCAATAGCTTTACAGCTTGTGCACTGTTGGTGGTGTCCTAGTTTTTAGTGGTGGCTGGCTCTGATTATCAACACAGGACAAATTTTTTCAGCGGGAAAATATGATATACCTGGAAAACTTAAATGGAAACCCTATCCTTATGACCTGTGCAGTGTGGTCCTAACATGCATGGATAGGCAGTCACTCTCTCAACATCAAAATCACAGGGGTACTGCAAACATCATTAGTTCCTCTATCACTTTTTTCTCCTACAGTTCCCAGGAACATGGAACTGTTGCTTGTTATGATGTGAAAAATGAACTAATGGTACAAAACAGAAAGGGAAGGCTTTTTCTGGGCTAAATCTGCTTCCCTTTTGGCAGCAGGTTTCAATTCAAAGTAGTTATGCATATGAGTCTTTAACCATCTTAGAGTAGTTCTAGAGAAGTGGGCATTGTGTTGTTTTAGTTGTAGTTTTAAGGGATTCATTGTTCATTGTGTGTGTATGTGTGGTGGTGTGTTTTTTTATTTCCCCTCCTTTTAAATACTTTCAAATCATATGTGAAAAGGTGATGTTGGTCTTATGGACTTCTAATATTAGGTAGGAAAAGCCTGGACAATTAAAGCTTACCCGTCTCCTAAGAAGATTCAACAAACTCTTTGCAAAGATATAAGTCCGTTTAGGATGGTTGAGCCAAAAATTGGGGAAGAGGAGACATTCCCTTCCTTTAAGAAGAGAGGGAAGTGTAAGTTTGCATTGTATGTAGGAACTTTGACTTTGGGCATTTGTAGAAATGAGTGAATGCTGGTGTCAGTACTGGAGAAAATACTGTGGTGGACAGAGGACTAACTTCACTGAAAACCTGTTTTGTTAGGTTTTCTAAAGCAAAGGGGTTTATGACTGTACTCTTTGTAGGTTTGTAGATGTGAACCCCACCTAGCAACTTCTGAACCCTCCAGCCCTCTCAAATCTCGAAACATAAAATACAAAGCTACCAGGAGTTTCATGAAAACCAGATGACTAAGTTGGTTCTATTAGTCTTTCTCCTGAAAGAAAGGCCACAGCATTCATTAACACTATTGGACATAAAGGAGAGAAATCTTGCAATTTCCAAATACGAAAATAAAAGTCTGGAGAGGTACTTGGGCCCTTTTAGACAATAGAGAATCAAATCACTAAAAATACTTTGATCATGGAACACCTTTAATTAAAAAAAACCCTAATTAACAGTAATAAGATTATAAATTAAGTGATAGAGATCAACAAAGAGAATCAGATTATTAAAAATACCATAATAATTAAATGTTTCATGGGTGAAGTGAATGCAGTAGTATTCTTGACTGTAAAATGGATTGTGTGGTTTTGCAGCTGACGGAGCAGAGGAGGTATGGTTAGTGATCCCTAATGACTCCCTATGTGAACATGGGAAAGTTGCTTTGTGCTTCTGTGTCCTAATCTGCAGTAAGGAGATGATAATTTTTGTCTACCTCACTATGATATTGCAATGCTAAATTAGTTATTGTTGGGAAAGCAAATTGACTTTGAAGGGAAGATTTACTGTAGCCATAGGATAATTGTAAAAAACAAAACAGAACAAAACACCCCCCCCCCAACCCCCCCTAAACCCCCCAAACCAAAACCCCTCATGCTGGATACAAAATGAGCTTTCAGTAGAACCAGAGCTCCGAGAGGAGGGAAACTTATCAGCAAACTGTGCTCATCTAATTGCGCAGCTCTGATAAAATCAGTGTAACCCAGATTAATACTATAATTCCAAAGTAAGTTTTTGATTTATGCGTCCCAGGACAAGAGTCTAAAAGCTGACAGTTGCTCCATTCCAGAGCTTTGTCAGTTTAATAAAATTTGTTAAAGAGCATATGAGCATGTTTGAGATCATTGTCTTCCCACATGTCAATCACATGGGTTTTTTTTTCCATGTGTCCAGAGGAGGGCAACAAAGCTGGTGAAAGGGCTGGAAGGAATGTCGTATGAGGAGCAGCTAAGGACTTTGGGCTTGTCTAGTTTGGAGAAAAGGAGGCTGAGGGGTGACCTCATTGCTCTCTACAGCTTCCTGAGGAAGGGGAGAGGGAGGTGCTGATCTCTTCTCCCTGGTATACAGTGATAGGACGCATGGGAATGGTGCAAAGCTGCGCCAGGGGATGTTTAGACTGGATATTAGGAAGCATTTCTTTACTGAGACGGTGGTCAAACACTGGAACAGGCTTCCTAGAGAGGTGGTTGATGCCCCAAGCCTGTCAGTGTTTAAAAGGCATTTGGACAATGGCCTTAACAACATGCTTCAACTTTTGGTCAGCCCTGAATTGCTCAGGCAGTTGGACTAGGTGATTGTTGTAGGTCCCTTCCAACTGAAATAATCTATTCTATTCCATTTTTTTCCTGTTTAACTATTCCTGTTATAATCAAATTAGCCTTTCATGACTCTGGATAGCCAAACCCATTCAGTGGTTATGCCCTACCAACGAGAAGCTAGAATAGAGGAGTCCATGCAGATCCCCCGGAGCAGGAGGGGGGACGGTGGGCTTTAACCCAACTATGGGACCAAACCCATCACTGCTGCCCTCTTACATATAGCTGCATCGTGCCTTGGAGCAGCATTTCATCAGTGAGTGGGATAAGTGCAACTAGTGTTGTGGGAGGCATTCAGAAGTATTAATGCTTTTCGCAGTGCGTTGTGGTGTAACCCCAGCCAGTAACTAAGCACCATGCAGCTGCTCCCTCACTCCCCCCAACCCAGTGGGATGGGGGAGAGAATCTGAAGGAAAAAGGTAAAACTCATGGGTTGAGATAAGAACAGTTTAATAGAAGAGAAAGGAAGAAACTAATAATGATAATAATAACAATAATAAAATGAAAATAATAATAAAAGGATTGGAATATACAAAACAAGTGATGCACAATGCAATTGCTCACCACTCACCGACTGATGCCCAGTTAGTTCGTGAGCGGCTATCCCTCCCAGCCCCAATCCCCCCAGTTTATATACTGGACATGACATCACATGACATAGAATACCCCGTTGGCCAGTTTGGATCAGCTGTCCTGGCTGTGTCCTGTGCCAACTTCTTGTGCCCCTCCAGCCTTCTTGCTAGCTGGGCATGAGAAGCTGAAAAATCCTTGACTTAGTCTAAACCTTACTTGGCAACAACTGAAAACATCAGTGTGTTATCAACATTCTTCTCATACTGAACCCAAAACAAAGCACTATACCAGCTACCAGGAAGAAAATTAACTCTGTCCCAGCCGAAACCAGGACACAGTGCTGCTTTGCCCATGTTAACAAAGAATATTTTCAAGACTATATCTCCTTGCAGTGACAGTCATACAGCTTGCTTGACCTCTTCCTCCTTTGAGTTTTATGTGGACAGGACAGAAACTGTTTCTAGAGACAAAGAACAGTCACAGACTGCTAGATAAGCTAGTGTGATAAAAATTCTGTCTTAAAATTAGCTACATTTTGCTGCTTACTTTGCTTTCATCACTTTTTTTTTTTTGCTTCTATTGTTCCGTTATTGGAAAAAAGAAAGAAAATTGGCAGTATCTGACTGTACAGTTCTCCAACCATCAGAAAATGTTCACGCTCCTGCATTAGAACTGGGGACTCTCTGAAGCTCAATGAGCATTGACTTTCCTTTCTGCAGGTACTGTTTTGTATGGTGTACGGCTGTGTTCTTCTTACAAGTGTTAAACTTGTGTTCTTGATGTTTGCTAATCATGGAAGAGAGATCGATAGAATATAATGTGTGCTTTGGCATAGTTATTTTTTGGGGGATGGTGGTGACTTCTACAAACCCTTGCTTCCAGGTGAATTTATATTGACCTTTAACCTTTAAAATCAGCAGTATATGCGGGATCTGATCATTTTTTTAATGTAATTTTTTTCATCTGTTACACAAATGTCTTTCCTTTTGCATTCATAGGACTTCTGCGCCCTCTTTAATGATCTCATTAACAAACACAGTGAAAAGTTTCCCTAGGAAGCGAATCATTGCAGCACATTTCAAATGCTTGGTGTCATTGGTGTTTTAGAACACTTTTGAACCCTGTATTGAGCGTGTGTGGCAAGGCTTTGGTAGTGGGGGGGTTGCAGGAGTAGCCTCTGTGGGAGAAGGTAAGACCACTTATATTCAAAGCTATGGCTTTTCATTGGATGCATTAGATGATGAAAGTAAGTTTCCCCCTTTTAGTTTACACAGGCCCATCACTACTTTATTTCCCTGAGCATGTAGGTGTCATCAGCTGAGCAGTGTGAGGCATGTGGCAAGAAGTTAGGTTCTGTAGCCTTAGGTTTATAAACTTCTAGATTCATGCCAGCTTTTGGCCTTACTGTTATGTTTTCACATACACAAAGAGCACCTACAAGATGTGCAAAGGACAGCTACCAACTTGAGCTCTGAATTACATTACTCTTAGATTAAGAAAAAAGGAGGAAGAGGAAGTGGGAAGGCGAATGTCTGTGAGAGGAGACAGTTAAGAGAAGGCTATGTATACCTCTGGTTTTATGTCATGAGAAGCACAGTCTGAAAACAAAATGGCTGGTCGACTGAGCGTATGCATGTGTAAAGAGATGTAAAGACTTCAAGATGATTTACTTTCATAGCTTCATGCACCTCACCAAAACCCTTGATTAATGCCAAACAACTGCATGCCAGTGGAGGTGCTTGGCTGTACCATTTAAAATGTAGCATGTGCCTCTGGGCAGGTTACCCTTCAGTGGCCTTGGAGGCATTATGTGTTACTTCCCCTTCAGTCCTGCTCTGTTCCCTTTCCTCCAGCACACAAACTCAAGAAATAATTTATCATCTCTTTCAGCCAGCAGTAGAGAGAGATTAGGGAAAACCTATGCTTAAGTCACCTTTTGGCCTAGTAATTTTGGAGATACGTTCTCTTTGTTTAATCCTTCAGAAGAATTGCCTTGAATGCTTAGGTGTGCATGCCACATTAAGTGTGCTAGAATATAAATACATCTTAAAAAAATAAGGCAAAGGTAGTTACTTTACTGTCTCATTGCTTCCATCATCTTTCTGTGTTTTCATCCATTCTTACTATTTAACTCAGAAGACTCAATCAGAATCCAGAAAGACTTGGAGATTCTCCTTTTCATTTGGATGAAGGCAAAGTTTGGTTCTATAACTGTGAGGTTGTGTATTTGAAAGAATAAAACAACATGGATGGATTTCAATATCATTTCCATGACACAGTGCAGTATCTATTCAACAAAGCATCGGTCCTCTGTTATTTATGTTGCTGGCTGGCAAATATCACATACATCAAAACCTCATGAGAACTAAAATGTTAGTGGGGAAAAGTATAATTAAACATCTTTAATGCTAAAGAATCTTCAGAACTTCTTCAAAGGTGCGTGGTAACAGAAAGAGCTGGATTTTGAGTAAGAATGAGTCAAGCAAAAATAATGGTCTCCCTCTGTACTCTTGTTATGCTATTACCTGGATCAGGGCATAGGGATACTGGTGAGGACGAGCTGTGCACTGCTTAGTCTGTTACATAGCCCAGTGGGATAAGGAGAGAAACTGGAATTATGCTGCTCAAGGCTGTCCCTGAGACACTGTATTTTCCAGCCTGGCCTGGCTGTGGGACTGTGGACTGTCCACACCAGTCTTGCTTCAGGCTTGTGCTTAGGCAGTACAAACAGCTGAATTTTATTTCTTTAACTTCTTTATTCACAGCTGAGATTATTGTTTAGGAGTTCATGGATGATAGTGGGTCTTTTTCCCTCCATTGCAGAGACTGTATTAGCTTTTTTTCTCCTTTCCCTGTCAGTCTTCTATGGACTCAACCCTGCTCTGAACACACTGTAATAGGACTACAGCAGCCTTCCTGATGCTAAGAAAAGATGAAGACAGCATGCAAAAAGATATTAAAAAAGCTGTTGTTATCCCAAATGTCCTAGGACATAGGGCTATACATACCAAAACTTGAAAGGCAACTTCTTCTTTATTCAATCTTATGTGATCAGAAAAAGAAATTCCTCCAGCTTTAGTGGATCCTAAATGTGAAAATGTATTCTAGCCAATAGGTATCTTTAGTATGCACTTAAGTCAGTTTTTAACAAAGAATCTGATTGAGCCTTCACTGCAGCTCGTGGTTTCTGGATAGAGTCCCAAGTTTCTGTTTCATCAGTTTTGTGTATAAAATTTAAAAAGTATTTACAAATGGTTCAAGCTGACGTTTTAACAGGAGTAAGAAAGGTGATGGTCAGGGTTGTGTCGGGAGTAACAGGTTATCTTTTAAAAGTTTGTGCTATTGGTGAACTATTCTCAATACTGTCTTTGTATTAAACTGACTACACCCAAGGTTTTTGTAGATCCATTTTGTTTTCACACATCACAGAACACAAATGAGTCTAGAATGTTCTATTCACGGAAATTTTGAAAACAACCTTGTTGATAAAGTAGCAAGACTGATGTCTCCAAAATGTTATTATAAAAATGCTGTCTCAGTTGACACATTGTCAGAACCATATATGTGCCCGTTATATGTTCATCCTCACACGACCATTGCCAGCTTAACTGTAGTTTTAAAACACCTACAGAAACTAAAAAATAAACCTATTTATTTGCCACGAGAGTGGGAAGGCAGCATGAAAAGTGTGCATTAGCAGGAAACTTCTGTTAATGGAAATTTGTATTGCTTAACATCTATGAGTAAGTTGATAGGTAGTAGCAGCCAGAAGCAGTTGCACATCAGTAATCCCATACTTTGAATGCATTGTACTGAGTTGGTTCTAAGGGGAACAACCACAGAAAAACTGGCATGCTGTTTTTCAAGCTGCCAGTTGCATGGATTCTCTAGTGTGTAAGTACATTTCATCAGTGGTTGATTATTTTCATTGGTTTGCAACTGTTTTAGCATGCAGTCAATATTTATGGTGTCAAATTTTGTAGCTTCATCATTGTACATTAATTAAACCCAGTGCGTAGCTTCCAAAGGGGAAGCTGAAGGTGATGGGGGTTAAGGGAAATAGATGTGATGGATGTGGCTAGCTGTCTGGGATCTGAGGAAGAAATTTTGACAAGCAGAAGACAAGTCACACCAAAGATAAGATGAAGTGAGTTGGAACCTAGAAAGTAGGTTGATGTAGATAGGCTTGCAAAAAGAGATGGGGATTGGCAGCTGGAAGACAAGATGGGGTACATGCATGCTTTGGAGAAAAGGCAGCTAAGAAAAAGTCAGATAATACCAGAGAGTAAGAACTGACAGGTAAATGGCAGGCAGAGCTGTCTCATCCAGAGCAGATGTCAGAAAAGTAAAGCCGCACAGCCAGGGTGGAACATAAGGTGGGCTCAGGATTCGATCCTGGTGAGTATTACTTTCTGCCTTAGCTACTTGCTATGTTTACCCTGCAGGATGTGGTTTAAACCTCCTTAAAACTGCATCTCATCTGAACATTGAAATCCAGTGCTTGAGTTCTAACCTCTTTGGATTGTTGGACTAGTTACTTAGCCATAGGGACCTGACATGTCGTGCAACACCTTGTGGACATACAAAACAAGCAGCAGCGAGGGAGCTGTACCTCCTAATCATACTTTCATTCACAAGAAAGCTGATTAAAAACATGATGACTACTGTTTCAGTTCTCACAAGCAGTGGATTAAGTGCTTATAGGGAGACCTCATCCGTCCTGCTCCAAAACTTGAGGACAAAGCCTGTAGGGGGTGAAAGTGTTCTGTTCATAACTCACTTTCTACAATAGAGTTGCAGGTTGGTTCTTCTGAGGGCTTGATTTTAAATGATACTTCATATCTGTTTGACTTCCATTTTCAAAGGACATCTAGGAAAACTCATCAGCAGTTTACTGTAGTGACAGGAAGTAAGTGAATTGTTAGCACTAGGATGTCATCTGATGCCTGAATGGGACTACTGCACACTGCAGTAGAAAATTTGGGCAGAGATTTACTTACCTGAGCCTCAGGCTTGAGTTCAATTGCTTGAAGACATGCATTGACATTGTCGTGCTACTCCATGCCATTCTGTGGAGGCTGGTCTAAAATGCCTGAATACTTATTGGATAGAGGACTTGGAAAGTGAGGTTAAGGACAAAGAAAAGTCTGGCAGAAGTAAAGCGTATGAATTCCTACAAATCCCTGTCCAGACTTGTCTTTAAGCCAAATCTGACCTTGTAACAGTAGCTTTGTGCACTACTAAGCAACCTAGGTGAGAATAATGGGATTCTGCAAGAAGTTACTAATTTCAAAAGTAGGTTTTTTAAAAGCTTTGAAGAAACTTAAATGTTCAGGCCCCATTGAAAGTCAGTGCTATGTAGTTGCCTGCCATCAAAAATACTACCCTGAGAAATTAGCTTCACAAAGTGTAGATATTGAAGAGTGAATTCAAGCACTTCTGCATGGTTACGAATGCAAAATTAATATGTGTGTCTCAGCTCTTTGCTGTGAAGATATTTTTCTTATTGCTCTAAAGCTCCAAAGGAAAACAAAAATCAAAATGGTTTCATGAAAATAATTTAATGAAACTAATTTCAGTTGTGTCTGACTGGGTCTTTTTGCTTCAAGATTGTTTAATGATTTATGGGGAGGACGTGAGAGGGGCTTGTGTCAGCTGCACATATAATTTTAATGCACAAACTTGTGTCCTGCCTCTGACAAATGTCCTGGAGAGCAGAACAGCCTTTCTCATGACAATTAACCTGAAGGTGAACCATTTTGTCGTGGTTTAAGCCCAGCCGGTAACAAAGCACCACGCAGCCACTCACTCGCTCACTTTCCCCCCCTCCTCCCCTGGCCGCGGTGGGATGAGGAGAAAATATAAAGGCAGGCTCATGGGTCGAGATAAGGACAGGGAGGCATCACTCACCACTTATGGTCATGGGCAAAAGACAGGCTCAACTTGGGGAAGAAACAAAATCAATTTAATCTACTGCAAATCAAACCAAGGATATTAGGAAGTAAACCCAAACCTTAGAACACCTTGCCCCCAGCCCTCCCTCCTCCCCGTCTCAGCCCCACTCCCGGTTCTCTCCACCTCCTCCCCACGGGGGTGCAGGGGAACAGGGGATGGGGGCTGGGGTCAGCTCGCCACACCTTGTCTCTGCCGCTCCTTCCTCCTCAGGGGGGGCACTCCTCACTCGTCCCCTGCTCCAGCGTGGGGTCCCTCCCGTGGGAGACAGTCCTTCACGAACTTCTCCAACGTGAGTCCTTTCCGCGGGCTGCAGTTCCTCACAAACTTCCCTGGCACAGGTCCTTTCCGCAGGCCGATCTTCAGTCACAAACTGCTCCAGCGCGGCCTTTCCCATGGAGTCACGGCCATTTTTGGGGGCCCCCGCTCCCCCGCTCACCTCCATGGGCTGCAGGGGGACAGCCTGCCCTCTCACCACGGGCTGCAGGGGCATCACCTCCTTCTTCACTGACCTCGGTATCCGCATAGGTGTTCCTCTCACATTCCAATCCCACTACGCACTACCCACTCCCCCTCTTAACTCTGTTCTCCCAGAGGCGCTACCACCATCACTGATTGGGTCGGCCTGGGCAGCAGTGGGTCAGACTCGGAGCTGGGGAAGCTTCTAGCAGCTTCTCACAGGAGCCAACCCTGCGGCCCCTCCCCCGCTACCAAAAAAACCCCGCGCCACACAAACCCATAACACATTTAAAGAAAAGAAGCTAAGTTCTCTACCATTTTTTAAAAACTTAAGGTAATTTCAGAACTTGCTCTTAATAGGTGTCAGTGGGAACTGCTGTACTTTCAAGCCAGTAACTGTTGACACTAGATATGGTCATAACTCCTGAGCTTTCACAGATTCTGTTTGTTTATTTTTCTTAACAAACCTGTGTTGGTCTTTGTTCCCTGCATGTCAGTCTGATTTGCAGAGTGGTTTTGGTACTTGCTGGTCAAAGTAGTCGCCCCAATTTTCCCCTCTGAGAGTACCCCATGTGCTGCCCTGTGCTTAATTGAGAGCTTAGGTGCTGAACCAGTGCATGGGCTACCTTGCCCATGGGGTCCTCAAACAAGTATTGAAGAGGGGTCTTAGCACTGACTGCTTCCATCCACTAATTTGCTTCTGTTGTGCTGAATTTCTCAGTAATACAGATGTAGCTAATGAAGATTTGTATTTGGGTCCACGTTTGTATTCTCTTTATAGTCTGCAGCTTACACTTTGCTCTCAACCATAATCTGTCCAACAGCAGGCTTATTCAGCTTCGTTATTTCAGTGCTAGTTTCCAGACTGTTGTCTGAGCCTGCAGAAAATTTAGGAGACCTAGTCTGGGTCTAGAGTTTCTGCTTATGGTGTCCATTTTTAAATGTAGGCCACGAGGGAAAACACTCACAGAAACTTGGTGATACTGAAAGTTGTCCAGTAATTGCCTTAAGCTATATTCTGTTTTACTGGGCTCTAATGCCAATGCTGAGAGCTAGGATTAGTCTTTCTAATAATTTTCCACTTCATGTAATCTGCCGTTGGCATAAGGTTTCCACTTGAGGGAAGTTGCTTGAGATTATATTTCGTTTGCTGTGGTGTACTACCCAGTTCCTCAGCTGAGTCTTGAAATCTGTGGTCCTAACATTCATGTCAAAGCAGATCAAGGTCTAAGACCAGGAGGCTGCAGGACTGTTGTCTTTAATCTTCTTATTCATCCCTTCATCTCATATTGAGTGTTGTAATCTTTCACCTGCAAAACAGATAAGAAATCCTGTGATGAAAAAGAGCATGTTAACGTTTTGAAGCTCATGGTCTGACATTGTGAGTTTGCTCTCTGAATTTTCCAGCTAATGATGTGGAATAGGAAAAAAAAGTCTTTTTAGGTTTAAGTGAATAAGTGGCTGAATGATCTTTTCTATCAACTATATAATGCAAGGTATAAGATTTGCACTGAGAAATGTCTTCATCTGATGCTTTTTGCTAATTGGAGGGGCAGTGCACGATTAGGTCAAGCTTGCCTTTCAGGACTAAAAAGAGCAACACAATCCTTCAAAGATCTAGGCTGTGATCAGAAGGTGTTACAGCAAAGCTATAACGGAGTGTGAAACAGCCAGGGGAGCAGAGTGAAGCTTACCAGGATGTCAAAAAATGTATTACGAGATGCCCTTATAATGAAGATGGAAGGAGCTGAAGCTACAGTCTTTGCTGTCTCTGTCTTCTAATATTATTTCAGAGAGGATGCCAGCCCAGCTGGGAATTTATAGTGGAACTGTAATCTGAAGTGGTGCATTCCTCCTTTAACTTACCTACTGCCACAGGCAATTCTGTCAGCTTGACACTTGCTCTTGAAGTGTCAGTGCTGATTAAAACAGCTCAACAGAACTCCTTCCTGAACTGAAGAATAATCTTTCAATAAAGCCAGCCTAAAATGGAGCAAAAATTAGCCCTTTTGCATTCTTGCAGTTGGAAGGGAATGAAAAAGCAGCCCTTCTGAAGGCATATATAGGGCAATGGTAAAGCGGTTAGAAGCAGAAACTCTGTAGAAAACAGAAGTTTGATGGAAGTCACCTATTGATGGTACCTGCCTGAGTCAGGAAAAAAATCTGTAGTGTAGTAGAGGGGGAGGGCTCTGCCGAAACCTGCCACTCCTCCCACGATACTATTAGCTGCTTTTGTGTATGGCTCAGTTTTTACTTCTCTGTTTATATGAACAATATGAATTGCCTGATATTCTTTGCAGAGTGCATCGCCTGCATGTTTCCCATAGCCTGCTTGTACAGCGTGGTGGGAGCTCTCACTCTAAAGGCTTCAGTGGCACAGCTTGATGAGGACAGGAGGATCTGCCTACTTTTGAAGCAATTCTGTGTCTGCTCTAGCTAGAAAGATTGCCCAATGAATTTGAGCTGTGTTTTAAATTTAAAAAAGGACTGACAAATGGCTAGTTTTCTTTAGAAAAAGAAAATGGATAGAGAATGCAATATAGGCTAAATGTGATTAAGAAGCTTCTCACCATAACTGGGGTTATAGAAAGAGTTTGGGTATTGAGCTGAATTTACTCAAATTGAGTGCACTGATGGGTAGAAAAGCACAATGTTTGAGTTGAGTCTTTTGTATTTTCAAGAGAAAATGAGATATTTTTACTTCCTTTTCACTGCCTACCATTTGTTATGCACATTTGTATTGCACAAAATGGCATTTTAATATACTGGTAGTGGATAACATTTTTGAAAAGTGCTTATGGCTGAAACCATTTGGAAAATTACATTTTAACTACATACATAGATGTATGGATCTTGTGCTAGGAAATTTGTTTTAATGTAATAGTTAGAATTCTGATAGAAATCTGCGGTAAATGCCCAAGAGAAGAAAGTAGACATAATCTTCCTGACCTGAAGAACAGAACTGGCATAGTTAATACAAAAGATTAGGGACATGAAGAAAAATTAAAGAATTTATTGGATTGGATGTAAGTTGATACTACTTTCAGGCACATATTTATATTTCTCTTCATTCCTCAAAAAGGTCAGCACAATTTATAAGGAAAATATCACAGAAATTTTTACTGCTGTTACGTGAAACAAAACAAATGGAGTCTAGTTAGCTGCACTAAATGGGTGGTACACTGAAGTGTGGATTTTCCATCTGATAAAAGGGAAGTTAGTAACAGCAGTGTCAAATAAGAAGTGGATGTACTCTAATAATGGAATTCTTGAAGTGAGAATTTCAAATGGAAGATGCTTCCCTTGTACAGTAGTATTTTTGGTACAGATATCCTGTTAAAAGGGCAGCTTCATCTATTTCTTCTAAAGGAATGTAGTTAGTACCACCAGCTTATATGTGGAACCAATACATTTATTATTTTTAGAATGACAACTGCATTTGTCTTTATACACACAGGCTAGGACCAATTCAACAGCTGAGATTAAAAAACCTAAGTACTCAAAAATTGCAACTGAATGTAAAAATACAAGAATAAGTGGTTAATACAGCACAACTTTATCATGGGAAATTTGTGCTTGGCCTAAATGATTGTAGTCCCATTGATGTCAAAGGTTGCCTGATAAAGTTTTGTTCAGCATAACCTTGGGAATAGTCTTATTACATACCTAAAAGTGAGTAAAGGCCCAAAGGATCTAGGCAAGCAGAGCCTGATAAATAACCGTAAAAGCTTTCTGTCACATCGCACATCACGTATTCTATATACGCTATGTGTGAAAAGCTTTATTTCTTAGAGAGAGTCAGATCTTGGGGGTGAAAGTATATCGCTCTGGGACCACTGTATGAAAGCTAGGCTCCTTAGTCACCATGAACACAAAGGTACTGAGCATCAGTAAAGAAATAAATACCTTTAGAAGTAACTCAACATTTCCTTCCAAAAAATGTAATGGTTTTAAAGTATCATATCTCAGACCTCTCTTGGGCTGGGATCATGAGCATTATGCCATTGGAAATGAATTCATTCATGTGTTCTTTCCAGTGGACCACAAAACAGTTGTGTGCAGCCCAAGCAGCTCCCGTTGTCTTTTAAGGTGTGTGAGATTTTTATGTGTAGAAAATCTTTTTTAGGACTGTTTGACTCATGTAAAGTCAAAAAGGAAAGAAGGTATCTGCTGATAGTCTTCATAATTTTTGTTATAATATATAAGGTATTATAAAAGCAATAGGAGCAGGAATTAGGAATAGGCTAACATTGAAAATATTTAATGGTGATTTAGAAATCAGACTGCATCTAAAAAAGAAATTGTGTATCCAGTAATCCCTCCAGGGACCTAGCTCTAGACAGTAGAAAGCAGCTTACTGTAAACTCTGGCCTGACATGTTTGTGAACATGTTTTTCTACCTTCATAGCCTGTTGTCCATCTTTGTAGCCCATCACCTGTCCCTTTCTGGCCTGGGGACTTTGGTGCAGTTGCACCACTTGATCTCCTTTCTGCACCTTCCTTTCTCCCAGCAGCTCTAGTCCAAGGGCATCAGGAGTCTCATGTTGTCTACAGATAGGCTTACAATGAGGAATGCAAGGTGTATCCAAATGAACAAGCCTAGGTACCAACAGGTGCTGGACGTCTGCACAGGTTAACGTGTCCTGCCTGGACATCTGGGTTTGTTGTCTCTCAACAAACAAAAGTCTCCCTTTGGAGGGAAGGGTTTCTGCTCTACTCTTTGCTTGCTGGTGTTATTTTTGGTTGTGAACTGTTGTGTCTTGTTAGCAGAGTTTTCCCATGGCTGTAAGTGTAGTAGAGAGGGGAAGAATGTGAAAGAGTTGATGTGGATTTAAATGATGATGAGAATCTGGGAAATGTTAATAAGGCTATAGGGAGAAGGAGGAGAATGGAAGATCCAATGCTGGGTAGGTTACCTCAGAGTCTGCATGGGCTCATTGGTGATTTGAAGGATTTCAGAAAACTAGGAATTGTCAGTAAAAATTTGAGAATCTGGCAAAGTGTTGGGTGTTTTTTTGAATTTTAGAGGAGATTGAGTGGAGTAGGAGCCTATACCTTGAGCCAGCTGTGGTTATGGAAAATAGTGGCAAAAATTGTTCTTAATACTAAATATTTCTTTAAAAAAGTCTTTCCAGGCAGAGAGGGAAACTGTGTTCAGTCTAGTTGTGTTTACAGGCTCTAATTCTTTGTAATTCTTCTGCAACACCAAATGAATGCATGAATCATATGTTGGTAGTTCCCCCAACTGACCTATTAGTAATTGGCTCCATTCATCTCCCACAGCTGCAAAATCTGGAAAGGGTTAACAAATGGCCTAATTACCTTCCTCATCTGTGCTCACCAGGCAGAAATAGCTGCTTAAAAAAAAAAAAAAAAAAAAAAAATCACAAGAGTAAAACTTGAAGCTAAAGCAGAGTGTAGGCTAATTCCAGAAAGAGGAACGTGAGTTTGAAGAGACTGCTGGGCAGGTGAGAGGCAACGAGAGAAAGGAACAGTTTTTCCTCTAGGCATGCAAAACCTTTGCTTGACTTTGACCTGCATGATCTAGTAATTGGTGGTGTTTAGAGGTCCTATGTCTATTTGCTAACAAAATGTTAATTTGATAGGTGTTCCACTTTATTCTAATTGTATTTGGGGTAAGGGATAGCTGGGAATGTCTTCAGCAGTGATTGGTAGGCCAGTCACAGCAAAGAAACATCTGGGCTGGGCCTGACCCCATGTAACCCTGTGGAAGCTGATTATAGATAGGTAATGCTTGCTTTTTGCCCAAAATAGGGGGAAACCCATCATCTTCCAGACCATGTGTGACCTCTTGGGCTTGGTGGACAGGGAGCTGAATATGCAGCAGCAAAGATTAAAGGCAACTAACCACCTCATGGGCTGCAGCAGCAAGAGTGTAGGTAGCAGGCTGAGGAAAATTGTTACTCCCCTCTGGCACTTGTGAGAGTACATTTGCAGTAGTGCTTGCAGCGTGGGGGTCCAAATACAAGAAAGGCATCGAACTGGAGCAAGTCCAGTGCAGGCCACCAAACTGCTCGGAGGTCTGGAGATTATGGCACATGGGGAGAGGCTGAGACCTGAGTTGCTTCAGTCTTGAGAAGGAGGGCAAAGGTGAAACCTTAGGGCTGTCTTCAGCTACCTAATGGGAGGGTATGGAGGGGACAGAACCAGAAAATTCTGTGGATATGTAGTAATAGGACAAGAGGCAATAGACTTAAGTTGCAACACAGGAAAAAAAACAATTAGATATTAAGAGGTATTTGTTGGTTTGGGATTTTTTTTTTATTACCAGGAGACTGGTTAAAACACTGGAACAATGGCCCAGAGAAGTTGTGCAGTCTCTGCTCTTGAAAATTTTAAAACTTGCCTTGACAAGACTGAGTGACTTGATCTCACTGGCCATTTAAGTAAGGCTCTGGACCAGGTGACTTCCAGAGGTCATATTCTGTGATACTATGCATCAGTGCAAATCCTATCCTAGCACTGCATACGCAGACATTGGGATGCACTGTCTTTCCCTAACTTATGGTCATTTCATAAACGAGTCTGTTCCAGACGATAATAGAGCAATTAGTGACAATCAGTGTCTCTTTTATAAAGAACTAACATTGCCAGGCAAACTGGGTTATACTCCTAGATAAAACCATAAAAAGGGAAGCTGAAGGGAAGGCAAGGAACAATATATTGTAGCTATTATAATATTTGGATTTTAGTGCAGCACCTGATACAGTGTCTCATAAAGTGATATTTGCTTGATTAATTTAAATTACAGTGGATATCTGATGGAGGTCTGAATACTCAGACCAAAAACTTCCTCGGAGATTGGGAATAAAGGTAAGGATTGATTTCTCTACAGCTAGGCCTTTATAAGATGGATAAAGTTAGTTCTGTTCATATATAGCTTCCCTATTAAGATAAGAAGAGGTGATGTAATAGTTACAATAACAATTATTGTGATGAAACCTGGCCCTGGAGCAGACTTGGATTTTTTACCCCTCAGTCATTGATGTATATGTTTTGTGTGTGTGTTCCTGGTGTCTTAATGTTTTCAGTAAGTTATCTTCACTAATTACCTCAGAGTGGGTGTAAGCACACACTAATGACATTAACAGATAATATCAAATTGAAGTGAATTGCGTGCACCGCTGAAAGTAGGAGAAGGACAAAGTGAGCTAATAAAGACATAAATTAACAATATGGTATTCCACTTGGTAAAAAGTATGTGAAGGTTTGAGGAAATATAATCCAAAGCTCAAATAATCATAAGTGAGGTAAAGTGTGAGAAGCTGAAAGTATTTCTGGTCTTAACAGAAAGGAAATACATTTTTTTTTTTTCTGTGTATTGGAGTTTTGCTTTTAGATTACAGATGTGTGCTCATGCACAAATGAATAGACGGCAGAAGGATATGCTTGTTCTGGACAGCATAACTAGAGTGTGAACACTCCTCTGTTTCTGGAGAGCACATGGTGTGGTTTTTGGAGTCCTGACCTATTAGTGATTTTTTTTTTCTTCATCAAATGTTCTTGTGTTCTTGGTTTTGCATTTCTCCTTTAAGTTCTTTCTTACATAGTGATAATTCCCTAGCACTGAGCTGAACCTTTTATGTCTGTTACAGATGGACAGCCATGATACAGACCAAAATTGGGTTTGAGAAAGGCATGTGAGACTTTAATTCGGAATGTCCAGGGATGCGAGTTACAAGTCAGTGTAAGAAGTGCTATGTGAAACCCAATAGACTTTGTTTACTTAAAAACTATGCTTAGGAGAGTGATGCATTGGTTTGCCGAACTATTAAGCTAGAGTGACAGGTTGAGAGGGAGAGAGAGAAAGTGATTACTACATATCTCCATAGTCTCACATGCCACCTAAATAGTCAGTGTCTCAAACTAATTAAACAAAAGTTCTCATTTGTTTTAATGAGATGCAGGTTGCTGCTATTTGTCACAAAGCTTTCTTTCTCACTGGTTTTGTGGGTAGGGCGTCTTTTGTGCCTACTGACCATGGGGTGATGTTAAATTCCCAGAATGCCCTTGAATGCATCAGTGCAGGTCAGAGAAGAGACCTTCTTGCAAAGGATTGCCTTAGCTATAAGTGCAGCTGTGAAAAAAAATGAAGATAAAATTTTCTGTGTTCCTCTCAAAAGGACACTTTAAAGTTTATGGAGGTTGTGACTCATGCTTGTGCACTTCTCTGCCCAAATAGCTGGGAGACTGAAGATGTTCTCAGTGGTACTACCCATCCCTAAGACTAGGCAGCTTTTGAAAAAGGATCGCATGTGCCCTTGATTGCTGCCACCTTCCCTTTTTCTCAAGCAAATGTGTTCTGTGCATTATGGGGAAAATTCTCTCTGGAGTTGTCAGAGATGTCTAATGAAAATGCCTACTTTGGTAGTTAGGCTGGTGTGTCTGCAACTTGTAGAGAAACAAGTGTCACTAATTACCAGAAGAATTGTTTTCTTTATAAAGAAGATGCCTGGTGACCAATGGATATCTGCCTTGGAGATTTCTTTTTCTTTTTTTTTTTTTTTCCTCCCTTTCCCCCCTGTGGACTATTTTGGCCTTGGCTCTTCGATAACTTTGAAGAGAATTTCTTTTCTCTCTCTCCCTTAGAAACTCTTGCTGTGCAGCTTGGATGAGGTAGTGGCATTATTTTGCAGTAAGGAGTGCAAATGCTCTAGGAGAGATGAAAGAAAGGAGCCATGAAGGTAAAAGGTGTTAGTTTCCCTTGTCAAATTATTGAGGTTAAGAATGGCAAGTATTAATTGTGCTGTATTATTGAAGAGATGCTCCTGTGCTCTGAAGAAGTTAGTCAGCTCTGTGGTGTTTCTCCAGAGAGGACTCTTCAGTGCTTGAGAATCTTTACTCTCAGCCTCTTCAGCCTTTACAATGATTAAACTTTCTTTGTACCTCTTGAAGAGGAAAAGATGAAGTGTAGTACAGAGCAAAAAAGAGCTTTTATTTTTAGGAGGCTAATTATGTGGCTATCAGCCTGACACAATGCCATTCAGTTTGTACTTGTTTGGCCCCTATTAATATTTAGGTCCTCCTAATTTGTAATTTATCCCCTTAAGCCTCAGGGGCACAGCAGAACTGCTTAGAGAAGTCACATACGAAAATTCTCGTGAGGCATAGTCTCCAAAGATGAGGCTGAGCTCTTAATTTCTGATGTTGCAGCAGAGAACATCAGCTTATTAGTTGTCAGTCTATGCAGTCTCCCGTCACCTGCAAGCATTTTCTCCTCTGTTATGTGTGAGTATGCTTTATATATGACATAAAGTTTGTCAAATAAACAAACTGACAAATCAGACTATTGCTGTTTTGAACAGTTTGAATATGACCTGATTTTGTATCTTAAGCTCTTTAAGCTCTGCTTAAGCTCGTTAAAACTGATATGAATGACAGTAGACCAGTTGGGATAGCTGGGATATTTGCCTAATAAATTCTCTGCTATTACATGGGACTGGACTAGGGACACTAGTGGTGCCTTTCTCTTAATCTCTTGCTGTGGTTCATAATATTTGTAGTTTGGGTCTTTTACTACTGAGAGCAAAGTTCTCCTTAGGAAGTTAAGTGCTCATAGTCATTGGGATGCCTGGATGCGTAGGGAATGCACACTTTGTGTTCCCTTTTGTGCTGCAGAAGGAAATTTGGAAAATAAACAAACCAATCAGTCCTGGCTGTATGTTTTGCCTAGGTAAATGAGTCTGCAGTTGACAATGGAGCTTAATTTCAGCCTATTTTATATATAGCCATTGGACTAGGATAAGGCTTGCTAACAAGAAAAGCAATTAACTTTACAGATGAATATCTTTTTCTAAATTAGAATTACATCATTACAGTTATGGAACTGTAAACAGCACTGCAATCTGTGTTCATCTGCACAATCCAAACATAATGACGTGGCTGAAAGGAATATTTCAGAGTGAAGGGACAAATATTTAAGACCTGTCTGAACAAGATAGCTTTATGGCCGGGTGTTTTGGCAGGGCTGTTCCAAGATTTTGCTAGGAAAATTAGCTGGACTGCTTTTAGAAACCGCTTCAGAATTTACTTCACAGCAGACTGCATATGCAATAGCATTAATTGCTACTGTTGAGAAGTGGCTTACAAATGAATAAAAATACCCGTGTCAGTGTGGCACTAATAAACCCTTCTTACTTAAAAATAAATAAGCAAAATCGACTGAACTGTTAGATTGTTGCTATGTGAATAACCTTCCTGGCTTCCTTCTGAGCTTTTAAACATGTTTGGGGGGATTGTTGGTTTCGCCACTTTTAGGAAAAACAGCTATGGCTATTGCTGCACAGGCTAACGTTTTTTCAAGGCTTACCAACCAAATATAACAGTGTTTATCTACAGAGAGAGAGGCACAACTATTCTGTATGTTTCTGATGTGTTGATATAGTAGAATTTCAAAAGTGTTGAAAAGACAGAAATTAGAAGTAACAAATGTAAGCTAAGTAATCAGCTGGCTGGAAATCTGGGTAATGCCAGAATTCAGAGTGTAAATGGCATGGTCTTAAACCTGTATAAGTCCAGAAATGACAGTCCAAGGAAAACCTCTCTGTTCAATGTGAGGAACTGTTTGCCCAAATCATGGGAGCACGTCTCTCTGAGGGTCCTGCCGTGTGTGTCATTCACTGGTGTTCTCTGATCGTGTAAGGTGTACTGAGAGATATGGCTGGCTGAGACTGACCTTTCTGCTAGGCTTCTCTGTTGAGGCACGAACTAGTGCAGAGCATGCACTGATTTTTTTTTTTTTAAAAACCATAAATTTAGATGGAAATTAGGGGTGAGAGGGAGTACTGTCACCAGAACTATCATAATGAAAATCCTTTGATAAGCCTTGCCTAGCCATGGAAGTGAGAGCTTTAAGAAGAGATGCCAAGGATATACATCACACAAAAAGCATAGCAGCTTGTACCAATCCTGGATTCTGCTCTGGGTCTACACATCCAGGAGTTGAGCAAAGCAAAATCAGGCTTTCAGACAGCAGATCTTTTCCTAGACCGGGGCCAAATCAATTTCCTTTAAAAACATACTGCTTGAGGTATTGTAGCCAAAAGTTTCACACTTCTATTAAACCATGAAATATATTTCTCCCTCCAGACAGTACATGAATTCTTAATATGTCCATATTAATAAAAAGTTCTGTTCATTTGCAATTAAATCAGCATAGCTCTTAAGGATCTAGTTTAATGTATCCTAACCACCTATTGAAAGTACTTTGTAGTTTGATTTTGTTGTAATTATACTGTGTTCAAATATAGCAATTGAATGACTTTTATACTAATTAAAGCCTTAGACCTTTTTATTGCAAATTCAAATATAATAGAAAAGTACAGTAATTAGTACTTTATTGGTTGTATAATTTAAAATTATGTAAATTACACAGCTACTGAACTACTGTAAGTGGAATATATGGCCAATTTATTTTTAACTGACAATGAGTAGTTCATTTTATATATAAGGATATTTGAGATGCATAATCTGGAATATCACTAACCCTTAAGAGCTCCTTTGCTTTGGAAGTTTCTGACTTTGAAAATGAAAGATAAATTGTTGTGTTTCCAATGGAAAATCTTTTGTTATAGCTCGAGTAAGAGAAAAAACCCAGGGCTGTCCTGCTGGTCTGCACTGTGGTCTGAAGTGGAGGAGGTTGGAGGGAGTCAGAGGAACTGGCTGTAGCCCACTGAGTCCATGTTGCCAGGGCACCTCATGACCATACATCCCTGGCACGCAGATGCGCGAGGGGTCTCGCTTTTATTCTGCTCTGGTCCTTTCTCCTGCAGGCTAACTGTGGGGCAGGACGGCAAAAATGTCTCTCCCAGCCTGGCACAGGAGACTTCCCAGGGTAATAGGAATTCTTCAGTGATCAGCTTTGAACAGTTTCTGTCTATTCTGTGCTCCTAATAGTTCAGTTTTGCTCTGACCTCAAATGTGCTCGACATGGTAGTAGCTGGTTATCATATGTGCAGCATGGCAGGGCTCAAAACTGGGGGATGCTCTGAAACAACAGCAATTTTTGACAAAAATCAGAAAGCTTTAAGATCTGGTTTTGTCCTGTTGTGCAATAAGTGAAACCAAGCCTTTTATAGAACATTTCCTAGCAAGCAAAATCTATACAACCGGGTAGTTGAGATACTGAGTGGAGGAGTGGGTAGGAGATTTAGGTTTTGGGGAAGAATTGTGAGGTTTCTTGCACTGATTGAAAATTCCATTCTGGCTTCCTCAAAGCCTAGCTGGGATAGAAAAGAAAAAGCATGTTTGTGGAGAAAAGTGCTGTTGCAGGGGTTTTGGCTAAAATTCAACTTGCCTAAGATAATTGTAAATTCTGTGGGATATGGTCCCAAGACTGTCTTTCCCAGATATATTAAGTTTGGATTAAGGTTACCTACTAAGGATCAAAACTGTGGAGCTACATAATGAAAAGCACTTATGTTATTAACTTGCTCTGCTCTCTGAATTCAACTATTCAAAAATTTTAATGGGCTAAGTCTGTAATATGTACTAGGACTTCTGGATTAGATATTGTCTGTATGCATCACTTGAACTTTACTGGGTCTGTATTTTCAGCTCCTAGAGTAAAGGAAGCATATATTCCAACTTGCTCACCAAAAAAGCAACTGCATGTCCTTGCCTGATCAGGATCTACATCAAATCTATGTCACCATACCAGTGTGTGGATTAATTATTCTGGAACCCCGTGGTCTTAAGCAGAGTATGCCAACCAGGAGATATACCTATAAATCCTCCTTGCAAGGTCCTGGGTCTGAGAAGAGATGTGAGAACTTGTCCCATAATACTTTGTCCATGCACTTAAGATAACTTAGCTCCTTGTGTCAACAGCCACATTTGCCAGAAAAACCATACTGCTGAGTTTCTGATTACTTAACTATTTTGCTAAGTGATAGGAAAAATGTGTTTCATTAATTCTGTGGGAAAAGGAAAAGGTCAAGTCAGCTTAAAAGTTATAAGTAAATACACAAGATGAAAAAGAGATAATTGTCTTTAACACCTGATTTGTCAGTAAATCTGATTTCAAACTTATTCTTTAAAATAGTATCTGGACAGCAGGCAAAGCTTTGACTTTAACAACTTCTGCTTTATCTATTATTCCTACTCTTCATGTCTTTCCTAATAAATTGATTTTACTTGTATAAATGGTGTAACAGTTCTTTGCCATCATTTTTCTGGTCATCAATTAATGATTCAGGCTTACCTGTGACGTTGACATGAACAGTTTGGAACAATAAGGAAAAATAAGAATATACCGGGGGATTAACAGTTCACATTTCCTTTGTTCACTTGATGTATAAGAAGAGAAATAAATGACCTGAATTTAGGCTGCAATTTTTTCTCTGCAGAGCTTATATGCTGCAGATCAGTTCGAGCTACTCCAGCTTTGCTCTTTTCATAGCTTTTAATAGCTTGTTTTGGCACCCTTGATATCTGATACAACTCCATCTGCATTTTTATCTGTTTTCCTATTTGCCTCAAAGCATGAAAACAGAATATATATGTTTGAAAGCTGTTTCCTGTGAAATGACATGTGATAGTTGTATGAATTTGTTTAGTGACTAGGATTGTTCAATTACCTTAAAGTTCTGTTGACATTTTTGTCATAAACCTTAGTTTTCAGGCATTTCAAGCAGGAAAGTTTTTCAGTAACATTGGGACCTGTACTTCATTTATAAGTTATCACAAACACTTTTTTTAACTTGTGAAAATGTGTTAAAATTTTAAGATCTAAAGCAGCTTTTCAGTTTTAATTCTAAATGCTTTTAGTTTTAATTTAATTGTTAATGTTCAGTTGGCTTTAGTCTTGAAGACTGTGGGTAGTTCAGGGTTTGTTGCGATTTCCTCCTGTACTATATAAACATTTTAGCCATGTTATTTCTAACTTCTCTGTAAAGAGTTTGCTTTCAAAAATAACCAGGACAAGGGATAGATCTTTAGATAGTGATAGGAACACATCACTTTTAGTGTTGCTCTTTCTTTAGGTTTTCTGAAGGGAAATTTTGCTGAGTTTTGAGGCACACAGGGAAGATAATTTGTTTATCCAAGCATTTGCTTGAGAAAGAAAAGTGTGCGTTGTGGCAAGATTGCTTCTGTAATGTTGCTAGTGAACATAGTGAGCAATATCAGTCCCCAGATTGAGCCTGAGAAGTCCATTGCTAATCCCCTTCCAGCCCTTTACTTCTGCTTTTAAGCACATCTCCTTTTAGTAACTCCCTGCTCCACCACACTAATTCCTCTCTTCTATATTTTGGCTGATCTCATGTGGCACTACACAAATGCTTCTCTGAAGTACAGATAGGTTGGATATATGATTTTCTCTTCTCCAAAAAAAATCAGTGCCAGTTCAAGGCATGTTATACCAAATCCTGACCCATCACTCTTGATTGTCTCCTTGACATTTTTCTGATGTTCTGTCAGATAAGGCCAACTCCAACCCTGCAGTTTCTTTCTTGCTCTACTTGAGCTGATTTCCAATAGTAGAGCTCCCCTGAGGAAGGGAAGAATATTTTAACCATATTTTCCCGTTGCTGAGTTTCTCTTGTGCTGCTTAAGGCTATCTATGTAGCGACAAAAGCCCCTGAACTCATCCTGTATCCTTATGCTACGGCAGAGGTGACCAAGTTTTTGCAAAACCCAGTTTGACCTGATGTGATGGATAAGAGGCTGCCCCATGGGACCTATCCCAGTTGTTATTTTTATTTCTGTTTCTGCAATTTAGGAGGATGACGATCCCAAATACATCCACCTACAATCTCAGAAAGTTGTCCTATTTTATCTTTATGTGCAGAGGAAGGAGGCTAATAAGTTTTAGTATTTCTACTCAATTGGAGTGGTACCTGTGAAACCTACTTTCTGCATGTGCAAGATTAAATTTATGGTTGAGTTGCTATGGCCCTGAGAAATGGAGTCCTCAGGGCAAAGACTTGTCATTGTCATAGCTCTCCTCTGTGGTCATCCAGATCGTGCTGTGTTCTCTGAGGCTGGTAGAGAGCTCTTTCTGCTGGTGAAGAGCTTTGCTTATCTTGATCATTTTAAATTGGTATAGGCGGTAAAAAGATGGGTGGAGGGAGCAGCTGAAACGGGTCTCATGTTCCTTTCTTTAACAGTGAGATAGAAAAGTATGCCACTTCAAACCCTGGGTAATAGTCAGTTGAAAGCTGTAACACTACCTTGCATGCTGTTGAACCTAATAATTTTCTGGCAAGTGTCTTGTCTGAGAGTATTGTGCTGAAGTTAATTCATTTTGTATCAAAAGTAGTAAACAGCTCAGTTCTGTGACAGATGTCTGAACAAAGCCTTTGGGCATGCTTTCTCTTGCACAGTTGCTGAGAGGGATCCAGGGTATTTGCTAGGCTTGGCTCAGCAAGGGAGGTAGAAACCTTCATCTTTCTCTCCTCTGCACAATGGAGAGGAGGCGGTGGAAAGCATAAAGTCCCTCTAGAGTCTGGGTAATGGCTAATTACAAACTGCTTGGAAGACAACTTGACAGGTTGCTTGTCCTTCCCCATCGGCCAGCAGACTCAGCTGGATGTGAGTGCAATTGCATGCACTGTAATCTCTCCAGTGTAAGCCTTCTGTAGGTGCTCTGGGATGCTTTTCCTGCTAGAGGCGTACTGGCTTTGTGGAAGCTGTGTAGCTGAGCACATCTCCCCATGGAGAGGCTGCAGGCTGAAATAGTTTAGCTACTTGTAGTGTGAACTATTGTTTTATAAACTTGATTAATCTTTAGCTGTTGCTGTGGATCTCTTTTTCTATGTGCAGTTTGTGTGTAATACTGGGGAGAAAAGGGGGATGCATAAGGGCTAATTTGTGCTATTATTTGACTTGGGATGGGGAGTAGATGTGAATGAAACTTTTGCCCTGAGGTGCCAGGTCTTCTACTCCTCTCCATGGCCCAAAAGTGCAGTTACCTCAAACTGTTTGGGGTGATGCCAGTGGCATGTGTTTCCTGGTAAACAATGTTATTGGAATAACATTTGTGCTATAATTTTAAATACCAGCATAGCTTTGGGGCAGCAGTCAATTAGAGGTAATTTGCTAACTTTTTGTAGGGATTGAGAGATTAGCAGTTCGCAGTGCTTTTCCAGTGCCTTGCTCACCATAAGATCTCAACTTGGTTTAATTAGTATGTGGAAAACAACATTCAGAGCCAGGTCAGTCCAAGATGGATCAATTTTTAAGGGCTGTGATTTAAATGAGACTCTGTTTTTTTAGCCTTCTGAAACTTGGCAAATGTTTGCTATTAATGGAAAGTTCCAGAATTTTATAGCAAAGTATCTGGTAGCTATGTCTAGAATTCCTTTCTTTGCAATATACCAGATTGTTTTCAATAAGACTGGTTGTGTGCATGTGACACACAACTGACTGAGGTTGATGTAATAGTGTAGGTGTTAAAATCACCTGTTCTTTCCTAGCTGTCAAGTGTCTCTGTAAATCATTAGTCTCCATCTTTTTAATTGAAAATGCAGTACTGTAATATATCAGGGCCATAGGAAATAACTACTGAATAAGAGATATTTTAGATTTCTGAACCTTCTTCCTGCTGTCTTATGGATTCACCTGTGATCAGGCTACAAGTTTCTTGATATACAATGCTCTGAACCTGGTAGTACCTCAGCTTAGATTTTATTTGCATATCTTTATCCTGGTCTGCTTGTGTTTTCATACCAGTTGTTTTATGTGCAAGAAAAGCCATTGCAATTCCTCTCACATGCTTACTCGCTCTTATGTTCTAATTGTTTTCATACCCTACAAGAAATTTAAATGCTTTTGGCAAATCCATGATGAACTTTGTAAGTGGCTATGATATAAGTAAAAAACTTGGTTTATTATTCATTCCAATGTATTTTACAGATGAATGAATGATACCGGGGTTTCCCCTCCTGTCGTACCCACAGCTCTCAAAACTTTAAATTTCAGAGATCTTAGTCAACTTCCATGAATTCATGAAAGTAATCTTGAGCAGGTCTCAGGTTGCCCTGGCCAGTTCCCGAAGCAATCCAGAGTACATTTCATCAAGCACAGTTGATTCCACATTTAATCTATTCTCTACCATATATTCTTACTACAGATGAATTACTATGGTGGCTCAAATGAAACATGTTGTAGTCAGACTGGTTCACTGTGAACAAAAAATCTGTGTACCCAACTACAATTTGATTTGTACAGAAAAAGGATCTTTACGAAGTGATAAATGGAAAAGCAATGGATTGTGGAGAGATGTCCAATAGTGCTATGGAAATAAGTGTTAAGTGCATTTTCCTTAACATCTTTATTAATGATCTGGAAAGTCAAGTAAACAGCATATTAATTAAGTGTACAGATGATGATGATAAATGCAGAAGCCTTTGCGAATGCATGAGCTGATATGGGAAAAATGCTGAGGTACGTACAGAGTTTTGAAAAATGGGTAAGAAACAAGAAAACAAAAAAATTTTCCAGATTTATTCTGGAAAATTTAGTATAGCTAACATGTTTGGTGCAAAAATAATTGTGAATTTAATTATTTGATATGAGAAAAATAATTGGCTTACCTGTGCAGATATGTTCATATCTTCCTGAACTAATGGTGTTTCCCTCATGCTGGAGAACATAAGCATTCTTGGTGTTTTAGTTTCAAAGAATCAAGACTGATCACAAATCTGTACTGATTTAGAACGAGGTTTGACATACTGATGCTGGCTGAAGGGAAAACCCTTAAAAGAATTTAGGTTTGTTAACTTCCTGGCTTTGACTCAGAATTTGAAGTTTTTGGCTTGCAATTGTCAACTTTGGAGAGAGCTTCAAGGTGGAAGGTGGGTTTTGTTTGTTTGTTTGTTTTTGAAGTGGATTCCATTAACTCTTCACTTAGTGTCTGTTGACCTTGGGAAACAGTCTGAAAAATCTTTCTGAAAAATATCCTGCCTTTGTAATGTTTCTTGGTTTATCAATCTACCTTAGACAGAACTTAGTGCAGTCTGTCAGCTGACTAATGAACTTGTGTCCTACACATTTTTAATAGTGACAGCATGTTTTGTAATTTTAAACAGTTTATTTTAGCTAATGTACAATTTTTCTAAGGTTTTTGGAAGCTGAATGAAATATGTAGCTATTGACATTCTACCTGGTAATTTAGGATTGTTAATCAACACTAGCTCATATCACAGTGAGTCTAAAAGAAATGGTGACATACCAGAAGCCTGACCTTTGTTCTTACTGGAAATATAAACAAAAGTAATTCTGCTAAAATAAATTCTATCTCTTCTAAATTACAGTATTTAATACCCAAACGGATGCAAATAGCCGATATGTCAGACTGTGTATGTAATAACCTAAACTAATCATTATTACAACATCCCTTTTAAGATGAAGCTGAAAGTAAATAGTTAAAATAAATTAAGAATGCACTGAAAGACCAAAAGAGAAATATTAGGTTTGCAGTGACTATTATTCAACCACCTATTGGAACTGAATAAATATGTGGTGAAGTTCCTTGGAAGTGTATAAATTTGCATAAAACCCCTGAAATCTATTGGATCTATCAGTTTGTGGTCTCTGTACATTATGAACTGTGTGAAAATACACATGTGTAGGGGCACAGTGAAAATTAGGTTAACCTTATATCTGGAATTCCCTGGAGACTGTGTGTTTGATCATGTAGCCTCCTTAATTTGTCATTAATATAATCTTCTTTTACTATTTTTCACATGGGAAGAAGAAACAGTGAAGGAAAAGAAGCTTCAAAGAAAGCCTCTGGAGCTTTCATGGGATGCTGGCATGCAAAAAAAAAAAGGGGGGGTGGGGTGAGTGGGAGGGGAGAAATTCAGAGGGAATCTGACAAATTCTTTAGTCTTAAGACTATTTGCTCAGGTACCTCTTGAATTTTGCTACCTGTGTTTGAAACTGGATTGGAATTTTCCTTATCTCAGACAGACTAATATTCACTTTACCTAGAAATCTCAAGTATTTATCCAATTTGAACCCAGGGTCATGGTTTCTGGACTGCCATCCTGGCCTTTGCTGCTCCAGTGTATGGAATGGAATAATAGAGGTAGTATAGGTGTTATATGAGCTGCATAAATGCATTTTATTCCTGGAGTGTCTCCTTTGGTCTTCTGTACTGGATTACACAGCTCAGTCTTTCCCTATGACTGCACTGCCAGTTGCCTAGAAAACTTGAGTAGCATGTAAGATCTTAGGGTTCAGAATATAATCACTAGCTCCTCTTTTCTGACTTTTGTGTGGACGAGAGCCTGGATTTATCCTTGGTACAGGTGAACAAGAATTTTCTAACTTTAGGAGAACTATGCTTGCTTGAACCAGATCTGAATTTGCCCCAACTCTTCTAAATGGGTGAGTTATTACAGAGTGTTCACGAGTGAAAAGTGCAGTGCCAGGAGATTTGACTAGTTTAAATTTAGCCAAGCCATTAAAGCTACTAAAAAAATACTGGTTTTTTTTTTCCTTCATGTTTCTTGAGAGACTTGCAGTAGTCTGGATTTCTTCCATCTTCGTTGTTTGTCTCTAAACCTCTCTCTTTCTATTCCTTTAGTTAACTTTGTGACAAAATGAAAATAATTTTAGAGCTTTTTGTTTTTTATTTTATTCCAATGGGCCCTGTGACAGTAAAATGCTGGCAATGGTGTTTCTGATTAGACTTTTTGTTTTATTATCTAATTCTTTAATCCACAGTAATCATCTCTTGGTTGTTAACTAGTTGCTAAGAAGGATAGATCGCCTTCAGAGACCTTTCTGGGAAATGGTCCAGTTCCTTGCTTGCCTATTTTAATCTCAAGTTTGCTGTTAGAATTATGCAGTGTTATGGGATAACACAAGTCAGACACAACAGCCCTGCTTCATTCGTTGGAAGACAACTGAACACATATGGTCTCTGCAGAATAATATCAAATAATATGCTCAGTGCTCTGTATCTCACTGGTGTTTCATGATGTGATTGTGGATTTTTGTTTTGCTCGCTAAAAGAAAGCAATAGTGTTGTGCTATGCTGGATGTTGTACGAAGATGAAGATTAATTCGTTAATCAGGCTACTGGATTTGATATAGGGCAGCTTGATGAGCCTCTTATAGGCTAAATAAATAAAATGAAATTTTCAAAGGTGTTGATTGGGTATATTTTGATTATGGCATAGCAGAGATTGACTAGATACTGGATAAAATAATGGCGTTTTTACTAATTTGTTTTAGGAGAAGTGAGAATAGCAAGTCTGATTAAAACAGCAGCACTGGAGACTGAAATGCATTTTGTTTGAATGCATCTGGCCTTATTACAGAACACATGGGGCACTAGCTATAGCCCATTAGCTCAGGTAAAATATGATGTTGTATATTCTGGGCTGGGCTGTGCCTGGCTGCCCATTTGTGTCTAAATTGGAAAGAGGAAAAAACCCACACCTACTCCCTCCCAGTACAACTGGCACAGCCAGGCTTTATAATGAACTGCAGATGTAATATTTTGGTGTTCTCAGTGTTGCAAAGGCTGCCCAAGAGTAGGGGGCAGGACCAGATGGTAGAAAGCAATAGGGCTGGTCTAGTTAGGAAAAAGGGGAGAAGCAACCAAGCAGTTTGTACGTATATAAAGCTTTGCCTATTTATCACGGTGTTACTGTGGGTAGCTGTTAAACCTGCTCTCGGTATCAGTATCTTGCTTTGGAAATTGATGAATCTGAGGCAAAACTGGAAACCATGCAGCCGAACAGCATTCCAACATGGAGGTAAGTCAGTAGCACTTTTTGGTTCAGAACCCAGGACCTTCCTGCTCCAGCCATGAAGCTGCTCTTGCTGCCTACTGGAGATGCAACTGCTGAACTGACAGAGTTTATGCTCAAGTGTTCACTTATTTCAGATGAGGAGATTTTCAGTTTTGTCATATTTTTGTGACATCTGGAATTTCAGGAAATTTTGCTATGTTTATTTCTTCTTGGTTCTGAACTTGGAGCCTGCATTTTGATACCACCTCTGAAGTGCTCTGATTCCACACAACTGCTGAAGTTTTTGAGAAACTGTGAAATGTCCCTTTCCCATGCTTTTAAGAAAGAGTTGTACCATTCAGGCTTTGTTGGGGTGCTAGGATTTAGACTGTGAATCTGTATGTTTATTACATGCAGGCATGCATACTACTAGTGTGTTTTAAAATAATTTTCCCCAGTAATCATGGCTTCACATATTTTGTTTTTGTAGAGTTTATTACTCTGCATACTGTACAATCTCACAAGTTCTCCCACTGTCAAAAATCCTCTAGAAATAAGTAAAGCTTTTACTCTGAGGGCAAACTTGAATTTTCTCTTGCTGTTTAAAAAACACCTCTATTCACATGAGAACTTTCACAACTCACTTTATCTTGATCTAGTAGTGAAGTAAAAATACCATATTAATGGCTTTAGCATGTGTTGTCGTATAAGCTAAAACAATGTCAGAAGCTTAGAAATACAATGTTCTAGTCATACCTTGCTTTTCATAGAATCATAGAATGGTTTGGGTTGGAAGGGACCTTAAAGATCATCTAGTTCCAACCCCCCTGCCATGGGCAGGGACACCTTCCACTAGACCAGGTTGCTCAAAGCCCCATCCAACCTGGCCTTGAACACTTCCAGGGATGGGGCATCCACAACTTCTCTGGGCAACCTTTTCCAGTGCTTCACCACCCTCACAGTAAAGAACCTCTTCCTTACATCTAATCTAAATCTACCCTCTTTCAGTTTAAAGCCATTACCCCTTGTCCTCTCCCTACATGCCCTTGTAAAAAGTCCCTCTCCCGCTTTCTTGTATGCCCCCTCTAGGTACTGGAAGGCTGCCATAAGGTCTCCCTGGAGCCTTCTTTTTTCCAGGGTGAACAACCCCAGTTATCTCAGCCTGAGAGATTTTTGTGTGGAGACTGCCAGCAAAAAAGTTCTTCTGTTTACAGAGCTCCAACTCTTTTTGCACTGACTTTCTTCAATGTAGGCTGGATATTAGAAATTGAAGGTGTCCAGGTCCTGTGCACATAATGATCTCAATTCAGATTAGTAGTTACTTTGGGCTTCCTACACCTACTACTGCAAAGCAGGCAACCATGATGCTCTAATCCTCCTTTGCTTTTTCTCTGGATACTGTACTGCCTTAGTTTTATCAGGCCTGAGGAGGACCTGGGATTTCAGAGTAGGATGAAAAAGAGCAGCTAAAGATTGATGAGGAGGGAAAAGCTTGGCAGAAAATGCTGAAACTTGAGCAGATTTACTATTGGTAACAAGTACAAGTGACAAAGGGAAACCTGGAAAATATCTATTTTAAAATAGATAAATGTAAACGTAAAGCAAATAAATACCAAAATATTTATACTTTTTCAGTTCCAGGTGAGCTCTGTGTTGCAAAATCTTTTTTCTGTTTTGGAAAGTCAATGGTAGTACTAAGAATTTATCAGCCTATTAAGAAAAAATGTATCATTAGCAAAAATCACAAGACACTTACAACATCCGTTGTTTCTGAAAAACTAATGTTAAATGATTTGGAGAGTAAGTTATGTGGCTGGATGAGCTCCATGGTTTTCTACTTACTAATTCTGATGGTACTACATTAGGTGTTCATTTGGCAACACAATAAATAGGCACTTGGGTTGCGTTTTGCCTTGTTTCTTTCTCTAGAGGATAGATTTATTGCTAATAAGTATCACTTAGGGAGGTGGGTAATATCTTCTGTTTCAATAGTCATTCAGCAACACAACTGTTCATTACTAGCTCAGTGAGTTAGTGTTTTCAGAAATGACTAGCAATTTTGTATGCCTCAATATCTGGCAACCCAATTTGAGAGGTCATAAAAAGGTCTGTGTGGTGTCGTCCCCCCCCCCCCCTTTTTTTTTTTCCCCTCAAGGAAATTCTGATGGTTAGCCTTCTAGAAATCTTAGTGTATGTAGAAAACTTAGTGTACATAGAACCGAAGAGAATCCATCTCCTTCAGTGCTGCAAAGGGGGTAAGAGGCAGTTCTTAAATGTATTGATGACTATTCCATGCTCTGAAATGATATAGAAGGACACTTATTCTCCAACTTTACGATAACTTTCATGAAATATTTAGTGCTTGTCTGATGATTTATTCCTCTCCGCATAATGCAATCTAAAAGAATGGTTTCGTTAATTATTTACATAGTGCTGCTGATGCTATTTCTCTCCAAGTGCTTTCCAGCAGTAGTTGTTTCTGCTTATTACCAGGAGGGACTTTAAAAGGCAGATCTTGTCAAGAAAGCAGAATGATAACCTGTCTCATTTGTATCTGTGCATTTATAATGTGTGTGCTGGGTAGAAAATACTAATGGGGCTGAAGCAAGAAAAGAGGGACTTAAAATCACCTAGGAGACCCATGCTCTGAAATGAGAATAAACCCTGGGCCTTGCTGGGGCTTGTGAGTGTGCCTCTTAGGGCTCCTCGTGGCTGTGTTCACAGGATGAGAAGCTGAAAAGGGCAGTTCAGAGAGGTTTTTGAAGCGGTGGCAGTGTAGAGTGAAGAACATTAAAGAATATGAGATGCCTGAGGGTGATGATCCAGCATCACTGCAGGATTCTAAACAGCTTGCAAGGTGGTTGTGGGTAAGCTTTTGCTCCTGTAATCTTGTTTTAATAAGGTGTAAGTCTGAAAGCCAGAAGTGAATTTGGCAGCAGTGGCAAAGGAGGGAGGGAGGCTGCCAGGGCTTTCTAAGGATGCATGAAAAGAAGGCCTTTGAGTCTTTAGGTCCCATGGGTTCTGCTGTCAGAGATCTCCCTGGCTGCCTGAAACCCACTCGAGTAAATATAACAAAAGGAGAGCTGCCAATGCTAACTTCCCAACGAAAGCTCTGCTTGCTGACTCTGCTGGCTCCAGTCAGAGCCTGAGGCAGGAGAGCGGTACAGCCCTTCTGCCTCCTGCAGAAGCTGACTGGCTTTTCTCTGCCACAGCTAGAGCATTGTGCTACGCTTGTAGTGCAGTGGGGAGGAGCATCTCCAACTTCACAGGAGGGAGAGGAGCAAGCTGACATTTACATTTCCCTTTTGATGACTCTTTTGAAAGCAACACTCCTAAAGGGGAAGAATGATTCCCAGTTCCTAACTGTTTGTCCAGGAAAGCTCAAAGGACATTCAAGACACAGTTTCTTAAAGGTGGCATGACTTAAATTCTCAGATGGTGTTACCTGGGATAGTCAGGTGTTAGGTGACCAATGGTAAACTATACTAACAAACAACCTAGAAATTTTATTTAAGGAGATAAATCACAGGAAAAAGACCCTTGTAAATAATCCATAATGGGTGCTATTGATGACATCAGTGAGTTTTTTTCTGTTTTTTTTTAATATTGGAAACAGTGAAACCTGGTTTATAATGGCATCAGTGCTGTTTAAAGTGGTTTTTAATTAAGCTCTTTGATAAATACCATCTTAATATGGCAAACAGGAATCAGGTGTGATTTTTTTTTTTGACTTAGCACATCCTTTAGCTTTCTCAAGGACTGTAATTCAGTCCTACACAACTTCAGATTATTCACTGCAGTGTATTCTACTAGGAAATAGTAGGTTTTCCACCCCATCTTTTGGTAGGGGGAGAGGAAATAAAGTTCTTGTGTGCAGTGGTGGACTTCTAGGTCACACAGGTGTGCTGGGCAGGCTAGGCTCAGGGCATCACCCAAGAAGAACAAGCCAGATTCTTCTCTCGGATACAGTGGTAAAAATTAGGAATAATCTCAATCAATTGATTTGCACTGGTATGAGAAAAGAATAAGGGCCAGCCAGTGAAGCTGGTTAAGCAGTTTAACTACTGAGTTGGCTCTGATTTACTTGCTGACCAGGTCTCTAATTGCTGATGCTCAGGGGCGTAGTAACATATCTTGGGACAAGATATACTCCACTTTGTAAGGTACAGCTACTCCAACAATAAAAATTCTGCAGTGGTTTGTAGGAGAGAAAGTGTAACAATATCTAGCTCCTGTTAGTCGTATGGGACCTGGATTACTGTACATGCTTGTTGACTCATAGTCCAAGTCAGAATAATCCTACTGACTTTCAGTGAGGAGATTGAAGTAGACGGACGCCTGTAATCTTGAGAGCAGACAACAGACGACACTTTATTGCTAAAACACACACATACTTATAGTCACATATTCTGCAAAGTCACTGTACACGCGCACAAGCATAAAATATGATTGGTTATATCAACACTGTACACGCGCATAAACATAAGATATAATTGGTTATACTAACTCTGTACACGCGCATAAACATACGACATAATTGGTTATACCAATTAAAACATGCGAAACTTGTCTCAGTCTAATTGGTCAAGATAAACTGTCGAATTGAGGTTCTTTGTGCCAAGTTCCCTTTATCGTGGAATGCGCACCTGTGTTCTTCTAATTGGCATCTTTCTTTTTTTGTCGTCTTGTTTATTCTGTTCAAAGTCTTCTAAAGGCGTCTGGAATGCTCTTGCGACTGATGTTAGCTAAATATGTGTCCACATTTCAGCACAGCAGACTATGCATTAGTTCATGACTGAGAGGAGTGCCATTGGTTAATTTTATGCTTTATGATAAAGCAGCAACAAAATAATTGCTGTAACATTTTAATGCTTTGCTAAGCATGAGTGACTTGGTAGGGTTTGAACTGTGCTGTGGGCCTTGGGAAGCTTTCAGCCACATAGGTCTTTTGGTCATCACTGGAGTGTTCTGGGGCAGAAGCCTTCCCAGAGAGCAGCTTGGAGACACCATCAATGGGCTTATTGCCCATCTAGGGGGTTCAGATGCATTCCTAGGGATTTCTCTGCTAAGCCAGTTGCCCCTGGTTCAGTCATATCAGAGACATACCACATATCTGCGAATCTCACATTAGACTAATTTAAATAAACAAATGTATAGGACAGTGAGAGATAGCAAAAACACTGCATTTTTTTCAAAGGCTTTTGGCATGAGTTGAAGTGCTTCTTTATTCTTTCTAAGAGAATCCAGACTTGTTGCTTGAGATCTCTCATGAGTTCTCCATACAAAGCTCTTGTGAAATTCCTTTATGCGTTTAGAAATATGCAAGCTTTCAAATACCGTAAATCCACAGCACTCTTTCAGCCCTGACACTTCCATGTGATGAAAAAAGCTGACAATAGACTGACCTTTATCTCATGGTCCTTATCTATAATACAGCCTATATTCTTAAATAGGTTGCAAGACAGAGCAAAATTAAGTGTTCTTGGACATCGGTGATCATTGCTCCCATCAGTGCCCACCCATGTCAAACACTTTTGTAAGCAGAGAACCAATGCCGACAAACAACTTGCTTATACCTGCTTGTTGCTGTTGTGCAGATCCCCTTTTCTGTGCAGCCATCCATCAAAAACTGAGTTGGCAGTGATAAATGGTATGCTATTCAAAGAGCTGTTGCAGGTATAATCTGCAGGAGTGTATCTTTGAATTTACTCATACATCTTACAGAGCAGATCATAAACATCATTAGCAGAACTGCTTCTTAATAAGTACAAGCCCGTCCTATTGCAGTGCTAACTACTGCAAGTCACAGAACTCACAATAGTATTACAGCAGTACGTAAAAATGTTGAAGTCTTGCTTAAGAAGAAACTAAGCAAGAACATGAATGAGATTCAAGGGTGTATGAAGTCCCAGGAGGAGAAAATGAAATACATTGAACCATGATTTCAAATTATCTGGATCTTCTAAGGCCGTTTCCCTTACTTCTTAATTTCCTTTGCTGTTTGTTGGATATTGTTTCCTTATCTGGTGGTCTCTCAATTATTAAAACCCCAATTACTGTTTGTTTGGTTTTAAAATTAATTATTTAAAATTCAGAATGAAACATAAAAGATATCAAATAGCTGTGTCCATCACAATTTTTTTTTGGTACCTTATTAAAATTCCCATTAGTTTCTCATAAAACTGCTAGCCACTTCATTTTCTTCAGAGGAATTCATTTCAAGTTGTGTGCATTTGTATACAAGACGGAGAAAAACTATTTCTAGAGTTCTGTGTGCTGTGAGAACCATTAGACTTGTCCTTTGGTTGAGGGAACTTTGGCAAGATTTTATTCTGGGTGGCTGCTCAGGTCACTGTAACTTTCAGAAATGGACCTGATTTGCATGAGAATATTTAATTTGCAGTGCTGTATCATTACACTTGTCTGTGTCTGAGAGAAAAGAATTAAAACTTCAGCAGAACTCTTTTCTTGCATGTCTTCATGAATTATTTTATCTTAAGAGTTAATGTGGGCATAGTTATCCCCTGGCTCAGGGACTATGGTGGGTTTTTGGGGGGGGTGGGGTGTTGGTGGCACTTGGATTTTTTTGCCTTGGGGGTCCATGAGAAATTGTATTATAAATTTCTTTCTAAGGCATTCAAAATCTGGACTTGCATATCCTTATTATCATCATCTCTCTTTCCTGTTTAATGGTGGACCAATTTTAAAGGGCATTCTGGTTTCCAGTGTTTCTATAATGCTTGCCTGGTGGGCTGCCTTTACACCATGCAGTGCATAGTGGGGTTCCCTGTGTCTCCAGAGGTACTCTAAGTTCTGCTCCTAAAAGACTAAGTTTCTTTTAAAAATAAAATGAGTGTAAACGTTCCTCAGGAAAGCAGTCTCATGTCTGGCAGGAAGGTGAGGTCAGATGCCAGCTGTGGTAGTAGAGATGCTGCTGCAGGACTCTGACACTCAGCACTGAGCTCGAGCATATACATGCATGTACTGCTTCTGGTTGGGGAGCACTATCTGTGGAGCAAGTTCCTAGGTCTGGAGGCAGGGCTGGAACATGTCCTCTAACACTCCAAGGTTTCTCAGTGTTGTTGCCGGTACTGAATTTGTCTGCCCCGAGTGGGAGGTACCCAGGCTACACATGCTATAGTAGGTTTAAGCCCAGCTGGCAACAAAGCACCACAAGGCTGCTCACTCACGCCTCCCCCCCGGTGGGATGGGGAGGAGAAAATATAAAGAAAAGCTCATGGGTCAAGACAAGGACAGGGAGGAATCGCTCACCAATTATGGTCATGGGCAAAAAACAGGCTCAACTTGGGGAAAAAACAAAACCAATTTAACTTACTATCAATCAAATCAAACCAGGATAATGAGAAGTAAAACCGAATCTTAAAACACCTTCCCCTGACCCCTCCCTCCTTTCTGGGCCCAACTGCACTCCTGATTTTCTCTACCTCTTCCCCCCAGCAGCACAGTGGGTTGGGGAATGGGGGTTATGGTCAGTTCATCACAGATTGTCTCTGCCGCTCCTTCCTACTCAGGGGGAGGAGTCCCCGCTCTTCTCCTGCTCCAGTGTGGTGTCCCTCCTGCTGGGGGGCCAGTCCTTCATGAACTTCTCCAGCGTGAGTCCTTCCTGTGGGCTGCAGTTCTTCATGAACTGCTCTGATGTGGGTCCCTTCCATGGGCTGCAGTCCTTCAGGCACAGACTGCTCCAGCACAGGCTTTCCCATGGAGTCATGGCCATCTTCAGGGGCATCCAGCTGCTTCAGCGTGGGTCCTCCACAGGCTGCAGATGGATATCTGCTCCCCCGCTCACCTCCATGGGCTGCAGGGGGACAGCCTGCCATCTCAGCATGGGCTGCAGGGGCATCGCCTCCTCTGGTGCACCTCCTCCCCCTCCTTCTTCACTGACCTTGGGGTCTGCAGAGGGATTTTTGTCACATTCCGATCTCCTCCCCTGTTCCAGGTTTTCCCTTCTTAAATATGTTATCCCAGAGGTGCTACCACTGTTGCTAATTGGGTCGGCCTTGGCTAGCAGTGGGTCCGACTTGGAGCCAGGGAAGCTTCTAGCAGCTTCTCACAGGAGCCAACCCTGCAGCCCCTCCCCTGCTACCCAAAACCCCACCACACAAACCTAAAACACAAGGTTATGCTGTTTCTATTCAGTCATCTGTGCCTTCCCTCACATTCATGCTCCACTGTTTTCTAGTTGCATCAAAGAATGCAAAAGGGTTGGTCAGTGCTGTTCCAGTTTAGTTTGGCTTTGCAGTATTTGGACAAACTTTTATCTGAACAAGTGCTGCTTCTTTCTTGTTAGCTCCATTACCTCTTTGGGTAGAGGAAGTCCCAGGGAATTCCTGTGCTATAGTTACTGACCAGTTTATTCTTTGTACTTTACAAGCATCTAGAGACCTCAGCTGAGATGGAAAGTTGAGAGCAGAAAAACAGTTGTCTTATTGGAGCAGAATCAGAGAGTCACTGGGGTGACACTTTCAAAAACATTGGCACCTAATTACCTTTGGAAATTTGAAGTGGATGGCATTTGCATGTTTGAGTGCTTAGCCATTGTACAGGATTTTCAAAAAACACTTATCTGCATCGATAGGTTCTTCTGCTCTGCCATTACCAAAATGACTGATTTGAGGATCATACCATGTATCTCTGAAAACTCAAGAACTTCAGAAAACCTAAAGCTTGCTTTTCTGGATCCCAGTCTAGGATCTTGTCTGTAAGAATATGCTTTCTTAATTGTGTCTGCAATAGCTTTTGATTTGTTTGGCTGATTTCTCAAGTTTGCCTAATTCCTCAGTTCAAAAAGCCTCATTTTCCTTGATGCCACCATGCTGATATAATATTAGCAGAACAGAACATGTTGGCAGTCAGCTGTTGCATTCATTACCAATTTGCTTTAGTTGGTTTCCCATTGCTAAAACTTTCCTTTTGTAATGTGTTACATTAGCTTTTCTTACAAGCTAAAGCTTGTAATGATGCAAGTAGGCTGGAGTGGAAACTGATGGTCTGCAAGAACTCACAAGCATATGGGTAGCTGTTTGGGAAATGTATAAAAATGTGGCTTGTTCAATGACTGACCTTAAACATTTATTGTTTTGCTTTGTTTTTTTAATTACTCAATTTAAACTTAACCTAGACATGAAGGCAAAGCTAAGAGAAATCACCCTTACTTGAGGGGGCTGCTGACAGTATGGATTCCTTTAAAATTGCTTTTCATTCAAGTGTTATTAAAGACAAAACCTAGCATAAAGAATTTGAAATTAAGGACATTTAGCAGCAGGAACATAGCAGAGAGTCAGGGGGGAAAAGGCATTTATAATATAAATGATGATGGGCAGGGTACTTTGCATGTAGACAGTGCCACTAATTAACAACTGTGAGGTGGCCCAGGACAGGGACTGAGCTCAGAGGAAGACAAAAGTCCAGATGGCAGACTGTGATCCAGAAGTGCAGGGCATCAGACTGTGTTACAAGGTGACTGCAAGGTGAGAACAGAGACTGTGTTTTTTGTTAGAGAAAATGCTCCAAGAGAAACTTCATAGGGTGGTAGTGATCGGCTGCACAGGATAGACATAGCTTTAGAGCTAAGTGTGCATTCTGTTTTGCTCCCAAGGTTTTGTGATATGAATGTTCCCTGGGAGAAATTTAACTGCTTGGAAAAGTGAAAGCTGTTTTATGGAAGCAAATGTGAACACAGATATTTTATTTACCTACTGTGCTAGGCATTTAACTGAACAGTTTATAGTCTAGGCGTAATATTGTTAATCCCTACGTGGATGTGCAAAGAAGTGTGTAACCACTGCATGGTGGCAGCCCAGGGGGCTGGGGAGAGTGTTGGTGGACAGAGGGTGGTGCAGAGGCCAAGGGGCCCCCTCCCATGAGCATGGGAGCTGCATCTTCTGGAGCAGCATGCAGCATCTGGAAAAAGGAAATGGACTGCTTGTTATTCTTTACTTCACCTTTGCAAAGCTTTTTCATCTTATAGCATGTTATCTTGTATGCACTGTTCATCTCTCTGGGCCTAATGTATCTTAGTACTTTGCTGTCAAGCACTGCATTTCTTAGGTAAGTAATCCCACATGTTTCGGCAGCACTACCACTTTGAGAAGTATCTGACACTACAAGGAAAACCTGCAGAATGAAGCCATAGGATGGGGCATAATTAGGGTGACACACGTAATATAGCAATACTCAGTGGAATATTGAGGTTTTCAAGTCTAATTATTTATGACATACCAATTTTTGACATAAGGTCAAAAACTTTTGAGAAAAGGTGAAGCATTATTGACTAGTGTGTGAGGGTCAAGTTCATCCAAATACTTTTTCACACAGTCTGTGATTTGGATGCAAAATATGAATGTGTAGTAACCCTACAAATAACTAGGAAGAAAGACCACAGAATATGTCTTGTTGCTGATGCCACTTGACATGGTTTAGAGGTAGATGTTTCAGCCCTTAGACGGTTGTAGAAGGGTATCTTTTAATGGTTGATGCTGATTTGTCCAATCTAAAACTAAATTGTAGTCTCCAAATGTGAAATGAGTCTTCTCAGGCCATACTGAGTTTCAGATTAAAATTCTGGATCTCAATTTATTCTTCGTGATTCTGTAATAATGTGGCTTCCAAACTTGAGTCTAGAGATTATTTTTTCTGAAGTTTAGGGTTTATATTTACCGTTCCGCCTCACTGTGTTAAGGGGAGAAACTTGCACTGCAAATTCAGGCCTGGGCTGCCAGCTGGGGACAAACTTTAACCAGTACCAGTATATGTATTACATGAGAATAATTCATAGTGTATAGTATGAGAACTGTTGTTGCCTATGATTAGAAGAATGCTCATGAATGGTTTTTTGTTTGTCGTATATATTTGTTACTTGAAACTAGTTCACAATACTTAAAATGTTGAGCCGAATGTTCACTATGTGAAAATATTCATGGTATTGAATCTCAATTAGTTTCTTAGTAAGCGAAACCAAAGATGCTGTAAATAATGGCTGCAGGGAATTGATTAAAAATTCACTGACTATAAAGGTATAATGTCTTTGTACTTTTAGTCCAGATAAACTACAATGCTCAGCTTGGCTATCGACTGAAACTTCTGCCACTCACCGAAAACAGTTTTGTATCTTTGTGGAAAGCACGAAGTGGGATGACAACACTGAATGTGGCACTTCTGTTTCATTTTTGCCTTGGTATAAGGCAAGAAAAGGGTCATGAGAAATATTATGGCAGTAAGTAAAAAGAGCACTATGTAAGGTGCCAAAAGCTTTAGTGTGATGTTCTAGTGATGATGAAAAATGTCCTTTTATGCAATTTTGGAATAAATCGATATGAATCATGCACTTTCTATTTCAATATACTTTCTTACTGTAGTAATTCACTGCATTTTATTGTATGAGAGGCAACTGTCAGCTTTCCTATTTTGTATGTGAAGGTGGGAATGCAGTAGTCTGACAGAACTGACAACAACGCTAAATAATTCTAAACTAAAAATTTCTGTAAAATTTATAAAGCTCTAGGTCTAGAATTTAGGGTAGAGTTCAGCAAAATGCCTCAATACTAAAGATTATCAAGGGCAGATCTCAAATTGCTCGTGAAACACAAATTGTGATTAGCTTTTTCTCAGGACTGTCCTGACATATTTTAGTCTTCGAAGTTCTAATTTAGTTTAATAGGGAAACTTTTTTTCGTGGTTAAAAAGTGTTTCGTAATAGAAATAAATGCAGCAATATATGATGTGTCATACTACAAATTTAGGAATTATATAGGCACCTTAAAGGGTTCCTGTGTTTAATTTTCTTTTCCTGTTTTGTGGACTCAGTCTCTTTGTAGTCTTTGGGCCTGTATCTGTTCTTACTTACATTGATCTAAATTGGGAGTAATACACTTATATCAATAGAAAACTGATGTAAAGTCTCTCAAAGAGATCTGAATTAGAGCTTTTGCATTTAATTCCAGCTCCCCTTGAATCTTTATAATAGATACTTAAAGCCTTTTTCACATGAATTGTGTGTACCTGTATATTATATATGAAATTTAAAGCTTTTTTCACATGAATTGTGTGTATCTGTATATTATATATGAAATTCTTTCAGATAGAACTGGAATATTTTGTAATCATTTTTCGTCAGTTATGTAGTGACAAAATACAAAGCAGTGGGGAATTGGACCAGGAAAGATGTAACTTCTTATCTAGGGTTTGTCTACTCTTGCGTAGTTGCTACTGTGACTGTGCAGTGCGGTGTACCCAAGTTAACTTTAAATCAGCTGGCTTGGCAAGAGTGCAGTAGCATGGTGTAGCTGTCAAGAATTTTCTAAGCTTCCAGGAAAGGTGTTTCAGCCTTGCGCTGAACTTGTTGCTGTAGTTAGCTCAGTCTAACCTGACCTAAGTTCAAGGCATTGACTGTGTTGCAGAGATGGCTTTAGCATCATGTGGATGCAAACATACAATTTACATGCTACTTTTGTTACCTCTGAGTCTGATCTGCTGCTTCTGAGGGCTGATGTAACTCCTACTGAGGGGCACAACAAGGGAAAGAGCTGGCAGGGGAACATAAGTATTTGTATGTAAAGGTTAGGGTAGTTCTACTTTAGACATTTTACCCCTTCTGACTTGCAGGTGCATGATGTAAGCAGAGGAGTAGGGAGCTGCTGGGATGTGAAAGTAAGGAGACCTGATGCCTGGCCTTCTCCATGTGCTCTCTGGGCATGGTGAATTCACTTGAGGGAGTTCAGGGGCCAGGAGTGATTTCTAGCTGTGCTCTCTCCTCATCTGTGGAGGTGATGGGATGGAGGTTCTGAAAGGGCCATGGAGGAAGTGAGAGTGCAGGCTTGAGGTGTGGGAATAGATGGACCTTTCTGGTGATGAGAGTAGCCTTTTGGTAGCTTTTCCTAATAGTGATGTGGGAGCAGGAGGAGAGATTAATACCAATTCTGTCTTTGTTCCTGCTAGAAGATGTTGTGAATTACTGTTTTATCTCTGCTGAATCACTCTACTGCTTACACCTGGGTTGGAAATTTTAAATTTATAGCATTCCTGAAATGAAGGAGCATGTTGGTTACTGTGCTCCATGTGCAAAATGCTGGTTTCTACACATGCATTTCTTCCTTGTGGGTGGTAGAAGAGCCTCTTGAGTGAAATACGCTGATGTGATAACAAAGCAGAGTAACCTTTGGCTGTCTGTGCTTACCTAAAGGACACAAGAGACACAGTTTATACTGCTAAATATGTGAAGTTATATCATTGCTGGGTTCATTATTAGTAGGTCTTTGTCTTCTCTTCTAAAATCAATGGCTTCCTTTGTGAGATTTAAATTTTCCATGCAATCCCTTGCCTATGGTAACAAAGGATGCCTGATTTAGCAGTGACATTTGCTAGTGAAACCCACCATCAGGTGATTCAGAGTGTCTGTTATTAGTCTTTACTTTGTTCCCAGGGAATACTTTTTAATTTAGTTTGCCTCATACTGTGTTTGGCCTGATTTCTTATTGGAAACGAGAATGTTTTGCCCTTAGATTCATCAGAGGCTTTTAAAACCTGAATAGTGAGAAAAACTCATTAAGGTCAAAGGCAAGAATAATGTGTTTGAGAAAATGGGAGCATTGGAATCCTTCACTCTTCGACTCATGCCAAAAGCTTTTCCACTTCACCCTCACCAGTACTGTTGTCCCATTGCTGTTTGTCTCTTAAATCAGTCATCTGTGGAGCAAGAGAGGGAGATGTCCATATATAACCATGAAGTTGTCATGCAACCACAGGAGTACCAGGTAAGGCATTTCCATTGGGGTAGCAGAGCTGGCAGTGTAGCTGGTGCTGGGCCTTCATTCCAAACACTGCATATGCCCCACTTGTGTTAATGAAAGGCACTCCAACATAAGCAATGAGGGTCAAGGATGCAGTGTTGATAGGGAGAGTGGGCAGTTTACCAAGGGGATGGTAATTACCTGGATGACAGGGCACTGACTGAATGTGCCAACAAGCCCAAAGCCATGTTTCAAAGTACACAAATACTGACTCAGGATACATCCACATTAGCAGTTTAGTTTGGATGAAGAATGTGCTTTTAAATTTAACCTCCTGGGTTTTCCCACTTACTGATTTGGGTTCTCATTGTGGAACAGTTTTGGGCTGTGGAAACTGGTGATAAAACTAAACTGCCAGACATGCTGCAGGAGCACACCTAAATAAGATCCAGCTGCTAATGGACTTTCAGCCTGTGGTGACAGACTATAGCACGTTTTAAATACTGCTTCCCCTCTCTCCCTGAAGTGTATCTCGTGTGAAAATGTGCTTCTCGGTAACAAGTGTTTCACTCTACAGATGCACTCCTGTTGCACCATGCTAGCTGCTGATGCAGGTATAACTGTAAGGTGTTAGCAATGGGTTTCATCTTGTCTGACTTCAGCTTCTTAAAAGTAGCTCTGCTAGTCAGGAGCAGAGATAGAGAAGACAAGAATCACCCTCTGCTTTAAGTGGGTGCTCAAGATAAGCTGAATCACCCTTAGGGGCCTTCTATATTTCTTCCATAGCCTGTAAAGGAAGCCTACCTTTTAGGCATCTGCTTGTATCTAACTACTAGAGTTAAATGAAAATAATCCCATGCAAAATGGGGAAGAATATATTCCATAAGAGACTCAAAATTATAGGAGAATGATGCAAAACAAGCCACAAAATGATAACTCAGAAGCTCTTATTCTGAGGGCAATTATTTCAGAAGAATGGGGTATAATATTAACTAGCAAGTATTTTTTACCTGGTGATATTAAACCGAGATGTTAAAAAGACACTATACATTTGGCTGTGGAAAATAATGATTAAAAAAACCCTAAGAATTTTTACATAAGTGATACATGATTCAGCAGCTCCTCAGGAAGTTAGGATTATGAGGGTTTTGTTTCAAATCCTAAACAAATTTGCATGCTTTGCAGGAGGGGAAAAAAACCAGTAATTAGATAGTGTTCATTTGGAAGCCATACATGAGATAATGAAACTCTTCACTAGAAAATGGATGTGCCACTTGACTTAAGCCTTTCAGTGTCAGTTGGCCAACACCGATGAGTGAGTATGGTATGGTGTACCTGTACCATGGGTGCCTGTGTAGTGTCTCACAGTAAAACAGAAAGAGAGAGAATAATTTCACAAAGTGCACCTCAAAGATTTTTAATTGCTGGTTCTGAGTAGATTTTTTGATTCAGTGTTCAATTTAGGTTATTTACCTGAATGTTCTAAAAATGCATTTAGTCTCATCTAATCTGCTCTGAATGTTTTTGGTAAGTAGGACCATTAAGGGACTCTGGGTCACTTGCACAGTTCTGATATTAGATTTCGGCTTTTCTTGGTTAGCTTGCAAATAACATTTGATACTGCATTACTTTTAATCTTCAATAAATCTTTTTATTTGAAAATCCTATGCTCAGTATTATCATTTTACATGCTGAAGCATTAATGCTAGAAAAGCTGAAAAGAATAGGATCTTTAGCAAGGCATTTGCCAAGCTTTTAAAATTGGATTCTTAAGATTTTTTTTTTTTTTTCAATGTGTCTAGCTTGGTTTTGTTTTGTTGCACTAGCAAGGATCAGCTCTTTTTTGATTCTCAGCCATTTTAATGGGGAATTAAATTACACTGAAATTTATGTTCTTTATGTTTATCAAATATCATCATATTCTAAGACTGTTTTTCCTAGTCAGCAACTTTTAAATCAGCACCATTTAAAAAAAAAAGTCAGTTTCAATTTTTCTTGCAGGTAACAAGATTCTTATAATGCACAAATTCTTTTATGACAGACTTCAGGTTCTCTCTTATATTCTAATGATAACTTGAAGACTCATTCCAGCTTCCAACATGGGTTGAGCAAATGCAAAGAAAGACCTTGCAATCTTTCTTTGTGTTGTCTGGAAATCTACTGAGAAAAACTTATCTTTTGATTCCTTGGTTACCACCTGGGGCAATAACAATGTTCTCTCTACTGCACTTTCCGCTGCTTATGAATACTACTGCTTGAAACATAAACAATTCTGGTGGGACGGTAGATTTACAGCCACTTTTTCTTTTTAGTTACTGAACAGGAAAAATGTGAATAGGAGTCAAATCAGCAGATATGGTCTTTGCTCTGTTGTACTTGGTATGGAATGCTAAGACTTGGTTAACTGCTTCCTCTAATAGTGTTAGTGATGTGTTTGCTAACTGGCATGAACTATGATCAACTAATTTTTGTTTTATTATAGCCCATTTGCCTCTTTCCACCCCTCTTGAGACTAGCTAAACCACTGAGCCTGTTAAATTGCTGGGTTCTTTCCAGAGTACCAGCAAAGCTGCTACCCACTCCAAACTGATCTGGCCATTTTAGGTCACTGTAAATCCTGCTCCGAGTTTAGCGGGCACTGTTTTTGTAGTGATATCTATTTATGCAGTTTAGCTTTGGTAACCCCACTGAATCAATCTAGAAAAGGTAAACCTTTTCAGGCAAACATTAAAATTAATCCAAATGTACAGGCATTATTGTTTCAAAACTGTTCACAATGTTCGTTTAAATTTGCCAGATATATTTGCCCAGGAAAGAAAATAGTATTAGGCTTACATCTGTATTCGAAAATAATGTGGCACAACAGAAGCAGAACTGAAGAGCAGACTAATTGATGATGAGGACTTGGCATCTGCACTATATGTTTCAGCAGGTTTTACTTCAGATTAGTCCTAGACTGATACGTGGACTGAATGCCCCTTAGTTAGTGGAAGGCATCAGGTGTGGCCCTGGAGACCATCTTTCAGTTTTGTTTTTTTTCCAAAAGATTTCCTGCTTATGTTTTCCAAAACCTCTGTCTGATATGAAGAAAAGCACAATAAGCAGTGATACTTGGAAGATCTACTTCAAAAACCACTTTTGAACCAAACGAGATGCATCCTATGGCCTGGAAGGCTGCTGGAAGGAGAGTCTAGCTTCATTCAGTAACTGCAAATGAAGGTATTCAGGATGTCAATGCCAAGATAATTTTTTGTTGTTGTTGTTCTGGATTCCACCTAAACCAGTATATTCCTTGTCTTCAAAAAGACTATATCAAGAAATGTGCCAGAGAATGTTTGGGGGTGAATTTTTTTTTTTTTTTTTTAGTTTCTCCTATTGAATTTTCTGCTTTGTGTAGACAATTATTTACTGAAGAATGACATGGTGATGTTCTTTCCTATTATGTGAGTGTCCCAACCATCAAGAAACAGTTGTTGTCACTGCTGGCTCGCTCTCTCATATGAAGTATTAGAGTAAAGCGACAGCAATAGCGGTTGGATAGACCTATATGTGAATTCCATTGTCTTTCAAGTGTTCATCTGACATGAACAGAATGTGAAGTTTTCTTAAGGGTTTGCTGTTGGGAGCTGCTCGACATTGCGTGATGTACTTAATTAAGGAAGAGAGCAACTCTACTCTGGATAGGGTTTCTACCTGTGAGGTAGGCTGTGGATCCAAGTCCCTCCTGTAAGAGAAGGAGGTGTTGCACATGCTTCTGAGATATCTCTGCTCTTCTGGAAGGCTGACCTTTTTGCTCTTAGAAGAGAGTCTGTGTTTTGTTCCGGAATCAATGGACCATAATGTGTTGAATGAAATGAATATTTGGAGATTCTGCTTGAGAATGGAGTAAACAAATGTATTATATGTTATTTAACTGGAAAAACCTGTCAGATTAATGAAATGTATTATTACTTTCTTGAATTCTTATAATTACCTTACATGTAAGAGGAATCCCTCTAATGGCACTGTTGCTTGAGATAAATTTGACTGATAAGTCTGGACTAGTAAGGGAGAAAAGGACTACCTAGTCCAAGCCATGAGTTTCCAATACTTTGATCCATTTAAAACCTTTTTCCCTTGGTATTATTTAAAGACGGCATCTTTGTAAGTAACCCCAAACCATAACTGTTCCCCTGTTAATGGGAAAAAGATATTAAAATGCTTCATTTTCTATTGAAAAAATAAAATGATCCCACAGAGAAAATAGAATGACAGACAGGAATAGTTTGTGTAGGTTATATAAATGTATAGGTGGTGCTGTCCTCATAAAATTGTTTTCTGCTCTCCAGAAACTCTTTTCTAACAAGGAACCCGGTTAACTGGCTCTTTGGGACAGTAACAATTAATACTTTGCTATCACAGGAGGGAATACTCCTGTGGTCAGCTTTTCAGGATAAGGTGATTTGGACTGGCTTTGTTAATGCATGGCAACATCACAGTAATTTCATGTTATTGTCAAGTGCTTCTGGAAGCAAACAGGGATGATGATATCTGGAAACAGAATAAAAGGTGGAAAGAAAGAATGTGAAGAAAAAAGAATAAGACTCACTTGAGAGAGCTCTCATTTGTATCTGGTTTTATGGGGCTGTGAAATTATACTACTTACTGAATGTGATTTTGATTGTGACTGTATTAACTATTACTGTTATCACGAAAGTTTGGTTTAGTGCCATGTGGAAACTGGCACTGGACTTTTCAAAGCTTTAAGTGCTTTTTTTTTGTTGTTCTAGGCTATAGAAATGCCTCATAAAAACAGAACAAGAAGGGCCAAAAGAAAGGAAATGAATGAGGCTTTAGTAATACTGGAAGTGGTTGGTATTAGAAGAGAAAACTTGGATTTTGGGAAGCAGCTCCTGCAATGAACAGATTGTCTCATTTAAAGAACAGCAGATGTGTCATGGAGAACTTTTCAAACTGTTACAATTTTGCTTGTATCTTGCCATTGATTTTGTTGTCTTTCCTTGTCTTATTACCAGACATATTTGCATAAGAGCAAAGCATATTGTTTAGGTTTCAGTTAAGTTTATATTTTCCCCAAGAAAGAGTATTACTTTGAGTAACAGTTATTGTTCCCTGTAGTGGGTGTTAGGCTACCTGGCAGTGGCAAGGCTGATAAGAAAAATACTGTGACTTGGGAGATAAGCAAGCTGTGATGACTTACTGCTAGTTTTGTAACCTCAGGATCCCACCTCTGGTTGGTCTTGCTGGGTGCAGTAGTCAGTCAAGCTGCCAATAAAAACCCCCACTATCTCCTTCTGTTAAATGCAGTGAGATTAAGGTGAAAAGCAATTCCTGCTGTCTGAAGTAGATCCTGTATATGTGTGAATATCATGGACTGTGGGGTTGAAATGCCAGGTGTTTTTTAGGAGAGAAGAGAAAGATGATTGGACTTTGTGGAGTAAATCAGGAAATATGTTTCCATAAATAAAAATATAATTTTCTTCTACGGAGATGCAGGTGCCTGGGTTTCATTCTGACCTCCAGAGAAAGAAATGAAGAACTGAAAGAGGAGACAAGGTTTTAAACTACCTCCCAGTTGTGGAGATGGGGATGATGTCAGTGTGATGGGGTAGTGTTTGAAAGGAGTTTTATATGCCTCTTCTTGAAGGCCTGGATTCAGTGCTCTTTGGCGACAGCTTCTAGTGAATTCTGCGGGCTCGAATCATGTTTTCTTTGAATAGTCTGTAGCTCTATCTGAGTGTGCATCTACAGAAGCGAGTTTTCTGCCAGCCCTGCTTGTGGTGCCTTGGTGTGCGTCCTCACCTGGTTGCAGGCTGAACAAGCCAGGTATCTCTGGGAAGAAGCTCAGCTGCAAGCTGTGTGCTGGGGCAGCCCCCATGGGTGCCAACGGGCATGCAGGTCCCAGGGGCCCCACTGGAGCCCAAGCAGAGTACATGGTAGGGGGGTTTATCACACAGATCCACTGCCGTTGGGCTGCGCCGCTCCTGAAGGCAGACGCAGCCTCTGTGTGCTGCAGGGTGCAGGTACGCGGGGCGGCCTTAGGTGAAGTCGTGTGGCTGTGGGAGGCAATCTAGGGGAGCACAGACCTCAGCATGTGCTGGGCTGGGAGCTTTCCTCCGAACGTCAGCATGTGCCTGGGCAGACTCCCAGAGCAGTCAGGCCTTCCCCCAAGTGCTTTCTTTGCTGTTACTAATAAAAGCTCTTCTCAGGGCCCTGGGGCCTCCCCCACCCTGCCCGTGGCCCAGGACCCCGTCTGAGCCCCTGCCCCAGTCAGGCCACAGCAGAGCTGGTCTCCGGCACCCTCGCAGCCCTGTCCTGCCTGGCCATGGGCCCTGCTGAGCTGGGCCCTCCCGTGGGCCCGTGTCCTGGCCTGGCCCCACGGAGGTGCCTGGTGCCTGGGGCTGCCCTGTTGCCCCCTGGCTCTGGCTGGGGCAGTGAAGAGGGGTCCTGGCTCCAGCACTGTGGCCCCGAGGAGCCACCAGCCTCCACGATGGCATGACAGCTCTTCGGAGTGAGAGGAACGGGCCTTGATGGTGTCTGGAGACTGGTGGTTGGTAGGTGGTCCTCAGTGCTGTTAGCCACTGTCACCAATTTGGTGAAGAAGTATAACTGGTAAATTATTTACTCCTTTTCTAGTTTGTATGCTTCCTTTTCAGTGTCCAGGCATCTCCAGATTAATGCCTTTTTTTCTTTTTGGATTGGATTCTTTTTCTGGTATCTTTTAGTTGCCTGTTATTCAAGTATTCAGTCCCATTCTTAGTTTCCCTAAGCTATCTCTTCCTCTCCTAAGAAAGCAACAGAGCACCCCCTTTTGTCCTCCTCCCTTCCTCACTCTTTTAAAACTTCTTTTTATTTTGTAAAGTTCACTTGCATGGGACATTTTCTTAAACGCACAAACTTTGCTGCATAGGGAACCCATACATCTCCTTTGCTGTGCCTGCCGCTCAATAGTTAAGTGATCCGGAGAACTAAATCACTTTTGATGTCTGCTCTTTGTCAGTTCTTATTTGGTGCACAGTTTATTCAGAGGAATTTAGATGGGAAAAGCCAGTGGACAAACATATCACAACTTTGTTTGAAGGAAAAGTTGGAGTAATATAAAAGGGAGTGTTTGCCAAAAGTCACCCTGGAGGTGACAGTGGGTTTAACATTGTGTGTACTGTGATTTTGCTGTGCTGACTGTGTTTGTGATAGCACGCAGACAGCGCAGCTGGGGAGAGGCACTTTTTATCCAGCACAAAGTAGCTGTGAAAGCTATAAGCAGTGGTTTATACTGCATACTGGTAAATGGCCTTTGCTAGGGTACTGAAAGGTGTTTCCATGATGCTAACCATAGACAAGCCCATTGTTGGGCTGCCATTTTTACCAGTCTCAGTTATTCACTAGCCAGTGTTTATAAAAAATAAAAAACGTCTGTGCTATGTCACTCTTTTAATACCCCGTAACTACCGCTGTCCTGGGGCATGTGTTCATTCATGTATACCAGTGCAGCAGGCAGCAGTTTCAACATCCTCACGCTCACTCCACTGTGTGGAGAACTTGCTGGGAGTGTGGGAGATCCTGGTTTACTCCACCATTCATCTGTGAGAATTTGCAACCAAATGTTCTTTTCCAAGAAAGTATCACAACATTATGTGCAAGGATTATTTTGGAAAGTAGGTTCTCTGCACTACCTGTTAGTGATGCTGCGATGAGCTAGAGCAATCAAGAAATTTGATTTATGCATCTCTGCTCCTGTAAATGTTTCTGTTGGTAATAGGATATCAGCAGCAGAGATTGAGACCCTTTGACATTACCTTTTTGTTGAGGGGCAGAGTCAGAGAGGGTAGACTGCTGCTAAAACTTTGTTTTGTAAATGGTGCCTTGTAGATTAGCACTTCACTTCCAAAACTCAGTGTTTTGTGTATGCTGCATTAAAGATGATCATTTTAATTTAATAATTTTTTGTTTTCTGCATTTTCTTTTGTTCGGTATGTCTGAGAAATCAGTTCCTTGCAAAGCTGTAGTCCCCAGTGAAGTATACATTTTGGATAAACCTCCAGAAAGCATTGTGTCAGAATTTAACTCTCTCCATCTTGAGAGTGGAAGGGCCTGGCTAAGGAGAGGGTATATGCTTGCCAAATACTTTTCAAAGTGGTCTTGACTTCATGGTCGTCCTATATTCCTGGATTTAGTTCAGGCTGGGAGTAGAGGGTTCTAGGGATGTATAAGGCAGAATTTTCTCTCTCTGCCCATCTGAGCTCCAGTCAATAAAGCTTCCTCACAACTTTATATTAAATATTGAACCTTTTATCATTTAAGTGTTTATCAAAGTTATTTTACTGTTAAACCATTCTGTAATACAAAGTTGTTCTAAATCCTGTGCTTGCAATTGTGGACCGTGGCTCACCTCGCTTTCACAAACTCTTACAGCATGCTAGAATGCACTTCTAAATGTGGCAAAGAGAAAAGATGTAAGAAGGACCCTGGACAACAGATACGATGACCTAGAGGATGCAAAATCCCAGTCATATAAGAACAAGTATATAATGTGGAAGATTCCGTAGTTTTCCTATGGCCACTGAATATTCTGCAACTGCCCTTCCCTTAAAAACAAATGGATTTCCACGTTCACATATTTGCTCTAAAAAAAGAGCTGCTTTTGTTTTGACTTTTTGGAAAGAGCTATGGGCATAGCTGCAAGAGGCTTTTCTCTTTCATCAGTGTTGTGTGTTTTTCCTCTACTTTGATGTAGTTTAATTGTCACTTTCTTCCCTTCCTATAAATATGGATGTTTACATGAATGTACATTTCACCCATTTTTAAGCAGCAGTTTCACATTCTTAATGATAACAAGATGGTAAGCTGCGATATGTATGTTATTCTAGAGGCACAAAGAGTTTATAATGAGTCATTATTATAATTTGTGTGTGTGTCTTTGATGCTATTGTAGCTTTCCAGGCAGATGTCCCACCTGCTGTGTGCTCCTAGTTTCAGTCTGATAAACTGCTAAAGCTACTGGACACTCAACACTAGCTCTGGCATCCCATAATGCATTAGTAATAACTTTTCTTCAAGATGAAGAGCCTTTAACTGCAGCACAATCAGTAGCCCACACTGGAAGAAACAAATCAGAAAACCACTGTTCCATAAGCACAGAATTGAAAGAACTGCATAAGTAAAATGACAGACTATTCATTCCAGTTTGGAAAGCATGAATAGGATTTTTGATGAAGCTTAATTTTCTTCAAGCTCTTCAGCCATGGATAAACCATTTAAAATAAAAATAGATGTGTTATGGAGCACTGTGCTTATCACTGTTTATTATTTTGAAAAAGCATGGGTCCTCCTCCTCCTCTTTGCTAATGACAAATAATGACTTGAATCCTGTTCTCAATTTCAGCAGTACAGAAGTGGGATAATTCCCCTGGCTGCAGTGACCTTGCTTCACACTTATGGCAGAAAACGGAAGGAAGCATCTGGACCAGTGATTTTAATGGCTTGCAAATAACAGAGCGTGTATTCTCTGACACATCACTGAGCTGTAGATTTTTAAATTGTTTGATGTAACTTAAATAAACCTCCAGTAGATAAAATTTTAATTACAAAGATGTATTTTACTGAACAATGTCATGCATCGCTATTGTTGCCAAATGAGCCTCTCAGGCACCCTGTGCCCTTTATACTGACTGAAATCTATTTCACCTTTGAACAGAATGCATCCTTGAATGATTTCTACCGCCCAGTATGCAGTTCAGCTACACCTGCTAAATCTTAGAGAACTTGCCCATTTCAAGAGATTTAAAAACAAGCCACAAAACCTGCAAAACCCTAGTGCTTTGGAAGAGAACTTTCAGCTCAAGAATACCCTCACGTGTCAGTGAGTTGAGTTGGTTGGGGAAGTTGTTGACAAAAGGCAATGCTTTAATGCTGGATATTGAGTCTGCCTTGACTCTTGCTGGGTGCTGTCTTGCTGTACAAATTGCCACGTTCACTTCAGTGAGCCTTCTTATGGAGCACTGCACCAGTCAGCTCCATTGACAGTATCAGAATCTCAACTTTTATTAAATAAATGACAAGCTCCTTGGGGAACATGCAGATCTGTGCTGGATGTGCTGAAGAGCTGGAGCAGAAGATGGATAGGAACAGAAAAATACAGCCTCCCCTCTTCCTCCTCATTGTTTCTTTTACACAATTATCCTTTGCTACAATCAAAAGGATGGATAAGACCATAAGTCAGCATCTTTTGAAAAACAGTTAATGAGCTTGTAGATTACTTTCTCATTTTTTCTGTACTTCTAGCCATTTTGCAATGTAACGTATACAGACCAGATGAGGTCATATAAGTCTTTGTTACAGCAGACTTATATTTTCAGCTAAGGCCTCTGCCTTTTGATTGCTGTATTTTTTTAAAGTGCAAGATCATAGGTAGCTGGAAGAAGTATTTTTGAACACTCATTTTCTAAAGAGCTGATCAAGTGGACAGGCTGTTAGTGAATGTTTTTGTAAACTGCATTTTCTTTACAGTGGTACTTGGGGAATTACAATATATAATTTGTTAACCACTGTCAGTTTGCAGGTTTTCTTCGTCCTCTGTTATGGAACTATCTGTACAAGAGAGCAAAGGAATATTATATTTTCCTAGTGTGACCAGCCAAAGCCAAGGAAGAATGTATGATCAACTGTCAAGATATTTTGCCATCAAGTAGTTTAACAGTCTTACATAGCCCAAGAACAGATGCAATGAACAAATACCTTACAAGAGGTGAAGGCGGCAAACAGGAAGAAAGTTTATCTACCTCAGGCTGCTGGTTTATGTGGGGCAATAATTTTGCCAGCCCTAGCTTAGATGGTGGTCACTGGAATAAATGCTTCTTTTGTAAGCACGATTCTGTTTTAAAGGAAATTGCAGAAATTTTTGAAGGCTTCAAGATGTATTTATTGGTTTTTCATGGCAGTGTGCCAGGTGAAAAGGTAAGTGACACCCTGGTTAATGCTGAAGGAAAATAAAAATACCAACAAAATAAACATTTGCAAAACTCAGAGCAGGAATACACATGATTCAGCAACAGAGAGATGAATGCTTAATCTGCTGGGGTAACAGTTGTTCCTGTCTGTACTGATATATTCTGGATCAGATTTTGATCCTAATGAGTTGTGCTTAATAGCATGAGGCTGTGACCTGAACTGATGTCTTTTAATGTCAGTGGAAAGACTTCCAGGAAAGAACCAGTGGGTTGCGGATCAACTTTTACTTTACAGACAGTTTATTTCAGTGGCACCACTTAGAACAAGCTCTCAATTCATGTCTGCAAGTACACGAGACTAAAGCTGGCTGGTCTCTTCATTTGTTTCAGGAGACACAGGGCCCAAACGGGACCTCCCACCAAGTTATACTCTGAAGCATCAGCTGTTTGAAGGTCCCTTTTTCAAGTGCATAATTCCTTTTAATCCTGAGGTTGTCCTCTCAGCTGCAAAGTGGCTCACAGTGTAGTCAGTACTTTCAGAGTGTTACGAATGCTGAAGATACTAAATAGATTCCTGTGGATCATGGGCTGGGGCTTTTGTTGTAGCTGTCTTTATGGTTAGTCTGCCCACAGTCCCGAGGCTTTCAGTGTAGTTATAACTTTGGTGCCATGTCCTGAATGAAATTATCTGGGACGCGAAAATAGCCAACTTTATTTGAAGTGGATTTTTTCCACTTAAATGCTGACAGTACTCATGTGAAGTTATTGCATCACTTAGCCATGATTGAATAGTATCCATCATGTTCAAATAGTAATGTCTTTTGTGCTCCACCTCAGTGAAGCTTGACAGTTCCTGTGAACTGCTATAATAATATTTTTATTCCATCATTAATATTTAATAGTGTAAGTGAGAAATGAACACTTTATGGACTGTTCACAACCTCTCCACAGTTTGTATTGGAGACTTTAAATTGTTCACCTGAGATACAAGAGGTTACATGCTCTCAAACTGACCATAGTAAATAGACGAAGAACATTATGGAACACATTTGCCTTGTGCTTCTTCTAGGGTGAGTGAAATGCAATAGGTCAGCTGGTCTTGTAAACAGAAATCCCCCAGGATGAATAACCAGACCTCAGGAGCCAATGCTTTCTTTTGTTGCCTATGTCAACCTAGCAATGTCATATCATGTGCTTTATACCTAAAATGTACCATTCAAAATAGAAGATCCTGTATTTGAGAGTAAAAGTAGATTAGTTTTTGATATTTGATCTGCATGGGAGAGAAACTGTGCTTTGCCTTGCTTCAAAGACTCTCAAGGAAAATGGGTCCTGCATGTAACCTAGGGAGAAATGCAAAGGAAAAGCAGTGCCTTTTCAGCTGCCTCCCCATGGACCTTGGGAAGGGCTTTTCCTTTTTGCCTGATTCCCCCCCTCCCTTTCCTCTTCCCCCAGCCCGCAGCACAGGAAGGTGGGGGGTAGGAGAGGGAGGAAAATTGCAGAGATTCAATGCTTGTGGGATCTGGAAAGGAGAATGAGCTCATGGGAGAATCAAGGCAGCCCTGAGGTTAGTGGGTGATACAGGGCAGCAAGACAGCCCTGGGAAAAATGGCATTTGTAAATGCTGTTGCTTTTAATTTTGTTGCAGTGTGGGGATTGTTGTCCAAAGCTGCACACCCTTGCTCACGTTACCTTGTATAATTTCTTGCTCACATGGGTTTTTAAATTGGGGCTGTCTTGGAGCCGGTAACTAAGCACCACACAGCTGCTCATTCACTCCCCCCCCACAGTGGGATGGGGAGAGAATCAGAAAACAAGTACAACTCGTGGGCTGAGATAAGAACAGTTTAATAGAACAGAAAGGAAGAAACTAATAACAATAACAATAATAAAATAACAATAATAATAATAAAAGAATTGGAATATACAAAACAAGTGATGCACAATGCAATTGCTCACCACTCACCAACCAATGCCCAGTTAGTTCCTGAGCGGCTATCCCTCCCAGCCCCACTCCCCCAGTTTATATACTGGACATGACATCACATGACATAGAATACCCCGTTGGCCAGTTTGGATCAGCTGTCCTGGCTGTGTCCCCTCCCAACTTCTTGTGCCCCTCCAGCCTTCCTGCTGTCTGGGCATGAGAAGCTGAACAATCCTTGACTTAGTCTAAACATTACTTAGCAACAACTGAAAACATCAGTGTGTTATCAACATTCTTCTCATACTGAACCCAAAACACAGCACTATACCAGCTACTAGAAAGAAAATTAATTCTATCCCAGCCAAAAGCAGGACAGGGCAGAGGAGAGAAGTAGGATGTGTGCACACTGTGGTAACAGGAGAATGGCAAAGGGGAGGAACATGTGCAAAATTGTATTTTAAGAATGACTGCTGTCAGTAATGCAAATTCAGAAAAATATGTTTGCTTGTAGGCATGTCAGGGTGAAAGGTAAATGTGTCGTGGCTCTATCAATGGGCTAGGTGTAACCTCCTCCACTGGCTTTTGGGGTTTGCTCTTCAATACTGCTTTGCACTGCAGGAAACTTTTGAGAAGTGTTTTTAGTATGGGTTTATCTATTAATTTATTTTTTTAAAGGAATCTATAAAATAAAAAGAGATACCCTGGTTGCCATGAAAAGACTTTTCAAATTAATTTTGTGTTCTTGAACAGACATGTTATCTACAGATTGTGAAAGCCCTGGACAATTTTTTGGTGCTATTATCCTTTCGTTATTAAAGAGGAGCAATGCATTTAGTAAATTTGCAAGGCATCCTGCCCCTCTGTCTTCTGTTTGGTGTGGTGGTGTTTTTTGTTTGTGGTTTTTTGTTGTGGTTTTTTTTGTTTGTTTGGTTGGTTTTTTTGTTTTGTTTTCCAGAAACCTTCACAGAAGGGTGAAATCAGGCCCTTGACTAGCTTCTCTAAAAAATTCTCATTCTGTATTAGAATCAGTCCTAATGTGTGTGTTAAATTTCAGACTAGTATTTATATAAGGTGACTATCTACAGCAGGTATGGTTCTATATTGATAACTATAATGTGCCTTACTGTGCTGTGATGTTATTCAATGTGAGATATAAACTGAATGAGTGCTGTAAATATTTGAAAATTACACAGAAAAAAATTTAAAAGATCAGACTGTGGAATAGGTCTTTGGGTTCACGAGCTCTGATCCAGCTTGCATCCCTGCAAATATTTTTTGGGGGAATAAAACTGCTGCTTTTTTTAACTTCCTCTTTTTCCATAGAGATCACAAATCAAGTCTAATTCTTCCAGTCCTCATGGATTAGGTGTAACTTCTTTTAGAGCTCATTTATTCTGCTTGTAGTGTTGCCTAGCACATTCAGGCAAATGCAAGATACTGCTCATGTCTGGGGTGTTGGCGTGCTGTTAGAGAGATGTCTGTTGTCTGCCTGGCCCAGGACAGAGGTGCTTTCACACCTGGCACAACATTTTGCCAGTGTCATGATCATGCTGGTTCACTGTAGGGAACAGATGTTTTTATACTCCAAGCTTACTTGTTCTGTGTTTAAAAATAAAATTAAATTAGTAATGATTGTTTAAACAGTTTAAAATATAAAGGGCTCAGTTAAGTATGGGGAAACCTTCTAAACAAGAAGTATAAATCCAAGTATCGACTAAGTTTTTAGATATATTGCAGAAAGGATGGCTCTGGAATCTCCCCAAAGATCTTATAAATGAACAAAATTACCAAAAAATGAAACCCAGAGCAGAAAGCAGTAAAACTCACTATTCTGAGATAGAAATTTTTTAGCTTTTGAAAAAATTCTGCCGTATAAGCATGTAACTTTTATAAAATTTCAGTATCCTTTCAATTTGACTTAGGGTCAAAATAAATACTGAACAGAATACTCTGTGAGTTGCTGTATGGTCTTTGATCAGCAAGATTATATTCATTTCCCCATAACTCTTGCAGTGTTTTACAGTAAAACATGCCAGGGGCTGGAAATATAAGTGGGGATAGATTTTGCTTTTCTAAAGGAGATGGTACTGATAATACTTATTCTACCCTCTCCCCTCATATGTGCTTAAAGGTAAACAGTGAAGACTCCAAGTTGTCCAAAGGGCAGCAGTGACCTGTTAGACCATATAACATTTGGATATGTAATCATAGTACTGTTTGCTCTTCAATTAGATTAACAGCTGAACTTGCAAATCATGTCTCTGGAGGTCGTTTCTGGAAAACTAACTAATTGGCAGTTGTCTGAAGTAAATTGCTTGATATTGGTCAATGGTAAATTGTGATCATGTTAATTTAATTGCAGTTCTGTCAATGGTATAATTAACGCTGCTATCAAAGCAACGAATCAGTTCATTGGAAAAAGGCAGCACTATGATATTAAATTCCCAGTTGCCATGACACAGAATGTGATTCTGCATAATAATAATGTTGGCTCTGCTCACTGCGAATAAGAGCCATTGTTTTCCATGGAAATAGTGGTAACTAGATGCAATGGTGTTCTGCATTATTACAAATAATGCAAGCAAATTGCCCCGGAAAGACTTCTGTCGCTCTAAGAAAGTAAGTTATCTTCCTAGCCGTCTGGGAAAAAATGTGACCAGGAGCTGTGTTTTATGGTCCATTATGATTGACAGAGATACTGCTGTGGACATCGCCTGCAAATGATGGGGTTTTACTGCCTAACACACACAGGAGCAGAAGCTGGGACAGGACTCAGAAAATCCCTTTATTAGCCCTTTTCCATATTTGTATTTTCTGTTCTCACTTTTGGGAGTCATTTATAGGGGCTAATATGACATGGACTCCGTCCCATGTGCGCCGCCTTTTCTTCAGATGACTTCCTCAGGCATAAAGTGTCCCTTTTCTTTCCTCTTACCCCCAACACATGCTAATGCCTGCCTCCCTTTATCATGTCTTCCCATCACCTGAACCTAGGGGCCTTTGAGATTACTGGTTTGGTTTTGTTCTGGTTGAGTGGGAATAGAACTGTGTGCTTTTATTTCCCCAGCAGTTTGGTTGAGCAATTGTAGAACAGCATTACTGAGAAACTGCCTTAAGGGACAGTCTCTGGCACCTCCTGGGTTCACTGTATGCTGCTAGAGCAGCAAAAAGCTGCCGTAAAGATTGGCTAAGCGGGCAATTTATAAACTTTTTTCTGTCATTGAGGTATACTCCAGTGAGCTGTAGGCGTTGAGGAAAGTTGGAAAGAGAAGGGTTATTGCTGCATCACTGGTGCATTCTGGCAATCTCCACCTGCTAAACTGTTGTGCTGGACCTTATTGTGGCTGACGCAATTTAGAACAGCCCAGCAAATTTGTAGGCAGCAACTTAAGACTTGTTGGGGACCTACCTCATCTGCAAAGGTCAGGAAGCTGCAGAAGCTGCTTCCTAGAGCTGCTCCACTTGCCCCCCCCCCCCCCCCCCCCCCCAACTGTGCTAAGTACTGGCTGGCCAGTGCTATGCTTCATATCCAAAGACTGAAATTTGAGAGGAAGACTCTTGTCATAGAGTCGAGCTATGCTGTTGAATGATTACAACTATTTTTTGTAATGGACTCACCTACTCATTATCCCTCCCCCTCCAATTGCTTTGTATTGGTTCTGACAATAAGCACTTAAAAGTGAACTAGGGTGTTGGAGGAGGCAGGACTATTAGCCTCTTATTCTTAGACATGATGTCCTGTCTGTTCTTTCCACACACAGAAAGCACCCACGTATGTAAGTGCTTATGGATAATTAAGATTTTTCTAAATTTGTCTATTTTTTTAAATTCTAATGTTTTCTCAATTCTGTTTGTTATGTGATGAAATAAACAATATATATCTAAAAATAAATTCCCTTCCCAACATCTGGTATGCCGCAGTCAACAGGCTGGTATTGTAAAAAGAATGTAAGAAGCTATTATCAGGTACTTTTAAAGGCCAGTTTCAGAGCTGGCTACTCTAAGAGGCCAGGCTCTGCAAACCTACTTGAAGTAGGATTCCAATACTTCTGGGTGGAAAACTTTAGTAGATATTGCAAATTTTCTTCTAATTACTAAATGCTCTCAAAGTATGTTAAGGGAACATATTTGAAAAATAATAAATCAGTGCTAATACAATCCAGAGAAAAACTTTGTACCTGTAACTTGTATTTCAGCTTTTTTTCATAAGAAAGTTAAAGATTTGTGAAGAAAAGCAAGCACTTATAAAAAAGCAGAGGTTTTTCTTTTCTTTCTTTCTTTTTTTTTTTACTGATCAAAACAGACAACCTGATTTAATATTGCAAGAGAAAAAAAAATTCAGGCAGAATGCTCATATTTGAAACTTAAAGATATAAAAATAAGATACCTAATAATTTCCTTTTATATGCCATATGCCATAAATTCATTTGCAGAAGTGACAACTGAAGGAGACTTGTACCTTTATAAATTAAAAAGATAGTATTTCTTATTTGAAATGCTAAATGGAAGTCTGAGCAGACATTGATACTGATGATTTGAAAGAAAACTGAGTTTGGGAAATATTGTTATCATCTAGCTAAAACAGTAACAGCATAGAAACTGGATTGGCTTTGGTAAGAGTGCTGGTACTTGAAAAATAAGGCCATACAAATGTATTTGAGGAGAAGGGGAGTGCATTTGTATTGGTATGGGTTCTTATCAATTACCTTTTATCCCAGTATAAAGCTCAGGAAGAATATGAACATTGAAGTTTCCCTTAAAATATAATTAAAGCAACTGCATTTCTTAATAAGAAGCATTCATGTTGATCTCTTTCCTGAATAAATTCTTAACTCACATGAAAGAAATACTGTTGAAGGGAAAAAAAGCAAGCTGCTTTGGGGTATTTTAACACAAATGGTAACAGTTAAGAGCATTTTGAGAGTCAAGAGTAAATTGAAGATCAATAAATCAGCACAGCTTTTGCATGTGGTAGCTTTATAATTGCAAGCAGCAAGATTTAAATAACTGAAAGATTTCTCTTCTCTAGAAAGATTTTTATATTAACTCACTTTCACATCCCTTTTATCTCACTCTTTCCCTTCCAAACAATTAGATGTTAATTTAGGTTCTCTTTAAATTGTCTCTCAACTGCATGTTGTGCATTTATACAAAGTACGCTGTTTTCTATCACTGTCGGTTGCCATGCTCTTTATGTATCTGTCTATCTATGAGCTGGTAAATGTCCATGGGAATTTCTACCAGTAGGAAATTTCCAGTCTCACGTGGTTTGCAGTTAACAATTGAACATGAGGACTTAATTATTTTATTGTCTCTTGTTTAGGTAATTGCAGCTATTTCTTCAGCCAAATTCTTAATTTTTAGTCTACTATGTTCACTGATAATAAGTGACAAAACATTCTGTGTTTTAATTTTTGGTGATTTTTGCTTAGCTCTTGTGCTAAGAAAAAGATTAAGATATTGTATCCATTCGTTACTTTCCATGCCTTCTCCGTTTACTGTGTGTTCTAGTACTTTCTGCATTTTTCTTGCAAATAAATTCTTTCTCCATATTTCTAAAAAACAGACACTGCCCTTCTTTCCCATGTTTTTGCTTCTGCTATGTATTTTTGAAGTAGGATGTTTAGAGAGAAGCATCAGATCCAGAGTAGGATGCCCAGATAATAGGATTAATTAGAACTGAAGAAAATGTTAATGAGACAGTCAAGCTGCACCTGCATACAGCACATGATACCAATTCACAGAAGCAATAAAATGGAAATTAAGATTCATATCTCTAAAATTCATGACCTCTATCTCCCTAACTACACATATGTGTTTCACTATTCCTGCCATTACAGCTACTGCACCCTAGAAACCACATGTTGCACTTCGGATGACTCCGAATTTCACATTGTGGGAAAAGCAGCTTGAAATATTCAGGGAAAGCTAAAACATTTCCCGTGGTTGAAAAAATGTTTGTAAGAACTGCAAATGCATGAAGCATATTCTGATGTGTAATAGGAAGTGGTTGGAAATCTTTTTGGGATGATCTTAAGTTTTCACAGCTCGTAAATATTTTACAATTCAGACAGCTGCAAAAAGCTGAGCACTGTAAGAAGATCTCTGCAGTCTGCACTTCAAGTGATGAGGTAGTAACACTCTCTTCAGAAGGAAATGGGTAGGTTCCAGGTAACAAGGTTTGTGTTGGTGTCAATGGAGGCGGGGGAAAAGAAGGAAAAAGAGACAAGAACTTGTTCAGGCTTTGGCCTGACATGTCTATGAACAATTATTTCCATGGTGAACTTTGTGAACTGTCTATTCTATATGAATGAATTCACTACTTGTGATACTGTAAATTACAAATCTTGGTTTATAACTTGTAAACTCTTTTCTGACATTCAACAGCAAAAGTGTCACTGACTGGGTAGCTTTTTGCACATTAGCTCACTATTTCATGACAACCACTTCATAACAGAAAATAAAGAAGTGTAAATCTCCACTACAGCATAATGTTTAGATCAATATCAGATTGCTGCAGTATTTTTTTTCTCCACTGATGCTCAGAACTATTCTAGATTAATGTTATATTCAAGTGCAAAATAACATTATCGTGCTTTGATGGCACTCTGATCTAACATAAATATCTGACCTAGCTGTAGGGCAGGAGTGGTTGAAGCCAATATTCCATTATAAGCTACACATTGAAAGCATATCTGCCTTAGTTTAAACAATTCTATTCTCTCTTTTTTTTTTTCAAATCAATAACTATTGCTTATTTTTAGACAGAATTTTGGACATTTATATGCTCCATTCTGTGCATTCAATTCTCAAATATAGTATTTGCATTGAGCTTTTTGTTAAAGTAATCATACATACATCAGGAAAGACATAGTTATGTGTTATACAACAGCTTTAGAAATTTTTTCCAAAAAGATGCTTTCTTTCCTAGACATTGCATCAGATTTCTTTCTGATCTTTTTAGTGGAGACTGAGTCTGATTTCATTCAAAACAACCAAAACACATCTAAGAGTGTTGGGAAATAGGTCTGAAATAAAATGCATGTTGTTGTCATGACAACTAAAATGCTAAAAAGGATGCAGAGAATGATTATTAAATAAGATGTTGCATCAAGTTGTTATGGCAACTATACAGTAATATGAAAAAGGTGACTCTTCAGAACAGTATTGTGTGAAAAGTTTTCCTTATTATGGTATTTTTACAATGACATGCCTTGATAAAGGGAAAAAAGAGGAGTGAAGAACTGGGTACAAAAGCAGGTCAGGATTCAGCTATCTACATCAGTGTATTTACCTTAAGTACTACAATGTTCCATAGAGAGCATCTCTGCTTGGTTTCTAGTCCTGTTATAGATGGATCAGAACACAGAAAACACTAGAATATATCCCAGCACTCTTTCCCACCATTATAGCCTTATAATTCAAGGCCACATTTCACAAAGTGATAAGCCTTCATGGCCCTCATTTACCCTTAATGGGGTACATGAAGCCTCAGCAGCATTTAAGAACGAACTGTGAAACCCTAACACAAAAATGGGATAGGCAAAAGGTTAATGCTAAAGTAGTATTAAGAGGCTTCAGTTCTGTGAAAGTTTATTTTTCAGCACACAGGATGACTTCCTTGTTTGTTTAGCTTAGGACTTCCTAATAAATGAGTATTTGCTAATAAAATCATTAAATGGGTTGAATGAATGTACTTTGGAAGCCAGGAAGCCTCTTAAGCAGCAACTGCAGTGGAAGTGAGTATCTGGGCTCTGTGCCACAGCTTGTGGTATAAGCAGTACTAAAAGCTGCCTTGCCCAGCGCAAAAGAAATGAAGTATCATGCTCAGGGAAGCCAAAATATCCCCTGTGCTGTTTTCCCTTGTGTGCGGTGCACACCTGGCTCCATCCTGCAAGTCACTGTGGTTTGTTCTTCCTGGTTATCAGCCCTCTTCTGGGGGACACTTGCAGGGAGGTAGGGAGGTTTTCTCTCCCAGCAGTGCTCCCTTCCTGGAGACAGGAATGAGTGCAGGAAAGAGGAATGAGCAGGGAGCATATAGAAAGCCACGGTCAGGGATCCCGTTGCAGATGCACACGAGCGAATGGGCTTCGTGTGTAAGAGCTGGCCACCTCCTTGGCCCCTTGGGTTCTACCACAGCAGGAGTGAGGCAAGGCTGATCAGTATTTTTTTTATCCAAGCAGTTTCTCTCCATGAAAAAGTGTTTTTCCAGTTAAATAACTTCTTTTTTTTTTTTTGTATCTTTTTGCACAAAAAATAACTGCGGTGTGTGGAGATACCTTTTTTATTTTTTTTAATAAATACATATGTTGGACACAAAGCTAAACTATTGCAACTCTAAATTAAAGAACATTGGCGTGGATGTTCTGTTGCAGTGCCTTCTGGCACTTAGAGTTTACTCATCTGATGTCTGGCTTCCTCTTTAAGGGCTGAGCTCCCAGGCTGGACTTAGTTTTGTGAATATTTTCAACCAGTTCTCTCCTGTAATATTGATCCTCTTAGAAGATACCAGACTTTGAATCAGAATAATTTTTCATAGTTATTACTAAAAATATGAGACTTCTGTGAGAGGTGGAGAACATATTTTGAAGCCTGAACGTAGGCCTGCATAGGACTGGGGTACATAGTGATTTTGCAGATTTAGAAGCAGTTGGTGCATACTTGCATTGAAAATACACGTGAACCATGGCCTGAGGTCAGATGTTAGCTACTTCTCCTTGGGATTGTGATGGCAGAGAACCAGGCTAGCTGTGATGACTTCTGCCTTGGAAGCTTTTTTATATTTTACTCTATTTTGAAATTCAGAGAACAATGAGTTTTTAGTGGAAACTGTGACTACAGGCATACATACATTTCTTAATCTTCATGTTATTTTCTACTGTGTTTGTACCAGAGGTATGGACTGACTTTTCCGATAGGGTTGGAAAAAAAGTGTTCTAGCAAAAGTTCACTTCCTAACCTAGAGGTTGGAAGTGGGGTGGAGGTGGTGAGGAATCATTTGAGGTAGGACAGAGGAAAGGAGCTCATGTGTAAATAAACTGCAGTTTTTTTCTCTCATGTTGGGGCTGTCAAAACAAAGCCAGCAGGGCTCTTCCAAGCAGAATCTTGTTGAAAGAGTCCTGAACTCCTTTGCCTGGCTTCTGCAGCCTCAGCTTTTTTTCATTAGTATAAGTTCTTGTTTTATCTCACATGACTAAATTAAATGGTTTTGCTAGCCCAGAGAAAATTAATTTGAATCACTTCCCTGCCTCTAATAGACTGTCCCACTGGCATAAACAGAGGTCCTGAAGGCATGAAGAGATGTCCAAGCCACCTGTGCACAGCAGGCCCTTTTCCCTCATGGATAGTAATAGCTAATAAAAAGAATGTGGGTTCACCAGTAATCAAATTAATATATTTCCCTGAGGGAGTGACCAGTTACATACTTCTGTGTAGTATCTATAGCTTGGCTAATTCTCAAGGCACAACTGATGATACCAACAAAATTTGCCAGTTACTGCTATTCTTCTGATTTCTTATTCATGGATAAAACCAGGTGGTAGGAGAGTCACATCCAACACCACTTGCTCTAAATGTGTGTGTCATCAGTTATTATAGTGTTATTTCACCATGCTGTCTGCTCTCAGGGGGAGGTGGAGACTACTGGCATCCTGCTGATTTCCAGGGCAGTTTTGAAATACAAATGTAAAAGTGCAGAGTGCTCTGAAGAGTTAGTAAGTCAGAATGCAAATGATAAAATCTGTTTAAATAAATGTGGAAAAGGAAGATGTGTACTAGGGAAAGATTATGAGAAGAAGAAAGAATAATATACTTTAGAAGAGGCCAGACAGAGATTGGTGTCTAATTACTAGACTCTCTTTTACTAAGTGGTCCAGCAAAGCTACCAACAAGAAATCTGATTAAGAAAAAGCACCTAGATTGTATTCTTCTGAATATCTTCTTGCTTTTTTCTGCTCTGACTGAAAAGACAGTCCTGGAGGAGTGCTGGGCTCAGGCTACATGTTAGCTTTGGTCTTCTGTGCCCTTTGCAAAGTATGATCTGTTTATACTTTTGTTAGCTGTGCCTCTGTTCCCGAGTGCCTGTTCTCATGCAAGACTCTTCACAGTGATAAGAAATGGTGAGTGTAAAGCTTCCTCCGTTGTGTGAGCATGGCAAGAGATTTTTCCGAGAACATCCAACTTGGCTTTTCTGTGTGCTACTTTGCACAGTGCCTTTCTTCTGACCAGAATGCACCTGAGAAGTGTGGCTGGATGTTTAATATTTTTCTAAATTTAAATTTTTCAATCCTAAAGGAACAGACTAGGTGCATTTTCTGGCTTTGATAAAACCCATACAGCCAACCCCAGACTCTTGATGAGCTGCTAGCAGCCACTCTAGGTGAATGCACAAAGCATCTCTACTGTGGACTGATCCTGCTTTGTCACTCCTGGAAAGAAACACTAAATCAATTTTTGAAATACTAAAGCTTCAAGACACTTTACTGCACAATCTACTTACCTGTTTAATAAAGAGGGGTCTATAGAGTATGGTGCTTATGTTCTAGCCTGAGGGAAAGGAGAAAGGATGTGGTGAGGAAAACAAAAAGTGGAAGCTGAGAGAGGCAGTGAGCTAAAAACTCAAGCACTTCCTCCTACAGTGACCGTAGCTTCATCTTGTCTCCTAACTACTGCAATCAGATGAACATATGGTTTCTGCAAGCACCTGGGGCAGTCAGTGGATGTAAAGAAAGATGGAGGGGAAAGGAAAAATTATTTTTGCATTTTGATGATTTGAAAGCTTTCTCCATGTTCATTTTATTCTGATGCAGAAAGATGCAACTGGTGAACTGTTCACTGAAGCACAGCAGAAAATGAGTGCTGCTGGAATCTGAGAGGATGCTGCAGAGTTTTGGTGCAGTGATTTGCAAAATAGATGGGACACTGGAAATAAATTTTTGGTCTAGCTGAAATTCTGAAATCTCCATGGTATGGTAATGCAGTTTGTTCATAGCCTTATAAAAAAGGCCATTGCAAATATGTGGATTTATTTGATCATGACTCATCTAGACAGATGCGTCAAGGGACAGCAATGGTGAAGTGTCAGCTGTTCTCATTCTTCTAAATAGCTTCACTTTCAGGTTGCTGAAAAGGTGTTTGATTGCAGCTAGATATTTTTCCTCTTGGATTGTTTAACGATACTGTTTTTGCTTCAATTGGGGTTGGCAACAATAGTCCTTTAAAAGTATTTTCCATTTTTCTCTGAGTGCTTGTTACTGTATAGGGCTTGATAAAGCAGCAAATAGTGGGGACGGGGATGAGCTGCTTTTTGGGCTTTTTTTTGTTGTTTTGGAAATGTCTGTATTCACTGTACAGTTGCTCCATTGCATTGTCATTTTTCTGAAGGCTTTATTTTATCTTTCCTCACAGGAATAATGAGGAAAAAGCCCAGTCTCAGGGAATAATCAGAGGCAATGGTTATTAAAATAAGCAATAAAAAAATACAAAAGCAATCCTTTTTCTCTTGTTAAGAATTCATTCATTGTATCTTGACCTGTATTTCTATAAAGATCACCTAGGGTACAACTCTATTTCCTTTCTGGGTTCTTCTGTAGTCTGATAAAGGGTCTGTAATTGTCACTTCCTTTAAAACAACTGTACTTTTGTATATTCTGCTATGGCCACCGTCATGTGGCTAAACAAGGCCTGAAGGTGCAGAAAATAGGACTTGAGTATGTCTGCAGCATGGCATTAACTGCAGACCAAACCAGTTAGCTTTGACCTAACTGATCTGGGTACCAAAAGTAGTCTAGCTGTGACATCCTGTAGCTTGGCATGGGATGACTTATGCCTTCTGAAGTTGGGTACTACATGTGAACTTCCTTTCTGTGGTTGCTTTTGATCCCAAAGCACAGCAGAGAGACAAAAATGTGATGGCAATGGCGTGTTGCCTAATGTGGGCAACATTAGGCAATGCCCTAATATTGATCTAAAGTGGCTGGGACTTCAAAACAAGATATATTAAGGTCTATGCTCTGAAGAGCAAATGTGAGCATAATAATTCACTTTATCTCATGTAATATGAAGTTGTTATTGCCATTCCAGTTACCATTTTTTAAAGCTGAGAAACAAGAATAATTCAGCATCTAACTGTCAGCATAAATTGTCATCCCATTTGGAGACCTTGTGCTAATTCTGTTGTCCCTTAGAAGAATCTTAGGGTTATGTAAGGAAGAGAAATCTTAATTGGCAAGTTTCTGGTAAGAGAAGCCTAAATATGAAGCTAGACAGTTCTGTCTGCCTTCTGTGTGGAAAGTGATGTTAAGTAATAATTAGTGTATTGCTCCTTCTGTCCTCAAAAAAAAAATCTGTTTGAATTTCATTTTAATATTGCTTACACTTTCATAAAATGCATTTAAAATAGATGTTTTAAACTGGGATACTAAGCAGTGACAATAGTAAATCTTGGAGCAACTCAGAAGTGGCAAGATAATTCATTGACTGTCACACTGGTCAGAATGAAGAGAGCAAGTTCCCTTCCCATTTTGGCATTGACCTACTTGGTGGTACTGTACAGATCATGTATATCTGAGGCTTGAGTTTCTGATCTGTACAATGGGCATAACTGCTTTTCTGTCTTGTAAACCACTGCAAGACTTGAACTGTATTAAAAACCTATTATTTTTGACATATGTGTGTGGGGTGGACCCTGGCTGGATGCCAGGTGCCCACCAAAGCCATTCTATCACTCCCCCCTCCTCAGCTGGACAGGGGAGAGAAAATATAACAAAGGGCTTGTGGGTCGAGATAAGCACAGGAGAGATCACTCACCAATTACCATCACGGGCAAAACAGACTCAGCTTGGGGAAAATTAACTCAATTTATTACCAATCAACCAGAGTAGGGTAATGAGAAATAAAACAAAATCTCAGAACACCTTCCCTCCACCCCTCCCTTCTTCCTGGGCACAACTTCATTCCCGGATTCTCTGCCTGCCCCCACCAGCAGCGCAGGGGGACAGGGAATGGGGTTTACAGTCAGTTCATCACATGTTATTTCTGCCGCTTCATCCTCCTCAGGGGCAGGACTCCTCACACTCTTCCCCTGCTCCAGCGTGGGGTCCCTCCCATGGGAGACAGTCCTCCATGAACTTCTCCAATGTGAGTCCTTCCCACAGGCTGCAGTTCTTCACAAACTGCTCCAGCATGGGTCCCTTCCACGGCGTGCAGTCCTTCAGGAGCACACTGCTCCAGTGCCGGCTGGTATTGGCTCTGTTGGACACAGGGGAAGCTTCCAGCAGCTTCTTACAGAAGCCACCCCTGTAACCCCCCTGCTACCAAAACCTTGCCACACAAAGCCAATACAATATGCTATAAAAGGAGTGGAAGTCCAGAACTGACCAGTTTCTGGTGAATTAATACTTTGTCCAAACAGGCTTTGCAAGGTCCCAGAGATGTTGCAGTGGACGGTCTTGCAGTCTGGGCTTTCACATATCAGTATGTGTAACACATGAAGTTGAGCAGCCAGCATAGTGTAACTTTGAAGCAATTAGCATTTCAATAGCCTTCTTTCACTGACACAGGTTAAATCTTGAATATGAACTTGCTATTATTGGACTTCAAGTACCAAACATATTGTGGCTCAGAAAAAAGGCTCAGCGCTAAGAAAAGTAGAGGTGTCTCAAAGAAAAGCTGTTCACTTGCATGCATTCACACCCACACATACACAACCTTTATTTTGAGCTGCTGTTAGGGTACTTCTAAGTAATTCCAAATGTCAAATGACTGATTTTTAAATGTCAGGACTTGTGCAGCTCCCTAGGGCAACACCTCTGAAAATGCTATTAAGAATAATAGAGGACAAAGATTAGCATAACCAGATTTTTTACTGCAAATTCTCAGTGACAAATTTTAACAAAACTAGTTTGATTACATGCAAAGCTGCCATAAGAGACTTCTGCAATTTGTATTCCATTGGTTATTTTTCATTTTTAGTGAACTTAACAATAGTATCTATGTTAAACCCAACTGAACTATCAAGTAAATTTTAAATGGGCTGATAGGGTGACATTGAATCTCTTTGCAGTATTCCGGATGGCTAACCTACTCTAGCAAAGAACATTTCTTCTAACACTGTCATGCTGTGAAGACAACTTTCAAAAGTACTGTCTCCACGGAGTACCGGTCTTTTGTATTATTAATTTACGTACGACTTTTGGCTGAATTAAAGAGCTTTGCTACTACAGCATCTGATTTTGGCTCAGAGAGAGCAGTGAAGAGGAGACTCATTAGTCCTTCACAGGATACTCTGAGTCTGTACGTACACAGCTTAGGGTAGGCTGCTGCACTCAGGAAGCTTGGTAAAGGTCCAGGATACAGTCATGGTTTCTGAAATGGCATAAGAAATTCTCACTGTAAAGGGAGAATATTAAAGAAATCTTTACGGATTCAGTGACTGATCCATGCATAACAAGTTTTTGCTGTGTGTGTGGCATGCTGATACTTGTAGTCCTTTGAATAAAGGCTGTAGATTTTGGTTTTTTTGGCTAAGTCTCAACCTCACTACTGCAGCGTTCCTATGTACAGAGATACCTGGCTGAAGGTTAGCCAGCTAATTCTGAAGTGTTGCTTGGAGAACGCCAGCACTGTACCTGTTCTTTAGCCCTGTAATGCCTGTTAGAAATATGTAATGTACATACTATAATCACAGTAAAAATCTAATAATTCAGCATGAAACTTTTAAAGGTATATGATAAAGTTACAAAAACCTGGCTCTTGTACTGAAGCCTTATATTTAAGTATATGGTAACAGCAACATGTCCAGGAATGGTGTAACTAACTGTAGGAGAATTGTTAGGAGTTTTATTGAAAGCTTATTTCTAGTATTAAAAAAATTATTCACTTTATTTATAGTGTTTCTTGGATGCAGTAAATGTTTACTTTACTGAGAAACTGTAAACTATTCTCTTTGAAAGTGGCCTGGAAACTACAAGCACCTACTTATCTGTTTTTCATGTGGGAGCCCCAAGGTTCAACTTTAACTTTTTAATACTTTCTAAGATTTATAAGGAATATCCCACCTATTACAGTTGGAGTACCTTCAGAAAACTTCTGTTAACAGCTGTTGTGCAGTATCTGTTCTGGATCTTTTCCCCAGAGACGTCCCCAATTTGTTCCCAATTTTTATGGCACTGGTTGATACTTTCAGCACATGATACACTGTTGTGGAGTGTGTGTTTTTATAAAAAGCAGGAATATCTTCCTTGCTACTTTTCTCTTCTAGCTGGAAAATGACATGGCTAAATTGCTACTGAATAAAAACATGGTTTATAAAGGCATTACTTTGGGCTAGGCAGTTGTGGTTTTTCAATACAGTACATAGCTGCTCATGACTAGCTCTGGAGGATCTTGCTGTATGGTCCTCTTGGCTTGCTTGAAAAGCAGAAATGAATGAGGTACATACAACTCTGTCTTAAGCTTCATTTTAACTGTTATCTCCCCTTTCATCCTTTCTCTTTCTTCCTTTTCCTCTCTGCTGTAGTTTTATTTTCCAGTTTCCTCCAAGATACTGCTTTACACAGTTTTTTTTTCATTACAAGCTCAAAAGTGAGAAAGGATTTTGTATGTCTGTGTTTAGCTCGTCAGTGTGATGTATCTTAAAGGGTCCTAAGTACTTGAACTTGGAAAATCAAGACTTACCCTCCCAAGCAGTTTGTAAAGAAGTACAATTCCAGCACTTATGAGGAAGGTTGCAAGCCCCATGGAAATTGGATGAAGACTGTGGTTGCTTCTATAAATTTTGAGACCCAGTGCAGAAGGGGCCTGTTTCTGTTGAAGGGAAATAGGCAAATCAACTCAGTTCTTGAGGAAAGACTGCAGAGTGCCCATCTAGGCGCTCTCTGCCTGAGTGGCATTAGGGGGCTGTAGTTGGGGTCTCCCACGAGTCGTCATATCCTTTAATTCCTCAGTGTGGACACAACTAGCAACCTAAGATAACCAATTGCATGTGGAAATGTAGGTTTTCCCACTTTCAGTGATGAAGATGAAATCAGGTCTGCTGGTCTAGCATGGGCAGCCTTCCCACAGAGCCAAGCAATGTCTCATGAGGTTCCACTCAAACTGTAGTAAGTCAGTCAAATGCTGTAACACCTGCTCACAGGTATAGAAATAGTTGATCTGATATTCCCAAAGCTTTTCTTAAACTAAAGACTTCTGCAGTCCTTTCCAACCGTGTGTCTATTCTAGGAGAGTGTTTGTCAGCACATGGGGGCATTAACCTGTCTGTCTCATTTGCTAGAACATCTCTGGAGAGCCTAGCTCAAAGAGTCAGCAAGGGAGGACAAGAATGGCTTCATGGACTAAGGGAATCTGGGTGGCCTTAAACCTCATCTCTTGTTCATGCTTTCTTATTTTTCCCTTTTGTTCTGTTTCTTCATGTTGTTTTTTTAGCTTCTGTTTGAAGTGTCACATTTGACATAAATACTTGACACAAAGGACTGCTTAGCTAAATTTTTTAACAACATACTTGGGTTTTCAACCTGTCTGACCACACTAAGCACCTAAGGCTTTCACACATGCACAGGCTCCTGAGAAAGGCCACCTGGTGTACTGGTGAAATGAAGTCAACCAACACAAGTTCCTACAGGTGGAGGATAGGTGAGACTCTCCTCTATGAAGTATGTCAATGATGGGACATCAGAAAAAGTTTAGAAACTGTCCTGATATTCTAAAATATTTTTTCCCCCACAAATATATGTGTATCTTCCACTGTGCTGTTCCCTTTTTAATTTCCTAATTCTGTACCGATCATGTTCACCTTAGCAGGGATAGCTGTCTATGACTCAGTAAAAGAATCAAAAATCTCTGCTTTTTATTTGGTCTTTTTCTTTTATCTTATGTTTCTGTGATAAGCACAGCTATGGGAAAATAAACACTAGACATCTCTGAGCAAATGTCTACTTAACTGAGAAGAGGTCAGGTTATATATAAAGTGACATATTTCTTAAAATCATTCACCAGTAGTCTGCTGTCATGGATGTTTATTATTTCTATATCTGTGATGACTGGGATCTATTTCTCTATTTTTTTTCTGCCTACTTGTATTTTATGATCCCAGTAAGAATTCAAAAGTAGGAAAATATATTAAAATGATATGGAAGTGATGAAAATTAGGTTGTTTTTTTGGGGGGGGAGTGGTTTTTGGTTTTTTTTTTTTTGAAAAAGTGTAGCAAAGTTTTTTTTCTCTTCAGCGTGAGAGATGCACTTGTTCATGGATTTGGTAATACAACAGAAGAGGAGGAGAGTTCTGGTACTGAAGTCTAATAAGGGTAAAATGGGTTTAAAACAGACAAAAGTAAGCTTAATTTTCTCATTTACAAAATGCGAGCATTTCATATTGCAGCATTACGTAGTACATCAATGTGAAATATAATTAATGTTGAATTACAATAGAAGTGCTATAAAAGTATAAGGCGCGTATGACATCCACTAGCATATCATAATTTTTTTTTTCTGTGAATAGGCTGGCAATTAGAATGGATGCCAAATGGATTTGTAATGAAGGGGGACATTAAATACAGTCTTACCCTATTTATTGTCACAGCAATTACCTAGACTTGTTTTCATTCTAATGGTGGTACTTCATTATAAGTGCTAACACTTTGATCTGAATTTTGGCTAAAAGAACATTTTTGCCAATGATCAGCACCTTCATTCTTTCTCTTAACACAATACAGAGCATGACAACATACATTGTATAAGACTGATGCATGAATATTATTGACATTATTAGTGGTGTCATCAATGTATGAAAAAAAGAGAAAGGACAACATAAGAAGGTGTAGGGCACAATTTCTTGAATATGTCATAGAAATATCAGACACAGTATTCTATACCTGCAGTCAAACTTCTAGGGTGATTACTCCAAGATCTTTCTAACACTAATATATTTTGTAACTCAGGTGAATGGTACTATAAATCCAAAACCAGATAGCACCTATCCCTCGAAAAATTTTAGGCTGTTTCTCCTTTCTTTTCAGGAAAAAACTGCTTTCAAACTAATTCTATGTGTATTTATATACACAATTGTGTATGTATAAACACTCCTGTGAAAACACCCTTTATGCAGCCTGTAAAAGCACCCTACTATGTGATATTTATTTGCAGACTAATGGAAACTTTTGAAAAATAGTCAAAAAGTTGTAAAGGCTATTTTCTTTCGACAGAGCTGACTGTCAGTATGTTATGGGAACCTAACACTTTTGAGAGATGGAAACATTGCTCATAAGCCTTGCCAAAAATATGGTATAGTAGGAGATAGAGATGATGATGTGAAGTTATTATCCTGAGAGTTTTGGATTCTTGTGAATAATATGAGCTCATTGGCAAAGTTTCATGGAGTTTTTTGTGGCCGTCTTCCTGTTTCAATTTTTATAAGCCAGTAAAACTGTCTTCACTACCTATAACACTCATTGGTGTTATACAAGGTTTTTTTTTTTTTTTCGTATTAGAAAATGTACTACTTTACTTTGTGAGGAACCATACAAGATAAAGGAGTACACCACATGAACAAACTATAATGGCTTTACTGTCCAATCTCAATGTAAACAAGAGCAAAATGTTTCTACTTGGGGTGAGTTTATATGAGAGATGACCTTAGATATTATTGCTGTCAAATGAAATAGCAAAGAAAAATAACTGGATTCTGCTGCATGTTTTCTGTTTCCTTTTCCTATTTGCCAAAGTACAGATTTATTTGAATCATTTTTGCAGAACACTGGGCCATGTCCTTTTCTCATTCTTCTGTCAGGTATCTGGGCTTTTTATAGCTTGCTTTATTTTTTTGTTCTAATCTTTCCACACATTCCATTCTGTCCTTTGTAAAACGTAATGGCATTGCAGTTTGCTGTTGATTATTACTTATCCAGTAAGCTGTTTATTTTCTCTTGGCACATTTCCAGCAAAAAACTGTGTTCTTTTTCTGTTTGGCCATGACACTGCTTACTGTGATTATTAAACGTCTGAATACTTGGATTTTCCCTTAATTTCAGAATGAAAAGTAAGACTTCAGCTAGTAGAAATAAGTTACTTCTGAAGACAATCATATATATATATATACACACGGTTGTTTCTCTGTATTAATTTTGGTTATGACTATAGAGTCTTATTTTTGTAAGGAATATTTTCCCAAATACATAAATACATCAGACTGAATTAAGGCTTGCTCTTTCTGAGTTTCCTTTGGGCTTTTTTATTTTTAACTAGATAAATCCAAGCTGTTTCACATGTAATTACACTCTCATGAATCATTTTCTGGTGCTTATATGTTGAGAAAGCATCCATACTTTTTGGTTATATTTTTAGGCACTCCTTATAACTTTCAAGCTGACCATTATTGACCTTTTCTCAAGGTTATTTGCTGGAGAGTGTTTTTTTTTTTCCCCTAGGTTTTTTGGCTTCAAATACTTGGGACTGTTTAACCAACCCACACAATGCGCACCTTGTTTGTACAAATGGACATGAGGTTGTCCAAACTTTTTAACATGGTAGAATGGCTAATAGATGAGTTAGGAGGCTCCTTCATCCAAAACCATAATTGACCACTGGCCAGCAGCATTGCCCTTTGGATCAGAACAGTCCCCTCTTCCTTTGTAGAAAAGACTGGGGAAGCTTGTGAGGTTCAATGTTGACAACTGCAGGAAGCCTTCAAAATCTGGGAAGATTCACATATGCGCTGCCAGAAAACCTGTTCTCCCTCTGTCCCTGTGAGACTTGGCAGAGGATGGCGGGTCACTGGAATTTCAGTTGCAGCGCTCTGCCTTAGCTCCTAGCTAAGCAAACTGTGGAGACTTTCATGGGTAGATCACCAGTTTGAGTCCTGTCCTGTCCAGTTCAAAGCTGTTTCTCATTTAACAATGGGCTAGCCCTCTGGGTGCTGTATGGCATGGGGACTCTCTCTTACTATGCATAGGTGCTGTATCAATCCTAAAGGGGTCTGATTTCCCCATGCGGGCTTCTGCTGATGGTACCACAGCAGTAGCCAAGTTCTCTGTACTCATTAAAAGGTGTGAGAGTTGCAGTGCTGTAAGCACCACGCAAGTATTGAGAGCAAGCAGGAAACATCCCCAAACTACAGCTGTTATTGTTAAGCTTTGTGTAGTTGGTGTTTCATGGTATTTTAAAATCTGACCGTAGTTTCTGTATTTTGGGACTAGCAATCTGAAAGCTGCCAATAGGAAGAAATGTAGGAAAGGTTTAAGAGAAAGATGTGGTCTGTGAAGGAGACTGCCAGTAGCTGTTCTGGAGGGGAAGAAGTGAAGAAGAGAGAGAGGCTTTGAAGAAAAGGGATGGTTAAAGCTAGGGAGGGAGAAAATCCACCTACCTCTTAAAAGCTGAACTCAGGGTGGAAGGAGGCTGGCAACGGAGGAGAATCCCAGCAAACTATCTTGTCCCCAGCAGCTGAGGGTTGAGGAGAGCAAATTTAAAGGCAAGCATCTGTTTTGCTGTTGCCACAAGCAAGGGGGATGTTGCAGAGACATGATGTTTTGTGTGGTCCATCTAGCTGAGTTGGCTGTATGTCTGAACTGTTTTGTTTTTTTTTTTCTGTGTCTGTGTGTGGCTTGATATAATCAGTAGCAGTCGAATAATTCTCACTGCAGAGTTCTCCTGCTGATTCATATAGCCATATCTATTTAACATAGAATGTAGCTAAGCAGCTTATTGAGGTTATAAAATAATTTAATATGCACATATGCGAGTTAAACAGCAAGAGAATCTTGCAGTTTATATTGGTGTGATCCCACATCCAGTATACATTTGAGGAAGGCCAGAATTTGGTCTTTCTGGTCTTTTCTCCCTCACACATCGCCCCTGTCTATAAGTGTGTCAGGAAACAACAAACATTTTTGCTTATGTTGAGGCCTCCTTGTGAGATCCTTACGGTTTTCTTTCTACTGAAGGGTGTGAATACAGTTCTGTTTTACCATGGAATTTACTGGGATTACATGGAAAAATCTGGCAGACATTAAGAAATATGCCCTTCTGTTTAGGTAGGGTAAAAACGAGGAACAAACTATATGTATGGCACAGAAAAGATCTGTGTGTGGCTCCTATCTAAGTTTTTGTGGAAGAGCATGAGTTGAGCAGCCTGGAGGAGAGGTTGCAGGCAGGGATGAATTTAAACACTTTTACGTCTCTGGGCACTGAACAAATGAGTGTTCTGTAATTAAGCACTTGTCCTTTGGCTTAGCTCTTCATTGCAAGAGTGCCAGAGATATCCTGACCCTTTCTAAGAGGAAGCGTTGCTTTGGGAGCTGGCAGGCATGCCACAGCCCTCTTCCTTTAGGAGCAGCAGGGAAAGAGGCTCCCAGAGATACTGGGATGGTACCAGAGAGGTGCCCTGGGGCAGTAACTGAGCTGGGATACACCTGCTTGGAGAGTTCTCCCATTAGAAAAGGTAAGCTTTGATTCAGAAGTAATCACAAAACTTCAGGACCTGAGATAAAACAGTCCCTGTGAAACAGACCTATATTTGTGTGTTTGTGGTACAGCAAGTTCAGTCTCTGATCCTGGGTAGTAGTAGTAGTAGCAGGAATTCAGCTCCTGTTCTGGATGTGCTCTGTGGAAGAGTCATGGTTGATGGTCAGGCACACAGTAGAGCGGTTTTCATCCTCAGAGCATGGGTGTGGTACAGGTTCCTTCACACAAACTCTTCACCTGCCTTCTGCCAGATGGCTCAACAGTCCTTTGGAAAGATAAGTTTCAGTGGTACCTGATGATGCCTGTATTACATATGATAATGAGTTTGAGATTTCTTAAAAAAGGTTTTTATTTCTGCTAACCACTTAAACCTTACTTCAGAGAGATTTTTAATGAGCACAGTTGCTGCAACCACATGCTCTTTATCTGAACTGAAAAAGTATTGTGAGTTTTGTAATTTCCTAAAATTTTAGGAAAATTAGAAGACTACAGAGCTGGTCCAGAATTTACTGTAATGATACTTTTCTTACTTTATAGGCATTGAATCAGGTCTGTTGTTTGTGGAATAGGAATGAGCAATGCAATGAACGGTCCTCTGCAGTCATCAAACATTACCATCTACTTTTCCAAACAAACAAAGAGCAAGCAACACACTCTTCAGCCTCATTCATTTTCAAATAACTAAACGAACCTGCATCTAGTAACTGAATAAAGTGATGGATGTCATATAATAGCAGCTTGTGTCTGAAGTGTTTTGTAAGCTTTCTGTGCATCAGATGTACAGAAAAGATAGGGCATGCATTCTGTGTGTGTAAAGGATGTATATACGTGGGAGTTAGTGCAATGCAGGATAGGGCCTCTAGGGCTCTCTGTTGCTGCATTTTTCTCTGGCAGGGTTTCGAACAGCTTACAGGGTAGGGCAATACAAATGCGTTGGTGTTTTGGGGTTGTTTTTTCTTCCCCCCCCCCCCCCCCCCCCCCCCCCCCCCCCCCCCCCCCCAAATGGTGTGTATACTACATGCCTAGAGGCACCGGGAAAGGTGAAGGCAGTGTTGACATTGAAAGCCATGTATGTAATGCAGCAGAATAGATATGAGTACTAACTTCTGTAAATACAAAGCTAGTCAACATTATGGCAAATCTTACATAACAATAAGAGAAGTAACCAGAGTCTGTTTCAAAAGGAAAACTGTTCAAAGTTCAGGACTGAATTAAGTAAAGAAGTCATAGAAAGTAAAAAGAAAACTGGAGTACTGCAATAGCACAGCCTTTTGTGGGGGGGAGGGGAAGTGAAAGATAAGTGCTAACATATTAGTGAAGAATGTGTATCAATGGAGTTGTTGTGACATCTTCCCCCTCAAAAAAGAAAAACCTGAAACAACCCATATAAAGGAAGCACTACTGGGAGGAGAAATAAGATGACATTTTTATACCATGTAGTAAGCAAGTCTGACCAGGAGCGTGCAGATGTCATTGCAATTTTGCTTTTGAGCATATTAAAGACATTTTTTTACCTTATGGATGCAGACTGTCTCTTTGGGAGACTTTGGCCATCCCCATGTTGTCTAATACAGCCCCTTTTATATGGCACAATGACTGATCGAACATTTGCTGGGAGTTTCTCGCTTGAACATAAAAAGTGTTCTTCCCTTCATCTTGCATTGCCAAAACTGTATTGGCCTAATGGGAAAACTGCATGGCTCTTTTTACTAATAGTGGAGAAAGTGGTTGGATTGAGATATGAAGGGCAAGTGTATGATAGCATTTCGGTTTACTTCTACAACTTAGTTCAAAATGTCTGAAATCCATTAAGAGATAAGACTAGTGTGTTTTGCTCTGTAGTAATGGTAGCGCTTAATGGTAAGAATTTGCTTCTTTTTAAAATCCCGACTCCTCCTAGCCGCCTTCTCTACCAGCTCATGAGACCTCGTGTATGAAGGTCTTGCGGTGAGTGCACTTCAGATGTCTGAGGGAGCAGGTGCTGGCAAGCACAAGATGCTGCCAGAGATTATGCCTTTCCATGGGGCTGTGCCACATGGGAACCTGGAACATGTTCCTTGGGTCCCTGGAGGTACCTGGCCACCTTCCTGGCCATCAGGTTGCAACTTGGGCTCACCTGCTCTAGCTGGCTGCTGTCCTCCCACACTGAGAGAGACAGGCTGTGGCCCTAGACTGCAGATATGTGATGAACAGCCTGTGGGCAGAGGGGCACGGCGAGCTTGTTGTTTGAATCATAGAATTGGTTAGGTTGGAAAAGACCTTTAAGATCATCGAGCCCAACTGTAAACCTAACACTGCCAAGTCTACTACTAAACCATGTCCCAAAACACCACATCTACAGGTCTTTTAAATACCTCCAGGGATGGTGACTTTTCCCTGCGCAGCCTGTTCCAATGCTTGATAACCCTTTGGGTGAAGAATTTTTTCCTAATGTCCAGTCTAAACTTCCCCAGCGCAACTTGAGCCAATTTCCTCTCGTCCTATCGCTTGCTGCTTGGGAGAAGAGACTGACACCCACCTCGCTACAACCTCCCTTCAGGTAGTTGTAGAGAGCAGTAAGGTCTCTCCTCAGCCTCCTTTTCTCCAGACTAAACAACCCCAGTTCCCTCAGCCGCTCCCCATAAGACTTGTTCTCCAGACCCTTCACCAGCTTTGTTGCTCTTCTTTGGATGTGCTCCAGCACCTCAATGTCTTTCTTGTAGTGAGGGGCCCAAAACTGAACACAGTATTTGAGGTGTGGCCTCACCAGGGCCGAGTACAGGGGATGATCACTGCCCTAGTCCTGCCGGCCACACTGTTTCTGTGATACAAGCCAGGATGCTATTGGCCTTCCTGGCCACCTGGGCACACTGCCAGCTTGTATTCAGCTGGCTGTTGACCAACACCCCCAAGTCCTTTACCACCAGGCAGCCTTCCAGCCACTCTTTCCTAAGCCTGTAGCGTTGCATGAGGTTGTTGTGACCCAAGTGCAGGACCTGGTACTTAGCCTTGTTGAACCTCATACAGCTGGCCTCGGCCCATTGATCCAGCCTGTCCAGATCCCTCTGTAGAGCCTTCCCTCAAACAGATCAATGCTCCTGCCCAGCTTGGTGTCATCTGCAAGCTCACTGAGGGTGCACTCGATCCCTTTGTCCAGATCATTGATAGAGATATTAAACAGAACTGGCCCCAATACTGAGCCCTGGGGAACACCACTTGTGACCAGCCACCAGCTAGATTTAACTCCATTCACCAACACTCTTTGGGCCTGGCCATGCAGCCAGTTTTTTACCCAGTGGAGAGTACACCTGTCCAAGCTATAAGCAGCTATTTTCTCCAGGAGAATGCTGTGGGAAATGGTGTCAAAGGCTTTACTAAAGTCTAGGTAGACAACATCCACAGCCTTTCCCTCATCCACTAAGTGGGTCACCTTGTCATAGAAGGAGGTAAGCAGGACGTGCCTTTCATAAACCCATGCTGACTGGGCCTGATCACCTCGTTGTCCTGTACGTGCCTCATGATGGCACTCAAGATGATCTGCTCCATAACCTTCCCTGGCACCGAGTTCAGACTGACAGGCCTGTAGTTCCTTGGATCCTCCTTCCGGCCCTTCTGGTAGATGGGCATCACATTTGCTAGCCTCCAGTCAACTGGGACCTCCCCGGTTAGTCAGGACTGCTGATAAATGATTGAAAGTGGCTTGGTGAGCACTTCTGCCAGCTCCCTCAGCACCCTTGGGTGGATCCCATCTGACACCATAGACTCGTGTGTGTCTAAGTGGTGTAGAAGGTCACTAACCAGTTCCCCTTGGGGGCTTCATTCTGCTGCCTGTCTTCCAGCTCACAGGCTGGGTACCCAGAGAACAATTGGTCTTACTATTAAAGACTGAGGCAAAGAAAGCATTAAGTACCTCAGCCTTTTCCTCATCCTTTGTCACTATGTTTCCCCTTGCATCCAATAAAGGACGGAGATTCTCCTTAGCCTCCCTTTTGTTGCTAATGTATTTATAGAAACATTTTTTATCGTCTTTTACAGCACTAGCCTTGCAATCTGTGTGTGGTGTCTGTCAAGTCTGAAATCTAAATACATATTGCAGAGGCATGGCCGTTAGCCTAGCAAAAGGTCTCAGCAGCCCCTTAAAAGCCCTGCTTCCTCAATTTTCTTCTAAGTCTAAACACTGAGGGAAAGCATGGAAAGAGGCTTCTAAAAACTTTAATTCTTTCAATCCTACAAAATGGAGCATGAATCTTTTCAGATCTTATAATTGCAACTATATAAGTGTGGTACCTTTTTTCCCCCAACAAATGTATTTTCTGTGTTGCATATCATTTCAATATGCATATCATATTAGGCCAGGGAGGAAAAAATGAGACTTTTAGTATTTTTGATTCCAGTTCACAGTCTAAAATGTTTGTGCTTGAAAGCCTCTGTTTTGACTCTTAGATGGGCTTTTGATTTCAAAAAGGAGCAGAAAAGATTATACCACTTAGAAAAGGGAAAATCTGGGAGCTTTTCAGGACCTCATCTAGAATTGATTGTCATTTAAAAATCCCACTTTAAACCCATGTTACATTCTCTGAAAATAATTTCTATGATTGTAGCTGCTGAGTTTTGTGCAAATGGAAGATACTCCTTGCCAATGAGAGAGCTGTATTTTCCTGAGGGCTTGGCCGAGGAGCAAGAAGGTATATGTGGGGTGTCTTTTGTGTCCCACACATATGGCATCAGAAGAGAGGGAAAAGTTTTCTAGCTTGGTTTTGGGAACAGCAGCAGACCTGTTGGTCTTCCTGAAGCTTTGAATGATGTGCTAGGTGAGGAATAGTGTGATGCCATGCCAACCCTGCCCAGGCAGCCCTTTTGCTGTGCTGCTCTTGCTAAGGATGGAGAGCAGAGAAGAGAAGGTTGCTGTCCTCTTAGGTCTGGACTCACCCCATCTGGATTCAGGCATGCAGCTGAGTTACCCTCTGGCAGTTTAGCTGCAGGAGCCAGTGAAGTGGGAAAAACCCTTCCAAGGGCTAATTCAACCCACCAGACCTCACGTAGAGATGCCTCCCTTTCCCTGTTTGAGCAGAAAACCTAGGGTAACTTTGCTCCCTGGCTTAGATGAGTCAGCAACATGCCTAAAGTAAGAGGGAACCAACCTAGGAGTTAGCTGGGGCACCACAGTGGTCACAGGTGACTGGGAAGAGTATGTGTAGAGAGCATCTCTTGGTCATTTCCATCAGGTAGGAAGCAGGTGATCTGAGCAGTGTTCAGTAGTGTCAACAGAGGTGGTGGGTGCTGGAATGTAAGGCTTGCTTGGCAGCTCTCAAGTGGTATCATGGCCATGGCCATATCCAGGTGGTTGAACATGACTGTTCTTTTTGGTGTGGCCATGACATACCATGCCTCCTTGCCAGCAGAAGTAAAGGCTCATTCCCAGTCTGTTGCAAAACAGGTAATGCCCAGTGCTGCAGATTGAGGAACAAGACTGAAGCGTGAGGTGATGTCTAGCTCTTAGATGCACCTGTTCTTGTAAGGCCACATTTGCTGTGTGGCACTGAAGGTGAACCACAGTAAAACTGATAATCTGGAGACAGTGAATACAGAAATTTGTAAGGAGGAGTTTTATTATCCCTGGAGTACAGTCTGTCAGCACTGTCACCAGAGTTTCTGCTCTCTTTCCCATCTGATTTTCAGTTACGTGTTTAAAGAAACTCTATGCTTTGGCTCAAATCTTTTCTTCCTCAGACCAAGAATGTAATATATAAGAACCGGTTATAGGTTCAAATGAATCCATGGCTTCAGTGCTGTTCTGGATCTGGATATCCTCTGTTACAGGAGAGGTTTTTAGCTAAGCTTTTTCAATTGTGTTATTAAATACTACTATTTTAAGGTCCTGTTCAGTAAGCACAGGATTTTATTCAAGCGTGATTGAGTCCCTTCATTGTGACCATGGAATAAATGCTATTTCTGTGGGAAGTACATGACAATTCAGCTGGTTTGGAACCAACTGAGGATGCTTCTTCTCCTTTTTGCACTGAATACCTTGATCGTTCTCAATCAGCCTGTAGTTAAAGTGTGGCTATTACGCCCCCATGAAGATTTTTTTCTAAAGTTGTTAATTACATGCCCATCAGAATAAGGGAAAGAGTAATTATTCTTATTGCACTTAGTGACATTTAAACCTCTGTTATTCTGTGATTGGAGCTGCATAATTACAGATAATTGCTGTAACTGTATTGTCTGTTCAAATATAGCTCTACAAGAATTACCTTATTTTAATTAAATATGTTTTGGATTTAAGTAGATCTCACTTTATTTACTCTACTGAACAAAACCTTCATTTAGGTAAAAAATGTTGTATGTTGCAAGCTACCCACTCATTCAACACATCACCTATTGATTTCAGCTAATGTGATTTTACTTGTTCTGTTTGAAAATCACTTAAATACAGTTCATTAAATATTAAAAAATTAGCATCTCTGTGTCCCAAGGCTGGAGTTCAGAGTGAAAATCCCCAAAACTTTTCTTGTTGCAGAGCTGTAAGATGCAGTCTTAAGACTTCAACTTTCTGGAAAAAACATGTACATTTTCCACACATAACAAAAAAGTTTTGTGAACCTCAGTGCTTTAATTTTTGAAAAATCATCTTTAACAGAAGACAGACATCTCTAAGAAGCCAGATGCTTTGTTTCAGAAAGTAAAATTGGCCCAGATTTAGGATCCATTGGAGCTACGCTGTGTGCTTTATGATTTCAGACTGCTGCTGACCTGACTGCTAGGGAGGGTTTGTGTGCCGATGGCCTTTTTTCATCCCCTCACATGGGCTCACGGAGGGCTCCCTTTATTGGCTTTTTCATGCTTGGTCTGAGGAGGTGCTAGGACTGTTCACTTGTGGAGGGCTGAGGCCAATAGCCCCTCTCCCCATTATTGCATAGAAAGGCTGTTTGCAGGCAAAATGTACTCAGTACTACACCTAGGGCAAGCAGAAAAGTGTACACAGAGAATCTAAATGCAGCTAATGAGATGTACGAAGGACTCGAGTATCCTGAAAGACCCTTTCCTTTAAGACCTGATGTCATGTCCCAATTTCTCAGGACGATGACTCAGGTTTGCTGATTCCCAGGTCAGGATTAAGGACACCAGGGATCCTTTAACTCACAAAACTCAATTTTTATTTGTTCACAACAAGAATTGGCATGCTCACCACCAAAATTGGTATGCTCACAACAAAAATTGGCATGAAACTGTGTAACGTGCTAGCCATACATCACCAAACATATGTTATAGGCCTTGCTTATTTGGGAATCAGTTCAGGGAAGACAATAAGGAGAGCCCTCCCAGTGAGTCACGAGGTTCAGAGTGGACCCCCTTGCTTTCTAGACTCTGAGAAGGCTCAGAGAGGAGCCTGGGGGTGGCTGGCTCCACTCCTAGTCCCAGACTTGGTCAATGGTTTATGTCTAAAGGGATGAGGTGAAGGGATGAGGTGTAGGGATTATGGAAAAGGAAAAAGAAAGAGAGAAACAAGACGGAGAGAGAAGAGGAAGATTTCACTGGTCCTGAGTCCAGCGTTGGTTCAGTCAGCCAAGGGGTCCAGTCCCGGTGGGCTTGCACACCTGGGGCTTCAGTTTGTGTCCTTTTATCATTCTTGGTCCTTCTTCGGGCCGGCACTCAAACTCATTAGGCTAATTAGGTAGCCTTTGGGCCATGGGCTTGGGGGGTTGTTTGGGGAGTAGCTTCCCCTTCCCTGCAGATGTGATCTTTGGCCACACATGGTGAGCTGCCCTGTTCAGCACATCAGAACAGCACAACAGTGCCCCCTCCAGCAAGGCCTCCCCCTCCTGTTGCTGATGGATGCTGATCGGCTTCTTTTCACCTGGGGTTCCTTGCTAGGCAGAGTTCGCTGTTACACAGTTAGTCGTTAAGCAGAACTTGCCCCACCACAATGTTTGAGACATTAACTAACTCCTTCAGTCTCTCACACCTGACACTTTACACTGACTTTAAGTTAGCCTTAATGAAATGCAGCTCCTTTGGGAGCTTCAGCAATGCCTTCCACTGAACAGAGTTGCTCAGGTCACTGCTGAGGAGCTAGGATCAGTCCGAACAGTCTTTGCTGGTACTAAGGTTGACTAGTAATCTAAAACAAAAATCGAGGCCTCTGATCTTTTTCTGGGACATTGGTTTGAATCACTGCTGATTAGGACTGCTTAGCGTTTATCAGGTGGGCAGGCAAACCCAGCGTGGCTCCTTGCTCTGAACAACTAGCTGAGATACGTAATACTTCCGGAGTTTCAAATTTGGCCCCTCAATATTTCAGTATTTACAAGAGCAATGGAGGATTCAGGAGATGTAAATTTTAGCAAAGAGAGCAGGATGTTGAAGGGAAAAAAATCAAAAGTGATATATCTTTCACTTAAGTATTGATGTATGACCTCGTCTAATTTACTCTGGATTTACTGACAGCTTGAACACACTACACTGCGAGTGGATTGTTCAATCTCATTCTATAGTGCATTAAAGCAATAGCATTATACATACTCAAACTGAATATTTAGGTATAATGAGAGGACTTACACTGGGCAACAGAATGTCTTCAGTTTCAAATAATCATGTAGTCAAAGAACAGAGGAAAATTGAGTACTATGATAGTATATAGAATGTGCTTCTACTAATCAAATATAAAACTTTATATTTGGGGTATTGATGTCCTATATACAGATAACAGCATTCATTAGATTCTAGTTGCATGCATAGTGGTGCAAACATTTAATTAGTGTGTTTACCACACCGGGCTATGTATGTGAGCTATGAAAATAATAAATAGGCAATTAAATTAAGATATTAAGATAGATATTAAATTGAAGATATTTTCAAAATTTTGTGTGCAAACAGAATTGTATTGCATCTGAGCAAAATACTTGGAAAATAGCTTCAGTGATGTTATTTTAAGTAATTTCACATTAATTTGTATTTTTGTTCAGGCTTAATTTGCCAATACAGATGGAAGGAGTATTTCAAAGTGAGAAGATGAGTGCAACGATTATATTTTATTCTTAAGGATTTTTTTTTTTTTTCTGTTTGGATGTAATTGGGGAAGACTAATGTCATAATTATGTTTTGTTTGTGGGGTTTGTTGTATTTTGTAAGTTAATTACATTCAATGGTGCACTATTTTAATGTGAGCTTCCTCATTGTGACCCCAATCCTGAGAAGATACTGGAGTGCTTAGCCTAATGTGCATAATCTATAAATGCTTAGGCTAGACATTAATAAGGCAAGTGTCTGTTTTTTGATTATTTTTTTTTATTTATTTGAATATTCCATTCTTGCAAAAGTTTAAGCAAACATTTACCTTTAAGGAACACTGAAGTTGATAGGATTTGCAGATAGCTGCTTTTAAAAAAATCCAACTAAGCTTTTCAATTCACCTTTAAGCACTGAATCACCTATGATGACCTGGTCTTACTTGCTTAAAAAGGTTTGCCATAGAGAAGGGCAATGTTATATTTATTTCAGAAAAATGAAACAGGAAATCCCAATCCCTGTAATTTCCTGTAATTTGTTTTACCATACAGACCATTTCTGATGATGCTGTTTTTGTCTTGAATAGGAATTTTTCTGGGGGGTGAAGGTGAGAAAAGATTGCTTCACAGGAGTGTTTCTCTTCAGATTTCATCCATTTGCTGAAGAATGACCACATAATGACATGTTCTTAGAATCCACTATTGACTTAAGTCAATCATGAGTAATTTGGAGGAAAGTGCCGTTTTGTAATTGCTGAGAGTGAAAAAACCTGGACTGACTTCAAGATGGCACTATTGGGAATTGCTCAGTCCTGGGCAATGTCTGACATGTGGCATCTTCCTGGATTTTCCTTCTCTTGGCGGGGGCTCCCTCCCATAAATAATGAAATCAATGGACTACAGGCTGACATCTAGTAAGAATGTCTGTGGTGTTTTGTGACAAATTACTGGCTTGGGTTAGTGGGTTGTGCTTTCCCAGCGGCAAATTACTGGTTAGTAACTAAGAAAGGGAAATATTGACAGTTTGCCTCAAGGTAGTATACTACTGAAAGTTGCTTTTCCCAAAAGGAGATTGTTATAGCTGGAATCTGTTTATTGTTTGAAGACACATCAATTAACTTGGTTGTTTTGCCTTAGGTTTTTGCATCCAGGTTCCTCCTATTACAATTCCATCAACTATAATTCTGCTTTAATTTACAATGACTTCAATGTTGTTTGACTGTTAACATATCTGTATTTACACCAGAAAAGGTGAGTAAGTATTCAAATTTCTTGCGAAATATAGTACTCTCAGTCTCTCTTTTACTGGTGCTATTTTGGATAAAACTATTCATGTATCATCTTCTGAATACTTTACTGCATTGCTACAGTGATATGGTTTCTGTAAAAGTAAATGAAGTTAGGAGAGTATAAGCAGTCATAAAGTACACAGAATTGCAGCTTGAAAGTATTGGCTACCTCCTGTTATGGAAAAGGAAATGTGGTCAGGAGAAACCGGTGAAAGATGAGAGTCCAATAAATGAATTATAGGATCACAGACTCATAGAATTGCCTGGCTCTGTCATCTTGATACCCTCCTCAGTTACTGGGGCTGCTGTTAGGACTCCCCCAAGCCTTCCCTTCTCTGGGGTGATTGAGCCCAGCTTCCTCAGCTTCTCCTCACAGGTCAAGTGCTCCAGTTCTGACCATCATGGTGACCCTCTGCTGAGGTCCCTCCAATTTTTCCATGTCTCTTTTGTACTGGGTACCCCAAAACTGAACCAAGCATCGAAATGCTGGATTGCATGTGTTGTTCCTGGTTCCATACATCAGCACTGTAGCTGGGCAGAATTTTAGTGGGATGGACTAGGGTATGGGTTTAATGGGATTGCTGTGCAAAATTGCATCTTTTCTATTCATTTCTGGGGAGGATGCACGATTTTTCCTTACCAAGGGTATGAGTATGAGAGCTTCACAGGTACCTACATCAAAAAACAAGCAAAGAAAGAAAACCCTGAGATTCTATGCTTCAGCAGTGGGATTCTCCCCTGCCTTCTTTTCCCCAAATGATGACAGCATTTTTATGTGAGGAAAAACAATAACGGCAAATAGAAACACATTAATTAGACTCAGGAGGAAAGTAATCACAATGGCTTAAAAAGCTGCTAGCATTCTTCTTCCTGAAGAGTATGAACTACTTAAGTCAGTAGGCAACAGTCTCAGTGCTATTGCAAATGGAAAACTGAAGACTACTGGCTTGTGATCATGATTCAAAGCTCACTGAAGGCAAGGGAAGCTTTTCCTGCTCCATCAAAGGGATTTTGACTAACTTCTACATCCTAGTCTGATGGTGGCACTTCTCACCTACTCAAAATAGATGTGAGGTTCCTCAAATCTCTTTAGAGACAACTAGGTTGTTTTCGTTAATTCCTTTGAAAATATGCTGTGTTCAGTGTCTCTCGACACGTTTGTTTACCTTGCACTGGTGCAATCTTCTGCTGGACTGGCTACCAAAAGATGCCTTAAACCAGGAGCAACATTCAAAGATCTGAATGATTCTTTCCTTTAAAGTAATAGTTCTGCTTCTTAGATTTTTGTCTATTTGTTTTAAGCTTTTTCTTTAACTTTTGCAGTTAACCTTTACATTTGGTTTCAGATATACTTCTATCTTCCCTATAGTTAGCCCCTTGCTGGCTGAAGATTATTATCCTTTTTTTGTCTTTCAAAGCTGAACTAACAAGACTCTTAAATTCACAGTTAGGCTTTTCAGATAAAGGCAAGAACAAAAATAATGCAGGATTCAGTGCTTTGGCAACCTATGACCAACTCTGGAAAAAAACCAAACCAAAACAAAAACCAACTCAAACCAGAACAAAACACCTCCCTGCCCCTCCCTAAACTAAGAAAACCTCCTCAAAACAAAAAGCCCCTTAAGTACTAAGAGCTAACACAATGGCAGAGGGACGAGAACAAGAACATAATGATCTGCTGAAATATAGTCTCATAAAAATAAGATTTTCTGTCCACTGAGTTGAGTAGCACAGTTTTTTACTAACCTAAACCTCACTTGATTCGATAGGTGTTTTTCAGGCCAAGGATACTTCTGTACTGCAGACTACAATGTAGTGCAGAGATCTCAGCAATAAGAGAACTAGTTCTGGTACGAGTAGCTTTATGCAAGTACTAAACTAATGATGGGGTAATTGGCTTTTCTTCTTGGCAGGTGCTGAAGAAATTTCATTGGAAATGCAAGAAACATATGATGTAATTTTTGGATGGGTCAATTTATCTTGAGGGCTTTTTACCTGATTCTGCAAGACATGGCCTTGTGAATTCCTGTACATGGCTGATAATGTTTATATATACGTGATCGTGTTTGGAGTAAAGGACTATTATGAGAAAAGTTGAGGTGCAAAACTCACCAAAATACTGCCAACCTGAAGTGGCTGCTTGCTGTTGTGTCTGGTCTTAGACAGGAGGTTGATTATAACATAAGAATATGTATCCCAATTAGATATTAAGTGTTTTTCCTAATGTATAGATTGTAAAATATGAGTTCAGTGCCTGGAGAGACGTTACATGGAAAGATGTACAGTGAATCACAAAAAGAAGACACACAAGTGTTGTTACCCTTCTCCCTAAGTCAGGAAGTTTTTGATTGAATCAGTTATGTGCAGGAGAGGGCTTGAAGTCTACTCAATGCTTGCATCTCCAAGAAAGTGAGACATATCTGTTTTAGCTAGGGGAGAGGGAGGTGCACTGTTTCCTTAACAGGTTTTGGGGTGGGAGGAAGTGAGGAGTTTTCAGGAACCATGATGAAATTGGGTCAGCTCATCTGGAGACTTTAAACATGTTCCACCAACAAAGAGATTTTGCTAATGCGTGCAACCATAGACAGCAGGTAGGCTGAAACTAGAGCAAGTGTGGTTTTTCTTTTAGTTTTTTTACCTGTCACATATAGTTTAGTACTATAGTTTATTCTCTTTTTTATACAGAGGAAATAAGTATTAATATTTGTTCTTTTACTTTAATCCAACTAGGGTTAAGGCTTACTTCAGGATAATTTGGCCATAAGAAGGCTTGTTGAAGGCTGTGATGTATATATAACCTGGGGCACAGAGAACACTATAAAAATTACTTGAGTCCACAGGGTAACAGGCCATGCTTTTATAGAAGCTGTATGGATTGAGGGGTGAATGAGATTACTGGTTAAAGGCTGATAATGCTGGAAGGAAGAACTGTCTTTGAGTGACTCATGGCAACTCCTTCATCTTTAGGAAGATGAGGGAGAGGGAAGGATTCTGCCTGGCCTATGAGGCTTTCCAGGAAGTTTGTCACAATTGTATTTTTCTGGATATGAGATGTATAGCATCTTCCAGTTTGACGCTATGCAGCTCCTCACTGTTAGTATGCTAGCAGCCACATCAAATCTCTGAAGCCTTAACCCTATGAAATGAAAATGATAAATTCTAAGGCAAAAGGTTGAAATATGAAACAAACATGCTAAAGCTTTAGATATAAATATATTAGGAATGTTATTTTCAAAAATATCCCTCCAAACTTTATAAACATTGATGTATCAAAACAGCCTTCTTGATTTCATCAGAAGGAAACCTAAGTAAAGATAAGTGTGCTAACTGTATTGTCACCACCCTCTGCAAGTGTAGGAGTGGGTCTTGACACCACTGAAGCATTTTCTGTTGAGTGAAACTCTTGTTTGCAGGGAGAGCTAGCAGGGAGCCTAGGCATTGATTTAAAAATCCTCAAAATAAGACTCTGGGCTGTTGTACAGATGCTAGCCTGGCCCCTTAACCATTGCCTGGCAGTTTATCAAAAGTGAAAAATAGCTTTGGGAAACAAAAAAATCCTTTAAAGGTAGTTGGGAAAATGGATCCATTTGATAGAAAAATATCACATTTAAGTTATTTTTTCTATTTATTTTACCTTAGCTTCTCTCTAGTTATAAAAACCCAGTATATTCAAACTAAAAATTTGTTAGTAGTAGGTTTACTTAGACATAGACTTTTTTTCTCAATCTCTTCCATTTCCCCCTTTAATTAGCATGATCTGCAGGTTTCAGCAACCCAGCTGTGTGGATTATAGTATCTAGTAACTTTTTAGGCAGCTCTGCTGTTGTCTTTGACTACCCTTAGGGTCTAACATATGGTTTGTTAGGACTAAAGTCAGATATTTGTTTAAGCAATCTTTCAATGGGTTTCAGAAAGAGAAAGTTAACATGGGGAAAAGTTAAAATGATTGCCTGCAGACTAGATGTATCTGGGAAAGCAATATTGTGCTGTATGAGATGATGCTAAAACTTTTGGAAATAGTGTGACCTTGGTTATGGTGGTATGCATACATATGTTCCTCTGACTCACTCAAGCTGAAAAGCTATGATTTTTTTAATGAACCAAATTCTTCCCATGCTTGCAGTTAGTGTTTATTCACTTCAAATAGTGTTTGTCCACTTCAAAATCACACAATGTTGTATTATTCTATTAGCAGTAAAGTACATGGCTCCAGGCTGTTGACTGAAGTGGGTAATATGGTGAGCATTGCTTTTTTGGGCTCTTACTCTTGGTTTCTCATGACAAGAGCCAAGAAGGCAGCTAGGGGACAGATTTTAGGTAATGGGATGGTATGGTCAGTTGTTTAAGTGGGTGCTGTGAGTAAAAGTTTGTGAAGGAGCAAAGAATCTGATGTTAAATTGTTACTATAGTGTCAAGCAGTTCCCAAAGTTCTAGATACTGCAAACCAATGTTTGTATGGTTTAAAGTACAGTTTGAGGCTTCCATCAAAAAGATCTCCTTTCCCTCATCACAATTGGATCATCAGCTTATCCTTCCCTCCAGTTCATTCTCCCACTGCTTCTGAGCAACTCTATCCATCCCACCTTTTTCTATTGGAAAAGGTATTGGAGAAACTCAGCTTTGTATTTCTTTCTGTTTCTAGATAGATGCCCTTCTTTCTCATAGATAATTCCACATCTGATTCTTCCTGGCTCTCATGATTAAGCTTCCTAGTGTGTCTTAAAAGGTGCTGTGTGACAATGGCTTGGATCCACACTATTGCTCCTTCTTTCACAGCACTGATGTACCAGTGGCTCACTGGAAAGGGCTAGCAAGCTTCCCTGTGCACAGAAACTGCCTGTGTTGTGGCTGGGCAGTACATTGAAGTTGCAGGTAGGGGAGACAGAAAGTGTTCTTTAAACTGGCCCTGTGCTTTGGAGCCAGTGAAGCTGTTGCTAAGGTATTTTTGAAATGCAAGATGTGTGGTTTGGGGACAGTGCAGCTAGTTGCTTTTCACATTGCTTTTTCTTATTCACTGCTGTCTGTTGTTCTTGTCCTGTGTTGATTTCACTCTACCCACTTCTGTCTGCAGACAACAGCAGAATGGAGTGCTTTCGTGAGGGTCTTCTATGATGCCTTCCAAGACATTGAAAAGACATAGATACTACAAAATTGTGTAATTTCATGCCCCAGAAGATTTGAGGATTGAGCAACAGACGTAATTACAATAGTTAATCATAGTGGGGTTTTTTTAAGTGTTTCTTTTATGTAGAAGAGCAACAATAAATTCCAGTCTTTCTACTCCCCATCCAGGATCTCAAAAAGTTTCAGTAAAAAATGCTATAAATATTTTGCAGGCTATAGGAGTATGAGGAAGAAAAGCAATACGCAGATAATGCAGAAATCTAGTCAACTCACTTAATTTCTTCAGACATTCTTTTGCTGTGGTTTGCATTGTCTATTTAGATGATAATGTTTATGGAGTACACAGTACTTTGTGGTGCTAATACCAACAACCCCAAAATTAAATTCACATCAACATTAGATAAATTGAAAATGAGGGAAAGTGAAGAGCGTGTGCGGAAACAATGAAAGGAAGCTTGGCTTCAAGCATTGGCAGCATTGGTGGAAAAACCGCATTATTCTCAAACAGGTACAATATGAAAATGCAGAATTTCTTATGACAGAAATGTCAGAAAATATTCTTAAAAGTATAACCCCAAATTCCAGATAATGAGATTTGGTCATTAAGCAAGGCATTTTGAAAACTATATCCTTAGAAAAATGCTAAAATTGCTGGGATTAAGAGCATAGAGACAAATTCAGAGGAAACAAAGGCAATGATGAGAAATCCCATAGTGGAATGTAAGCAGAAGAGTGAGTAGAAAAATTGAGAAATAAAGAAATGGAGCTGGCTAGAATTTTTTTTTTCTGGAAAGATTTCTCAGATGAAAAATGCAGTTCCTCCAAAATTGAGATATTTAATGGGGCAAATCGTGGAGGTCTCTCCACTTACATTTTCAATTTTAGTTAATAGAATTAAAAGTGGATGTTTCCACTTTATTTGATCCAAATTGGACCATCTAATTTAGTTAAATGTTTTTAATAAGTAAAGCAAAGCTGTCAATCAGTTGCACTTTTCTTCAACATCCTGATCCCTTCTGGTGGCTGGATTGCCTGATGGGCTGTGCCTTCTGTCATGATGCCTATGACGTGGTAATTGTGAGTTTCACATGCCTGTGTACATAGTGTGGATGGAGACAACTACCCCAATGCTATGGTGAAAATGATTTCCTATCCCAGGCAGAGGGCTTGGGTGAAAAAGAATACAGTTTCACAAGGAGCAGACTGAAAAGAACTGTCACCGATCTGCACCCAACTCTGGCTTCATGAACCAAATGCATCAACTTAATTTTGTGAAAGTTACAGAGGTTTAGTTCACTTGCAGAATGAAACTTTGGCAACTTCATGCTGCTGTTCTTTAGATTTTCTCATCCCTTAAACTTTTAAAATTTTCTTTCTGATTTGAAACAGAATGCAGCTTTGAAAAGTTGTGACTACGCTCAGCTCCTTAAAGAACAAACCCCATGACAATAAATGCAGAATTATGGCTGATCAACAGCATAAAAACGTGTCATGAACTGTTCATTGAGCTGAAAGCAAGACTCAGTCTGTTTGTGCTTCTCTGGCATTCACAGATCATGAGTACCTGGGCAAGTGCAAAATTGTCTATTATACACAGAACCTGTCTATTGCAGCTTCTTATATGAGATTTGCTAGAGCAAGAAATAAAATTTGAAAGAATTATAATGAATTAAAACAGGGTGCTGTGAAGTCATGTCATGATCAACAACAGCATATGATTGAAATGATGTACCCCAGGACTTTAAGAGGAAATTTGACGTGACACACAATCAGTTGTGTAAGTGTTCATAAAACTCTCTGTTGAAGACTTACTAGTGCAATCTGTAATTGCAGTTTGGCGATATGGAATTTACAAAGAACAAATAGGTAAACGCCTGAATAAATTATCCTCAGCAATTATTTCTGCTTGTCTAAAACACTGCAAAAGAAACTTTGAAGGAGACTGTAGTGGAGAATTTTATTTTCATCTGACATTAAGTTAGCAAAATGGATTTCTTTGTGTTTCTAAATGAAAAAAATACAATTATTCACAACAGGTTTTCATAGGTCTCTGAAATTACTGCTTTATGATAGTAATGCATTGCTGACAGAAAATTGAATAACATGAACCTATTAATCCAATTAGGGGAAAAATGTACACTTTTTTCCTCAACAGAAAAAAAGAATATATGTGGGTTCAGTATTTGCATGCAGGTTATTATGTACAAATACACATAAATATGGCACAGAAGAAGGAAATCACTGCTTTTTCTACCTCAGACTTATTCTATGGCTATAGTTCTATTCCTGTTTTTTTAAAAAAATTCTGTTTAACAAGTTGGAAAGGTTCATATCCTTTTGATGGTCATCTAGTAAACTAATAAACTGAGAGGTGTTATAAAAAATGGTATACATTAATAGAAATATACTGATATCAAAAGCATAATGCAGAGGAGGGCTGCATAAGAACAAGCTGTGGTTTTCAATTATTATTCTGCATGTGCCCATCAGGGAAGATATTCTACTGTTTAGAAGTAAGGGTTTAAAACAGAGAGGGCAGAAATGCTATCTGAAAATGTACAACTTTCACTTGTGGTGGTGTTTCTTGCTGGTAGCGTGCCAGAAAGCCAATATTTTTAATGAGTCTGCTGGACCTTTTAGAGTTCATGTTTTCATTCTCTCAAATTTTTTAAAAACAGAAGTATAGTGTTTTCTGGGAGCTAGCAAAGACTGATAAATTCATTCAAAAGCAACAAAGGATTTAACACTGAGATTTTAACTTTCAAATTTCAGGTTTTTCAGGTTTATTTCTGAAACTAAAACCATAAAAAAAGGTCAGGATAGTCAGGTTTTTTGGGCGTAGAGCCCGTACCCGAAGTTCTGATTACTTTGTTAATTATGACAAATTTTTATAGGGTTTCCAAACCTAATTATCAATTGCTACTGGCATTTTCAGATGACAACTGTAATAATGGATTGTGTTATAACTGGTGATATTAAAATTCCAGTTATGCATAATTCTGTCTGGCGGAGGTCATTGGTCTTGTTGAAGGCTGGATGAAGGCTTGGTTTTCACCTGGCATAAATGTGTACATTTGGATTGCTGCTTTTGAACAGATCATTTAGTTATTTTCAGGGTTGTTTCCAAAAGGGGCATCTAGGTATGCCTAATTCTGTTCTGGCAGGAGCTGCTGGTTCCAGCACCGAGGTTAGGGTCTCAGAGGTTTGAGTTTAGACAGGTCACTGTAAAACTATTACTGCACTATGATATACTGTAGGCTGTGGTATCAAGGGGTTCCTGAGCTAGGGTTGGGGCTGTTGCTGATGGAAGAACATAACTGTGTGACTAGTGGGTGGTGGTACTGGTGATGCAGCATTAGAGAGTGGGTTGGTACTATAATTATTATTAAGGCCACAGTGAGTTGGTTAATGCTGGGCTTAGCAGGGGCGGGTGAGCTAGATTTGTGGTCACTGTCAGTAGTTGCCACACAGCTATGTTTAGTTCTGTGTGTAGGGAAAAAATGAAAGAGAACTTGTTTCTCAAATAAGTCAACAAAATAGATATGAACTTTCTTTCTTCAGAGTATGTCAAGGATAGTGATATGTTACAGAGCTTTGAGGCTGGGCTCTGAGCTCCTAATTAGACCTTCAGCCAATAAACCTGCTTAATTAACTAAACCCTCATGAAGGGAGGGGCTGAGCCGTGATGTACCTGTTCTTTTAGTGCACTTGTCTAGAAGAAGTCCTCTGGAGGTGGTACCAGTATCTCCAAGTATTTGGGAGAAGCTCACCTTGTTTTTTTTTTTTTTTCTCCTTTGTTTTAGTTTTAGACATATCCATTGGCTTCTCTGCTTTCCTGCTTGCAATGGCCATTGTTCCAAACAAGTTTGTGTAAGAAGAGAACAGCTGCTGTGTTGCATTATGAAATTTCCGTTCTTAACAATGGCTGGATAGCAATGCATATGTTTTATATTAAAGGATTTATAGCATCTTTATATTTCATGATTAAATATTCTACTTTTCTGGGTGTAAAACTTATGAAGCAGGAATGATATAGGAAATCTGTCTAGTATCACTTATTTTTGTATACCTAAATTTATTACTCTGTGTATGGACCTCTTAGCAGGCTGATCCATGACTGAAGATTGCCTTTCGATTTATGTTTTTATGAACCAGGCTGCTTGCCTCCCTACATCTTAGTGTGCGAATAAGGTATACTCTTAACATTTATTTTTATAAACATCTGAAATTCTTTTTTGGTAGAATTTGTTCTGATTAATCTTTTTGCTAATACTTATCTGATCAGGATAATGGAACAGTAAGAGTACTGATATAAACTGAGATTTGGGACCTGACCTTGTTTATATGCTCTTTTAGATCTTGAGTTGAAGATCTGTATGTTGCTGGAGTAAAGTCAGACCAAGAAAGTATCAGGACCCCTGTAATGGGAAAATTCATGCCAGAAGGCCTTGGAAGTTTCAAATCAGAGCATCTTTAGAGTTTGATGCTGATCTGAGAATAAATAAGCTAAATCCTGCTCTTGACCCTACAGCTGAAATGTTGGATGAGTTTTGAGTAGTCTCACTGTCTTCCTGCATGCTGCTTGCTGTACCGGCTTAGAGTATAACCTTCAGGGGTAGGGGTTATCAGGAATTTGTAAGGCAGGTTACTGAGCATGGCAGATGGAGAATCTCAGCTGAAGACTCCAGGAACTGTAAGGCTGTGGATTTGTGTTAGGATTTGATCCAAATTAACAGATTGTTGCTGCTGATCACTAACATCTTATTTTCCTCTCTTCTCCTTGCTCCACACTGTGCCATGTGTCACTTATCTTTTGCCAGCTTTGGCAGTTATCTAATTGTGTGTTTAGAACTTGCTATATCAGCAAAAAAGTAATCTGGGGGAGGAAAAAAAAGAGAATATTTTTAATGCCAGCTTGACAGTGGTCTGGGAAGCCTGTTCTGAGTGATCAGGGAAGACTGAGAAAGAAAAATACAGCAAGAAGGAAAGAAGAACAGGATTGTTAAGAGAGGAAGAATAAAACCTGCTTTCAGCAGCAAACTCTTAGTTCAGCTCCACTATAATGAGAGATCGTGTAATAGGGAGGGTGCATTCATGTGATGTTTCTCTCCATTTTTGGTTGTGCTGTGTGAATAGCTTCATGCAGGTCACTAGAATATTAACAGCATAAGGTAGGGGGCTAAACCCTGCTGTTGACATAAGGCATTAGTGTGAATGTATTTCAGCATTTGATATTTATAATTGGTAAAGTAGCAATGTAGCTCACTGTTTTCCATACTCCTCTTACTTTTGTCACTTCTTTGACCTGAAAAAATGCAAAGCAACATGGGAGATTGTTAAGAAAACTCATAATCCAACTATTTCTTCTTCAATTACTCGGTTGCAATTTTTTTTGTGCAGATTGCTGGGTGAGAGACAGAAGGAAGAGAACACCGATTTCTCAACAGACTTAATATTTTGAATCTTTTTGAGTTGTTACTGGAGTTTGCTAATACAAGCAGGAACAATAGAACTTTTGAAAATATCCAGACTTGGAGGTCAGTGATCATTGTCTATGCACTGATTCACAGAACAATTCTGTATGGGTCATGGAGACCCGTATGGATATTTTCCCCTTAACTAAAAAGTAAATCCAGTTTCTGGGAGCAGATGCTCCTTTGATAAGGCTCTCCCAATAGAGAGCAGCAGTTCGGCAGTGTTGTGCGCTAACAGTGTATTCAAAGACAAAATGAACAAACTCAACATGGCATCAAGGATCAGACTGATTTTTACTGAGAGATCACAGTAGTGAAAATCAAAACCGCTTTGAAACCTTGCGTAGACTTTGTGCAAATAAAAGGTGCAAGTATGTGGCACGATTAAATGTTCTGAAGATATATTTGGGCAAATTCTAAACAAAGAAAGTGAAGTGCAGATAGTGGGGTAGCTCTCCCCAGACTGTCCTGCAGAAAAAGGTCGTATGACTTTTGATATTTGAGCAAATCTATTTAGCAAGTCAGGAAAGAAGTAGTGTGCCAAAATTGGCAAGGTTGGAGGAGTTTTTAAAAAACACACAGCTAATCTTTTGCCTTCTAAAGTCTCCTACAAACCATTGTTTTGAAAATCTCGCTTTCAACAAGTGTAGGAATGGAAAGTCATTGGAAGAGGTGGAAAGAGGTGAAGGGAAAGTGTCCAGGAGAGGGATAAAGAGCTGATGCTTTATAACAGAGCCTCCAGGTGTCATCACAGACAGATGAAACTTTGTCTTTTGGTTGAAGTTGGACAAGTAAGTTGGTCAGCACATGTGCCACTGGAAACCAGAAATACTGTGCACTAAGAGCAACTGTGTATTTTCAGTGTCAGCAGTGGTCTTCATTGCTTGTAAACAGAATAAGGAAGTCAGAGGGTAAAACCTCTGTTAGAGACCCATGGTGCCAACAGGTGGGGTATGAGCTGAATGCAAATGGCACCAGCCTGTGCTGCCAGCACTTTGCCAGAAATGCATGTAGCACAGTGCCAGCCAGGCAGTCTTTACAGTCTTATTGAAACTTCTTAATTTCTCCTGTGGATCAATGCACTTGATTTCTTCTTGTCATTGTGAGACAGGTGCTGAAGCAGATATTATATTGGCGCTATGTTCTTCCAGCATGCAGTGTGAGGTAAACCTGCACGCTTAAATGTGACAGCTGCCACCTTTACTTCTTCCATCTTGCTGTTTTACCACTGATACCATTGCATTATAATTCAGTCGTCAGTATAGGGCAGGACAGTAGAGCTGCTCAGGAGCTTACCAGTGTATTTATTTCTTGTTGGAAGATGCGCACTTGAGAAAACAAAAACTTTATGGGGGAGCTTTGGTTTCCAAAGTACTCCAGTTTGAAAGTTTTATAGTTTTAAATTTAATCCAGAGTTTTGCTGTTAGGAATATTTGTTAAATTGCACTGAAAAGGCTTTAAAAAAATTTAGCCTGCTCTGTTTTGCTCTGCGCAACCACATATGTAACAAAACAAATGTGGGGTTTTATGATCTTCATCATATGTCTGGGCAGGAAAGCTTTGCCATGTTGCTCCTCCCATATGCCACGCTCAGACACTTGGGATCAAATTGGCTAGGGGACATAAAAACAGCTGAGGCACAGACAGGAGTCACAATTTCCAAATGCACAATGTAGCAAAGCTAAGCTAGTGTGAGGGCAAGCAGAGATAAGCAAAACCGTAAATGCACGAGGAACCACGGGGCCCCAGAAAGGAGCAGCAATTCCTTGTGTTCCTGCAACTCCACTTGCTATGGCACTGACAGCTGCCTGTTACCTGGGAAATAAGCATTAGATCAGTACTTACCCCATGAAGTTTCTGATAAATTAAGTGCCTTTTAATCTGTTTTTATTGTTTATGCCAACCTATTTAACATAGAGTATGCTTCCTTCAAACGATTTGCAGGAGTTTCTTTTGGGGAAGATTCGTAGGCTGAGTAAATCTTCTTTGATGTTTTCCTGAGGAAGGTGACTTGAGGCATCTTGACTGTTTCTAGCTTAAACTTCACATAACCCCAGGGCTCTTTCTGTGAGGAAGTAGCTGTCTTTTGCTAAGTCTTTATGGTAATGCTGTACATATGTAGAAATGAGTACTGCCTGCTCCAGCATCAAAGGCAAAAGCTGATATCTCTACGATGAGGTACTTACTAATACGATACATATCTCTGACAATAGGTAGGTGTAATGACAACATCTAGAGATAAGAAGAGGCAGGGAAATGACAGCACACTGATCTGTTCCTACACAGAAAACAGAGAGAACATGGGAAAACCATATATTAATCTATTTTCATTAAAAAGCACCCAAACCACATTTGTACTACCGTTTATTTAAGTAAGGGACTCTTACAAAATAAGCAATGCAGAAAGACAACACACAGGTTAAATAAGCTGTAAAAATGTAATAATAGGCTATGCTGTCTTAAATTTACATCCTATTAATGGGTAGAAATTTTGCAGTTTCGTAATTTCAGCAAGCTTACAGTACAGTCACTCAGTCTGAAAGATGTACATTGTCTTTGATTTGGGGAGGAGGTATTATTTTGCAATTTCAGTGAAGGACAGAAATACAGTTCTTGAATTTCTGACTGAGTCAATTCTACTTGCTCTTTAATGAGTGCGGGTGGAATGAGTGGATGGAGCCAAAGAAACACAAAACCACTGATGGTCCTAATCCTTTTGAGAACTGATTTCTGAATTTAGAACAATTATTAACAAAATAGTATATTTTATCACAAAAGTTTGTATTACTATGCCTACCCACAGATGTACATGAAGGTTATGTGTGTCAACTTTGTTGTGGTATTTCCTGATTTATTTCAGTAGAAGTGGCTAATTTGTAAAGAAAAATATTTCTGCAAAATTAATCCAATTTTTAATGTAATATATCCATGAAAAGATCATGATTTAATCAAATATTTCTAATTAGCACTAACTGCCCACAACTGGGTGTGGGTTGTTTTTTTATTTTTTTTTAAATAACTAAATTTAAATCTCTGTCCTAACACTTCAGAGTTTGCTTTAAACATCACGTGATATCTTTAGTAACATCTACATCTTTTTCATGATTGGTTAAAATAAATTGCATGACAACGTATCTCTTAGACTGTGTAAGTATGCAAATATTTCTAGCTTTGACAACTTGCAAATACCAAGACTATACTAATTCGCTTGTTAAATTGTGTTCACCAGGCTACTTAAAAATAACAATATTGAGAACTAATAAACCCTGAAGTGACAGAAGCGTAAGTGCTTTAAGTTTTCATTTGTTACATTAATAGTTAACAGAACTTAGTTTAATCAAGACTAGCACATATTTTGTTTAGTTTAGACCATATAGTAAAAAAAAGATCAAGTTTAAGTTGTACTCTTTACCTTCCCCATTAATAAACACATATTCTTATCTGTCTTTGGACTCCAATGCACTTTGAGTCACAGAGTGCCAAGTAAAAGAGAAGCTGAAATAGGGAAAGATGTGCTTTTACTGCAAGTGAAGAAGCGTTTGACCTGGAAGCCTCTATCACATCACGTGTGGCATTGTTTTTGAGACTGGTGCTTATTACTCATTTCCATGATTTGGCTATATTAGCCATAAACATTTGCTTTTTTTGACTGAGGACGTAATTTTTAACCCTTAGGAAGAAGTGACTGTAGCAGATTGTGATTTCTGT